>NW_020664492.1:1549473-1675055 GCF_002925995.2 Terrapene triunguis
GACTAACACGGCTACCCCCTGATACTTAACTGTTTTAAAGGGTTTATAACATTGTTTTTATGAGGCAAGCACATATTTTCACTCTTAACTCTTTATTTAAAAGTTTCTCCCTGAAAGTCTTTGAATAGTATTCAAATTGCTCCTATGATGCTTTCTTACTACTATTCCATATGGTGGTATTTTACATTAATTTAGAATGAAAAATACTTTAAACATTTTTTTCATGTTGCTAGTAATTTTAATGACGCGCTTAAACATCCTGCATACATTGAACACTTTTTCATCTCATAATTACCATAAAAATTACCTGATCATTAATACTACCTGTTTAAAAGCTGTGAAGAATAAGCTACTTTATTTCATGAGCACACCTAGTTTTTCCTTTTACCTGATTGCTAGTTATTTCACAAAATCATCAAAAATTACATGTTTTTCAATGAACTGCGAAAGTGGCATATGAGCCTTTACAAGTAAAAAAGCATTCATCTGCATAATTTTCTTTTTAATATGCTGATGGAAACTGTACAATTGTTTAGAATGAACCAAAATGGAGTGATTATATATTTAGCTAAAAGTAAGCTTGAAATTGTTGGTTAAAACTGGGCTAATTTATAAATCCAAGACACACTAGATTGAAGTATGTGTTTGCATTTTTCTTTATTAAAGTTATGGCACTTAATATAACAGCAGAAATAATCACATGGCTTCACAACCAGAAGCAATACAGTTTTCCAAACAGCGTAATTTCTTCCTATTACCAATAATTACTTGTGAGATTTCTGAACATAACAAGCCCTTATTTATGTGCATGAAACTGAAAAAGCCTTTGTCAGCATTTCCTCTTTTGGATTACCATGCTGCTGCACGCACAGCACCCTTGTAAACTCATGTTATTATCTGCTTGCCTTTACATTCTGCAAGTGAAATTAAACAGTTGGTAGCAAGTAAACAGTTATGACAACTGTGTCATTTGGAAACGATGAATATTTATGTTTAATGTGGCAGATTTGGAACAAAAAACAAACAAACAAAAATCCTATTTACAAATTCCCATAATTCCTTACAAATATCTAATGTTGAGTACATTACATGACATTACCAGAAGTATTACAAATTATAAAAGAAAGTGAACTAAAAATCAAACATCTCTGGTGGCATGGTGAAAGACAAAATAAAAGGAACATTATATTGCAGCACCTTCTGACATGTAACAAAAGATATTGCCTGCTATATACCAAATAATGGATTACCAAGTTGTACTATATTTCCAATGTTTGTTTGTGGAAAATATACATATATATATATATATACACACACACACACACACACACAGAAACATGAAACTCAAGCATTTAAACATTTGAGAAATCAGTTTTGGTGTATGGTTTTCAAAAACCCTTCATAAAACTCTGTACATTAATGGTCACCTATCCTAGGTTATCCACATGCAGTTTTCATTAAATAAACAATGACAGGCTCTTAAACAGAAAATGTAAATTAAATACCTAATTATATTACAATTAAGTAAATGCATTCAATGCACTACATGATGTTGTATGTTAAGTCAAGTAATATTTATCAGGATTAAAATACTGTACCATTTCAAAGGTACTGTATTATCCTTTAAACGTGAGGATGTAATACTGCAGCAAACTGATAATCAGATCCAGCTGATAAGAATACTACTATGAGAGACATCGATGTCCATGGAAGATAAAAGAATAAAGAAATGTTCTGGAGTGACTCCTCTCCAAAGTTATTTTATGATTTTCATTTAGTAATTTGTCCAGTCTGATCAGTATATTAAAAAGATGACACCACGTTTTTGGAAGCATAATATGAAATGAAATAAAATCTAAGTTTATATACAAGCTTTATCTAACATACCGCTAAGCTTTGGTTACATAAAGTGCAGTTCAATTTTAACCAATTTACTGTACAGACAGCTACTTTTTGCAGCACAATCTCCCTGCAAATTTTTAAATATTCACGTTTTACAGTTTGCTTATACAATAAACTCAGTGAAAAAAAAAGGCCTGCTTACATTAATTTCAATTCTAAATACTTCAGTACCATCCAAATATGTGCATTGTATTTCTAAATTGTTTGGTACGTGTAACCTCTCAGAAATACAGTAATCTGCACATGTAAATTACAGTTGTATCACATCACATTAAATATCTAGTTCTTGAGAGTACAATTTTCTAACTTTCAAATCTCTCACACTTTTTGTTGTATAAAGTTTTCAAGTTTTATTATGATACAAGCAGTACACTCCATCACTCTCATGGCAACTTCAGAAGTGAACCTGTCATTTGGAATCTGTGGAAAGGGAAGCAAATCAGGATATCGAGTTTTTAAGCTATCTACTCCATAAGCTTCCAGTGTTTGAACATCATTTGTAAGTCCTTCAAGTTGTTGACTATATTCCTCTATTTTTTGTGCAAGTGCAGTTGGTTTTACATCTTTATCTGATTTACCCCTTACTGCGTAGTCAGCTGCAATCAAGGCTAACTTTGTGGAGAGATAGCATTTGAAGCACACCCATTCATTAGCATTTTTATGTAGGTCGTTTCTTGCAGCTGAAAAGTTTGCTCGAGCTTGCCTAAGCCATCTACGTGCTTCCACAGGATTACCAACAGACTTGAATGTGGGTGGTACAAAGAAACGCGCAGAGTAAGATGGCCCTGTGGAAGATGGACACTTTTCTTTATACTGTTGC
Organism: Terrapene triunguis; assembly: GCF_002925995.2. Taxonomy (NCBI): domain Eukaryota; kingdom Metazoa; phylum Chordata; order Testudines; family Emydidae; genus Terrapene; species Terrapene triunguis. The sequence goes on from NW_020664492.1 coordinate 1,552,196, forward strand.
CTTTCAGATTTATGGCTCGTTGCTTCTTGATTCCATGAAGTATAAAATCTTTGAAATGAAAATTTGTCTGACTGAAATCGAGAAGCTGAGGATGAAAATGTTCGTCTTGATGCTCTGTCTGTATTTTGATCTATAAAGGCCTGTTTTTCTAGTCTGTTAATCTCATTCTGTAAATGTTTGAAAACTTCATTGGCTATATCAAGATTCTCTGAATTTTTATCTGGATGCCACTTAAGATATAGCCTTCTAATAATCTTTTTCCTTTCAGATTCTGGAAGTTTCCAAGCCTGTTCAAGCACTGATGTCACTTCTCTTAATATTTCTGGCAAAGAATTCAGCTTAATCTTTTTGGGAGAGTGATGTTTTGAAGACGTTGTTTTGTGGCTCTCTCTACCAGAGAAAAGAGGAGGAACTGTCCTAGGTCCATGTGCTGGAAATTCTGTAGGACTAGTTGGGGTAGATGGCGCACTGTCCCTACTCTGAGAACTTTCATCGGGTCTTGAAAACTTGTATAAATCAAGAGAGCTCACTATTTTATACTCACTATATCCAATATCGATCTGATAAATCTTGCCTAGAAAACTGGAATTTTCATCATCTTCCCTTTCTACTTCTTGTACAATGATTGCATATGTATATGTTGGTTGGTATGATCCATATATATCACCACCTTCAGCATCAACAAGGTAACCAACATATTCACCTGGATAAAAAACATTCATTGGATCCATAAGGAGAGTGTAATGAATTTCAGCTGGTATAGGAGTTCCAGGCATAGGTAATTCAAGTTTTGATGGTTCTGAGGAGTCATACTTCACTCCTAAACTATCAAGCTTCTCGCTAATTCTGTAAATATCATTGCAACCCAACATGGCAATTAAATATGAGGTATCAGAAATTAGATTGTCAGTTGCAGATTTCAGGGTCATTGCTAATGCTAAGAGGAAATTTATGTCTTTGCTGTCAGAGTGCTGTATATAAAGCAGTATTACTGCATTCCCAAATCTCTTTAAAAAAGCAAATGTTTCACTTTTACTGTGGGGAATAGGAGTAAAACCTTTAACCCTTAATGTTGTTTGCAACTTCTCAAAACAGGAAACTTTCAAGCCTTCTCGCAAGGCTTTGCACAGTCTTATGGCCTTTTCTTCATTGGCTAGGAAAGCATTGTCATTTTCATGCTTCATAATTCTAATGAGTCCTGTGATAAACTGTTCAGAAGATAATAGTAATTGCAATCTTCCCTGTAGAGAACATAATGCTCCAAACTGACATGTTTTGGGAGACTCTTCATCTAACAGTTCTTCAAGAATACTGCTAAGTAGGCGAGGTCTCAGTTTCTGAGGAAACAGCATTACCAGCTTAGTGTGAAAACCATGGTCTTTTCCTAAATAACACTGGCTAAGATCAACAAGCATCTGCACACCAATGTTACCCTGTATTCTACTTTTGTAATGTGGAGCATCATCAAAAACTAAGATACTTGATTTTACCAATCTACCATCTTGACTGGGAAGGTAAAGGGCCAGATCTCTCACATTCTCAAGGTCATTTCTAACCTTAACAGAATCATTTTGCAGACTTTTAAACAGACCAGAAACAACTCTTTTAACTGTGCGCATTTCATTAGGATCCAATTGTTTTCCTTCAGAGTTCTTGAATATGCGACTTAGAACCTCAACATACTGCTTTGTTGAAATAACATCTTCAGTACCTAAGTGTTTAAATAACTGGTGGAAGGTGCCAAGTTCTAAAGGAAGTTTGTAAAGGTAAGGTTTAAAATCAGATTCATACTCAAGATTTATTACTACCTCCTCAGGCTTCAGGAGCTTCCAACCTTCTTCCACCATCACAAAAGCAACCCCTCGAAGCTGAAAGCGGAATTCCCTTTTCTCTGTACTGAGAAATTCATAGATACTCCTTAGTACTTTAGCTCTGGTTTTCACCATGTCCTCATCTAAAGTTGTTATATTGCATATATTTCTGCAGTTATTGATAACTTTGTCCAGAGGAGGATCCAAGTTAACATTAAGCGTAGTTAAAACCTGCTCAAGCTGTTCTTGTGGACCAAGACTGCTTCCTTCCTGTTCCTTGATACTTAAAGGTGTTGCTTTTTCAGGAAGAATAGGACACGAAGTCCATAGCAATTGTAACACATCCATCTGTTTGAATTTAGGGTTTACTTGTGCTCCATTGAATCTTATAAGAGGGAGTGTTCCATTAATCTCTTGATACTGAGGATGAAATCTGACAATTTCAGCAGGAGCACGCTCGGGACACAAAAAAGGAATTAAAGATAATTCTTTTAGGAAGTTTCCCAATAATAAATCAGTTCTTTCCTGGAATATGTGATGAAGGAGGACATCAACTGTACTTTGCAGTGTTTCCTTAGACCAGCTTTCTGTGTTAGCTCTCATACTGATCTCCTTAGCAAACTGTAGTAACTGTTGCTGGGAAATAATGTATTTTAGTCCTATATTCCGCAGGAATGTTACCCATGATGTAAGGAATGCCCCTTGATTCTTCGGTTTTGTGAGTTGTTCCAGTCTCTTAAAAAAATCTTGAGGTATGAACAATTTTTCAGGAAGCATAACTTCAAAGACTTTTACAGTTCTGTCATAAAAATGTTTTGCAGGTTTTAGTCTATTGCTTGCATCATGAATTATCAAAAAGCTTTCCAGCTTTTCAAACAGCTGTTCCTTTATTTCTGAAGCTTCCTCAATGCCAGAGAGTCTGTTCTTTAAGTAGATCAGGTGCTCTACCTTTGCATCATAAGACAGACTTTCAATCTTTGGTAAAAGATGCTTCAAATACACTTCAAGATCATCTACAGGGACACAACCAAGCACAGTATACAAGTCTTTCAAGTTAATTTTTTCTTCAAGAAAGGCAGATGAAGTTGACTGTGTCCACCTATCCACTTCAACTGAAGGAATACTTTTTGTGAGTATGTAACATGTTCCACATTTTGAAATACTGATGTATCGACCACTAATGGATTTATAGCATGGGAGAGACTTTAAAATTTTGATGTCATCCTGTAACATCAAATTACTTAAATTGCAACTGAAGTACATTAGGAGGGCCTCAAAATCACTTTCTGCTAATTTTTCAGTCTTAAATGTCGAGGTCTGGACCATATAATGTATGGCTTTCAGAATGCTTGACGGATTATCTATATTTGCTGTATATCCTGACAACAGAGACACTAAAACATTATCTTTGGAGCATATTTTGTTCAATGCAAGCTGAATACAACCAGTTTTCATTAAAGCATGGAAAACTTTATCACTCTGAGCATTTGGGAAAACAGCTATATGCATTAAGCTGAGGGGCAGCAAGACATCACACTCTGGCACTACAAGCTGATTGACTGAGACAGTAAACTTTGTACCTGGAAGCAAAGCCCAATCCTTCAAAGTATCAACAATATCATCAAATTTTGGTTTCATATCTTCTTGGTCTTCCTTAACATTTACAGATTCACTGATAAAATGCCATGCATTTTTAAGCCAAGATTCACTTGCAAAATTTTCTTTCCATCGCACACAACTTCTGGTTTTATATTCTCTAGGCAACACGGATGATAACAAATCAGCAAAACTTGTGATATTGAAAGCTTTTGCTACATCACAGGTAAGTAAAATATTACTGTATCTCAAATACAGAGTGTTCATAAACAGATCCTTGCGAGATGGAATCAGTTCATGATATGTTGTTAAGAACCTCGGTCGCTTTGAATCAAAAACTTGCAAGACATTGTCAAGTGTAATAAGTAGTGGCAATCCCTCAATTTGGACTTCATTTTCTTCAGCATCCTTAAAGCAATAGTCAACCAGAAGTTTTAGACTGTGAAAGAGTTTCAGATTTGTCTGTTGAAGACGACAAGGCAACTTTCCAATGTGGCAATTAGAGTCTGGAGAAGAAAAGGTCATCAAAAAAAAGCGGACATCAGCAGGAGTCACATAGCTGACAGGAATATCTGCATCTACAAGACAATGGTAAAGATTTGCAGTTTCATCACAGTTATATACCAAATTGAATCCAATTTCTAGAAGTAGGTGTTTGAGTCTATAAACATTTTCTGCCACTGTCTTGCGTGTTGTGATGTACTCTACATTTTTGAGGTGGTGCAACTCATCTTGTAGCAAATTGTCAAAGAATGGCCTACCTTTGTTCGAGGTAGACATGTTAACCCAAGTAATGATAACTGCAGAATGTAAATCAGAGCCATCAATATTTGGAGCCCGCACAACAGGTAAAAGGCGTTTCAAATCTTCATGAATGCAGCTGTAAACTGCTTTCACTAAGCAATACCAATCTGGCTGTAGATCAAGTCTGTTAACTGGGAAGAAAGACAAAAACTTTTTCAAAGTGTCTTTCACAACATGAACAGGCGTGTTTTGCAATACTGATACTGTAGGATCAGTGCCTGGAAAGTAACGTTTTTTCAGTTGAATCAGTAGTTCAACATAGGCTGGTGCTATTAGTGCTGTCATTAGGCTATTATTCCAGTCACTTCTTACTCCAACTCCATTATCATCCCGCCACAGATTTCTTCTGGCAGAATCTAGAGCAAAATGTCCATTCACATGAAAAGGTAACCCGGTTTCTAATGATAAGGGTAAGAAACAAAATGCCCTATGTGGTTTTTTGTAGTTGTGAGTAATGCAAGCAGCTACTCCTCCACGTGGAAAAAGGGTGATGTCTTCATTCTTGTGAGCTGATATAACACTCTTAGATACCTTTTCCATAGCTGAAAAACCTGACCTGTTGCAAATTAACCAAGATGTAAGGTTCCCTTCAGAGTCTTCGGTATCCATAGTGTAAGTAATTTGTTGCACAGGTATTTCACTTAACTGCTTTTTTTTAGTTACGCTGTCAATTACAGATGCATGGAATTGCTTCCGTTTTAATCTGTCTCCATCAGTGATTTTGCCCTTTACAGAATATAACACATTCAGTGCTCCAGTTGTTTTTTCTATTTCACAAATGGAAATTTTTTCCATGTGATTCAAAAACATTAGAAGTTCTGCTCCATCTGTGCGCAGCTTATCCAGGAGGTTTTGGACCATTCTATCTGAACATGGAACTGGGGAAATTTCTGACACTTTTGCCATTTCTGCATTTCGAAGTGGAAACCTAAACATTGTGCAATTATCCATTTTAAAATGATTTCCTAAATAAAGGTCGAGTACATCTGAGAATTGCGTTCTGAAATCTGCATCTAAATCTCTAAACATGCGTCCAGGACTCACTGAAGTTGCACCGGGTGCATATCTAGCATGGGGATCAAAGATACAGAGTATATCGTTACCAGATATGAAAGAAGGGCAGTCAGTAATGTGATACACAGAATTGAATCCTATACCATATTGTCCAGTTTTACATGGATTTCCTTCTTTAGTACCTTTTCCAAGATTCTGAATTCCTCTTATATCATCCTCTGTAAAAGGCTGATTGTTGTAAACACATAGTGCTGGTCCTTGAAGTGGTGCCCATTTCTCATCAAATATTCTATCAATTGGATGTTGTCTAGAATCAAACACAAAACAGATTTCTGTAGCTTTTGCATCATCTGCATTCTGAAGGAGCTCTTTCAGCATTTCTTTTTCAGAGGGATAGGCATTAAGAATGCTTTTAATTCTACTTGTCAATTTTTCTTTTTGTCCAAACTCAGTCCCAAGAGTAGTAAAACAGATATTAGAGGCATATCTTTCTAAAGCTTTATGTCGCTTGGGTACTGCACCAAGCTTTACTGCAACTTCTCTAGGGATATCAGCATGACAGTATTTTACCGTTGTATCTTTAACTTTTATCCAAGGACAGTCATTGTAACACAAAGATTTAGCAGGTAAAAGTGCTAGATGAGTATCTGGTAACAAAATCTCACCATATTTTTTCTCACATAATTCTTGCTTCTTCTCTCTAATGAGACTCCATATTCCTTCACTAATGATTCTCCTACAAAGCTGAAAATTCTCTTCAGTTAGCTGCTTGCTTCCCCTCTCATGATTTAGAGACTCAAGAACTAGGGCAAAATCATCAACTGTAAAAGCATGTCTTACACCTACACTTTCAAATAGTTCACGGAAACTATTTTTATATTTATTAGGCAATTGATGAAGATATGGTGTTGCTTCAAAGTTCAAATGAAAACACACTTTTGTTGGGTCAACATATACACTCTCAACAAGAATGAAACTAAAATTTTTCAACTTTTCAATGATCACTGCTTTTGTTGTTTCATTTTGTAGCATTGCTTCATGGAGGTATTTGTAACAAGCATTGGTGATATTCTCCTGATACAATGTAATTCCATCAAATGACTTTGCAACTTCTTGCAACTGATTTATGACCATATTAACAGTTGGTTTCTTAAGCAAACCCAAGAAATCTTTGACAGCTAATGATATGGCCCCACAACCTTTAAAGGAATGGGAATTTTCATTAAGAACTGGTTGTAAAAGACAAACAATATCTTGATGATCAGCAGTGAAAAGGTCAGTTGCTGAAAACATTGTTTCAGGCTGAAAGTCACTACCCTTCCAGTGTAATGAGAAGCCGGCTGGTTTTGTGAGGAATGGGAGGAAAGGAATTGTCTGACATTTTGCAGCAAATTCTTTAGCTCTAGGATCTCTACATTTTAGTTTTTCATCAATTAGACTTAATAAAATGCTGCTTCTGAGACAGGCTGCAACATGATCATTCCTATTAATTGCGGCTACTGATTCTGCACGTTCTATTAGGTCTTCCCATGAAACATCATCTTTAGCCATACCTAACTGAACAAGTTTAACCAAGATAACTGGATTAAGGTAATCCTGACTGCTGCCATAAGGAAACCTTCCATCTTTAGCATCATACAGCTTTGCAACTCTTCCTTCAGGGTGGATCAATCTTGAAGGTATAACCAAAGAATGTCTATCCAAAGAACAAGGAATACAGGGAGTAACACGAAGAATTCCTGAGAACTCCTCAACCTTTTCATTCAGAACATAACGCATCAAAGGATCACGCAGCTCTGCATCAATCTCCTGAATGTTAGGAAAAAAGACTTCCGAAAAGAACTGTCTCTCAGAGAAAGTGTTCTCTAGTAGTATATATTTACATCCTGCTTCTTCAAACCCTGCCTTTACCCAAGACGGAAGCTCCACAGCACAAAGATTTTTTGATCCAGTTTTTCTAAGGTATTTGAGGAAGATCTTAAAGGCTGCAGGTCCAATGTCTGAACGTTTCAGTATTGAATCATCTAAAAACCTCACATTCTTCATGGAAACCCAAGATGAACCATCAGAGAACACTTTGATCCCTTCTTTCCCTTTTGCATGAGCTATATCTTCATAAATTCCTTGACATATGACAGAAAAATCATCATGCACTGAGTCAGGATCTGGCCACACTGCATAGTAACTGTAGTCAGCTAGCTCGCCATTGACTGTCATGTCACGTAAAACACAAAGTGCTTCTAAATAGGCTTTTACAATAACATGCCTCATGAATAATGTGTTCCATCTTCCTTTTGTGTCTGTTTTCCAGATCTCTTTTCGATTTGAAGTAACAGCAAAACAGCCATTGATGTGAACAGGTAAACCTGTTTTTATTCGTAGAGGTAAATAGCAGAATACTTCCCCAATGCTGTTGCAATTAGGTTTCACAATCCACTTTTGGTCCTGAGTTTCAGATAGCAGTACTCCTACTCCACCACAGGGGACAAGACCTAGTCTTTGTCCACTTTCATGTAATGAAAATTTTAAAGCATCACCAGTATCCATGCAAGAACATATGAGCCAAGTGGAAGAATCTACTGTTTTTTGTGGCAGTTCTTCAGCTGGCCTTTTCATCTGTCCAGATTTAGCCATTTCGAAGAGAGAAGATGGATCATCTTCTGGACCTCTGAAAAGTGGAGACTGTAAATCAGCGATCCGTCTAAATACATGATGAAATTCTTCTACTATTATCTGTAGGATGCATGAAGATTTTGGTGTTTCAGTGGGAAGCTTTCTATTACTGTTGCTGCAAGTCTTCATCAGTTTAGCTGCTTCCTTTAAAACACTTACAACAGGTGCAGTCAATGCTTTGGAGGAACACAGACTTTTTTTAATAGTCACTGTATCTTGTGCTACACCAGGGTCAGCTTCCTCAACTTTCAAATATTTCAGAACCATTGAATTTACACTCTGAGTGAATATTATCAGTCTATGACCACAAATGCTAAACTCATCCACAAGAGAGTAAATGTCTGCTGTATTGTAGCAAGTACTGCTGACTTCACTCACTTTAGCCTCCTGCTGAGTTCTAAAGGAAAGTCTGAAAAGTGTTCCTTTATAACTGTAAGGAGACTCCACAGTCAACGGTAGCTGACAACCAAACACACCTATAAATGGTTTGAACTGATTAGGAAATTTTCGCAGTCTTTTCTGTTGCTTACTCCAGTTAATCTTGATCCCAGGATTAGATTTATCTCTAATATGTTTACTGAGATGGTTAATGTTTGGATCAAACATTATCATGAATTCTCGGCTCAGAATGATAGGAATATCAGTGATGTGATAAACAGAGTTGAACCCTAGTCCAAATTTCCCGACTTTATCAACTTCTTCTCTTTTTAGAGACTCACCTAATCGAGTTATATTTAGAAAATCTGAGTCAGAAAATTCAGAATTGTTGAATGACCACAAAGCTGGTCCATGACATGCTGCCATTCCTGGATCCAAAAGATTCTCTCTTATATTCATATTTCTTCTCATGTCAATCATGAAATTACATTCTGTTGCATTGGCATCATCGGCATTTTGAAGCAGCTCTTTAAAGATATCTGAAACAGAAGGGTATTCCTCCAAAATGTTTTTAATTCTTACAGTGAGAGGTTCTCTTTGCCCAGATTGCTCAAATCCCATATTTTCTGGATTAATCAATCTTGTACTGAGGCATGGCACATTTAACCACTCTGCAGTTTTCATGGGTATGTCTTCATGCACCAGAATTATTGGTTCCACAGAATCTTCAAGCAAATCATTTAAGTCATCAATTTTGATATCACAATAACAACATTCATGAATTGGTTTCATTACAAGCTTAAAAGGACATTTGATACAATATATAGGCACAGGTGTATTCAGACTTGCTGGAATCTGACTGCTGTATAGCCATCTTATAATATTCAGCATAATGTGAAGATTTTGTTTACTCTCCTCTTCACTGAGAGATTGCTCGCTCTTTAGATATATTTTCTGAATGACCATGGAAACATGGTCTGGTGTCAACTGCTCAATTGAACCACAGCTTTTAAACAACTGGTGGAATTTAGCCATAGTTTTTGGCACACTATGCAGATAAGGCTGGAGATCAAGATCAGGTACTGACTTTATTACTGCCTGGGTAAGGGAACAAAATGTTTTACCAGTCCAGACCCAGGGAAATTTCAAGGCTTTAAAAGCATCTTTACCTTCTTCTAAGTGATCATGCATAAATCCATAAATTTCAAGCAAGATATGCTGAAATTGGTAATAGTCTTCATCACTAAAGGTTTTAGAACTGTGCCAATCAACCACCACTTTAAAGTGTTTTAAGACTGCTTTTATGCCAGGTTTGGTGGAGATACCAAGTGCTTTTTCTATATTTAAATGGACACTTTCCACAAAGGGAACTGATGAACCAACTAAAATTGCATGACCTATATTACACATTTCTGGTGGTGAACAAAAATTACAAAGGTCTCCTTTCCAAACCAGTGATCCTGGATAGTTTGGAGGTCTTTCCTTACATGCTGGAATCCATTTTAATTTTTTCAGCATTGATTTTGCTTCAGCTGACTGCAGCAACATATGATTTTTGTTCAAAATCATTAACAGAGTTCTAGCTTTTCTTAGTAGTATATCATGGCTTGTGCGAGAATCACCTTGCAAACTTTCAATTTTATTTGCTACTCGCATAATATCTTTTTCTTCAAGACCATTTTCATTTTTTAAACCTATTTGTCTCAGAGAATGAAGAATATCTGAAGACGCTGTAAAAATACTGGGTGGGAAGCAGATTTCCTCCTCAGCATAAAACAGATTTTGCAGTACTTCTACCTCAGGATCAAAAAGTTCATTGGCCGACACTATCTTTCCTTGTGAAATCTGAATAAATTTTAGTGATGTCAGCCAATCTAGCACATCTGTATTCTCATTTTTGAGGAAAGTGAGATTTTCAAGAACCCAGAGCATAATCTGTATTGTTTCATCATAAGAATAAAAGTCATTTTGAATATCCTGTATAATAAACTTTAGACAATCTGTGCTCTTTAACTGTTCTACTTTTAATAAGTTAGCTAAACGAATGGTAGCTTCATCACTGCTGTCAATTATTGGAATAGAAAATCTCAGACTAGGTGGAAGTTTGGCAGTGTGATGCAACACTTTACAACCTTTTAATCCAGTAAAAGCAGTGACCCCTTCATCAGATGATTGTTCAATTCTTTTAAATATCAGTAGCTCCTGAATAATTCTTCTCTCTTTTTCACTGGCATCAGTTAAACTAGCTAAGAATCCCCTAAGAGCATCTTTATGTGTTGGAGGTAATGATGAAACTTGACTGGACAGTTTTTGCAATGACAGTTTCTCCATTATCTGCAAAACAGCACCTGGTAATGGTGGATGCACATATTTTTTTAAAAATGGATGTTGTATAGAGGCATCTAGCTTCTTAAGTACAACACCACCAAGTTTTTGAATGATGTCAGCTAAAAATCCCGGAAGCTGTGTCTCAGATTCATCTTCTAAAATAATTGCAGGTGGAGTCCTAAGTCTAATAAGTTCCACTAATACCTGGTCTTCCTCTAGCGGCATCTTCGGGATAAGTGGCATGTCATCAAACATAGTCAAGTCTTCAGAAAAGTGTATATATAGATTCTTCCAGACCATCTTAAGCCATGAAATAGATGGGTGATTTTTATCTTCTGAAACTGGATACCATTGTACCACCATATCTCTGCCAGGCCACACAGTATTCAGAACTTCTTTGATAAGCCGGGCAAATCGTTCAGGGTTCAGAAGCTGCAGTTGAGTGCATGGTCTTCCTGAAATCAAAATAAAACAATAACTCCATGAAAATCAAACAATACAGGAGAAATACTTTTTTCTGTACTTTTTTCATAAAGGAAACAGAAAAAGCAGGACAGGAAACTTCCCAATTTCTATGCTTGTTCACAAAGATGATTTCAGACCTGAACTCAAAGGTCTCATCTGACTTAGCTGTAATCAAGTCCATTACATATTAGTACAAGAAACAATTACCAGATTGCAACTGATCAGTATGTTAGTTTTGCACAAAGTCTTTGGGCACTCAAAAACAGCTGTAGAGTTCATTTTCAATATATAAAATACGGCAGCGCATGTAGGGATTGCCCTTTTGCTTGCTTAAACTCAAACAGAAAGGCTCAGATAAATGATTTTTTGGGGTTTTTTTTTTTTGCATTACCCATTCAATTAATAGTTACTTATGTTTAGAAACAACGTGAAGTGTAGCCTAGTGGTTAGAACAAACAGCAGGACCATCCTAGGTACTAGCCTAAGCTTCAGTCAACCTTCAGTCAATAAAAAAAAACTTGGTAGCAACAAAACTACTATATAGCAAATGCTGAATCCGGGGTTAAAACAATATATGAGAGAGACAGAGAGAGTAAAAATGTCTACTATGAATCAGTCTTTATTGAAAAGAATATATTTTGAACTATCCATTGGTATTCTAAATAAATAGATCATAGTTAAACCCTACAACACTTCTGTGAGATGGACAAATGGGTAAACTGAAGCACAGGGAAATTAATATATTTCCCATGATGGCACTGCAAGACAGTGGCAGATCCAATAGGAGAACCCACCAATGTTGAATTTCAGACCCCTATTCTAATCACTTAACAAAACTGTTTCCCTAAAAGCAGTAGTCCAATTATAGCAAAACAGCTGTGGGGACATGGCTTTGACAGCACAAAAAATAGAACACCAAGCTCCAGTAACAGATTATCATGAAAGCATTTTACTTTTCTACCACATATATATAATAAACTGCATTAATCCTTATACTCTAAAACCAAATCTGAAATGTGTGACAATTTTGTAATAATTACATACAAACATAATGCATCATGTATTTCTCCAACATAATATACATTCATATGCAGTAATCGATATTGGTTTTATCAAAAAGTCATTTTATATCCATTATATGTCCAAAATAAGGAAAAAGAACATAAAAAAGGAAACATGAAGTGGCAAGTTACATGGAAAATTTCACCTATAGGCAATTTTAATTGTTATTACTATTAGCAGTTTGTTTATATGGTTAAAGCAGGAGACTGTCAACACTTATTCCAGTTCTGGCTCTGCCACTAACTTGCTCTGTATCCATGGGCTAGTCACCTAGCCTCTCTGTTCCTAGCTTTGCAAAGCACTTTAAGACCTTTGGATGAAAGGTGCTATGTAAGTACAAAGTATTATTGTAGCAGACTAAGCAGATGGTGATCATGAAATAAAAGGAGATTAGGGTGAATAACTATAACATGTATTTTTCTTAAAATAATGTGCCGTTTAGTAACAATTTTTAAAACTTTTTTTAAACTCTGTTTCAGATAGAAATCAGCCTTTACATAGTAAATCCAGATATTTTTTAAATCCTTCAAAAGTTTCTTATTTAGATCTTTTGAATGTTGATGTTTATAGGGGTTTTCTCGGAAAGGGAGAAACTATCTGCACAAACATAAGAAAAAAATTTGTTCACTTCTTTCCATTTCATCAATCTTATGTGTTACTTATAACTACAGAAAGTACAAAGTGGGTGAGGTAATGTTTTTTATTAGACCAATTTCTGTTGTGAGAAAGACAAGCTTTCAAGTTTACACAGGCTCTACAAAGCAATGTATGCATAGCGAGACTCAAGTCAGCTGACCTGTGTTAGGGAACCCTGGGCTTGAGCGTCTACATTGCATTGTAACCCTAGGTTAAGAATTTTCTGACTGATGCTCGAACCTAGGGCTCTGGCATCCACACTCTGAGTCAAAGTACAGATCCGAGTCAAGGTAACCATATCCCAGAGCTCCTAGCACACTGCCCCCCACAATGCTGATTCTAGCCCTAGGAATGTGTCGCACTGTGGGAAAACTCTGCTGCTCACCCTGCACATTACAGGAAATTTGAACTGTCTGCCAACAAATCCTGCCGAGCAATCTTTTTGTTCTGTGTACTCCCAGCTACCAGAGCCAGCAACAAGGAAGAGGCATCTTTGGATGAACTCCTCTTGTTTGCATTTTCATGCATGTGTCAGGAAGCTGGCAGAACATCCATAAGGTGCTGGTGGACATTTTGGCAATGTTTTCGGTCCCACCAAAGGTACCTCACTGATTTCCTGATGGAGCTGCAGGAGGAGTACCCTGGCATCACAGACTCGCAATGGCAGATGCTGCTCGGTATAATTGGCATAGCCACTGATGGCCCCTACGTAGAGCACTGCTTCCAGTGTATGGCCACAAGCACCGACTGGTGGGACCAGATAGTCATGCAGAGCTGGGATGACCAGCAGCAGATCCAGAACTTTTGCATAAGGAAAGCAACATTTCTGGAGCTTTGTGAGCTTCTTAACTCCCCCTTCCCCGGACACACCCTCGAGCATAAAGAGATACACAAAGTCACCCTGGCCAGTCCAGAAGCAGACTGTTATAACTGTGTGGAAGCTAGCTACCCCAGACTGCTGCAGGTCTATTGCCAACCGGTTTGGGGTTGGAAAGCTGACTATGGGTAAAGTGGTGGCAAAGGTAACTGACACAATCAGGCATGAGGTTTACCCCAAGGTGGCAGACATTAAAGATATTCTAGAGGTAACTGATGGCTTTGAGAGAGTGGGGTTTCGTAACTGTGACACTGCTAGTGATGGGACTCGTGCCCATAGTATGCTCTTCTCAAGGAGCACATGAATATATAAACCACAAAGGGTATTACTACATTTTTATGCAGGAACTAGTGGACCACAGATTTATGAATGTCAACGTGGGCTGTACAGGAAAAGTTCACAATGCCGGAATTTTTCAGCGCTCGGCAGTCTACATTCTTGGACAGGCTGGGACACTATTCCTACTAAATGACACTGACATAAATGATGTTACTGTCCACACTGTTATTCTGTGGGACCCCCACATACCCTCTTTTAACTTGGCTTATGAAACCATATCCTGATTTCCGAGGCCCTAGCAAATAAAGGTTTAATTACACTCAACGCAGCTGTAGAATGGTTATTGAATGTGCTTTTGGCAGATTAAAATCATGTTGGAGGTGTTTGCAAACCCATTTAGATGCCAGTATAATTAATGCTGTCTGCATTACTATGGCTTGCTTTGCTCTTCACAACCTAGAGGCCAGAGGTGAGCCATTTCTCCCTGAATAGATCTATGATAGCGAGGGAATGCTGGATCGGTACCTTCAGCCAGAAAGTGCAGCTACCACTGTGGGAGCTGGTTGCATCCTGAATCTGTGATTTGTGGTTAAAGAGCAATGCAAAAATGCTAAGCTCTGGTTACCAGTGTTTGGACACTAATGGTGGATTGTATCACAGCGTCTAGGCAAGTCACAAAGTTACATGAAAGTGCCCTTATGCATGCGAAAGTTTAGCAGCCACTGGGAATGATCCCAGACCTGCAACACTATGCGTTCCCACCAGTCTGTGCTTGTTTCCCGGGCCCAGAATCGGCGTTCCATGGCAGGAACCTGACCCATTACCACCATGATGTCCAAATTGCCAGGGCCCGTGCTTTGAGAGAAATCTGTGTCCATGTCCTCATCACTATCATGATCGCACTGTTGTCGCCTCCTCGCCTGCTTTTGCAGGTTCTGCACATACTGCAGGATAATGTGTGAGGTGTTTACAATGCTCACAACAGCAGCGGTGAGCTGAGCGGGCTCCATGCTTGCCGTGATATGGCGTCTGCAGGAGAGCAGGAAGCGGTGGATGACGACGGATGCCATGAGAATAGATATTTATACAGAATGATGAGAGGACCTGCAAGGTGGATTCATGGCACCAGGAGAGCAGGAGAGCAGAGTTGCAGCGGAAGCGGTGGAGGACGACTGTTAGCACCGCGCACATTTCCCAAGGAAGAACACATGCTCCCAGGAGCACATGACAGACAACATGGAGAAATTCGCTATTGAGACAAGAGCAGCAGAGCAGAGTTGCAGAAGAAGCGGTGTATGACGACGGTTAGCAGTCCTACTACACCATCTGCTGACAGCAGCACCCAGGACACAACAGCAGCGGTGTTGGTGAGCTGAGCTGAGCGGGTTGCACGCTTGCCATGGTATGGCGTCTGCACAGAAAAAAGGCGCGGAACGATTGTCTGCCGTTGCTTTCACGGAGGGAGGAGCAACTGACGACACGTACCCAAAACCACCTGCGACAATGTTTTTGCCCCATCATGCATTGGGAGCTCAACTCAGAATTCCATTGGGCAGTGGAGACTGCGGGAACTGTGGGATAGCTACCCACAGTGCAACGCTCTGAAAGTTGATGCTAGCCACGGTACTGTGGATGCACTCTGACAACTTAATGCGCTTAGTGGGGACACACGCAATCAACTGTATAAAATTGCTTCCTAAAAATTGACTTCTATAAATTTGACCTAATTTCGTAGTGTAGACATGTAGACGTGTTACTGATTACCACATGACGAATACATACAGTCATGCATAATAGTATAAGGGCTAGCAGAATCCCTTTGTCTATCTTTGAAATGCCCATAGGTACAGGTAAATCAAGTATGTTGCCATATAATTGTCTTTGTTGATAAGCATGAAGCTGTTACAACAGTTATGCAGAATTGAATATTGATGAGAATATAAATTGTACATACATGTATGATAATACGGGTCTTTAAATTCTGTGTGCCATTGCAAGACTGCCTACTTTTCCGCCATCTCCCATAATCTCAGAGGAGAATCTGACTCTGCAGGGTGGGGCTATCAACGTGATCAGCAAAAGCTTAAAATCTCACTTCTTTCCACCTCCTTTCAAAGTCTCAACATGGAGGGTGAGAGGGAAAGAAACTACTTGCCTCTTAGTTTGGAAGTGGCTAACAAAACATTTTTGGAAGCAGTAAGTTTTCCCTTCTTCAGGCTGTCAAAAGCTACTCCCCCTTCCTTGGTGTTGCAGTATTGAGAGAGGCAGCAGCGCTAGCAGAAGGGACAGAAATTTAAGGCAGATGGGCAGGGAGGGGGAAATACTCCTAAAATCGAAACTAAAATCCTATTATTTTAGTGCAAGCTCTTAAATATTTATTGAACATAAAATGTTAATATAAAAAACAAATGTTCATGCTGTTGATTAATGATTAAAGTATGCTAGCTGATAGCTACTTTCAATTAATTCTTTAATTGCATGCAGCTCCTAGAATGTACAGTCCTCACACCTTAAAATGTAGCTCAGATATTGACATTTCAAATTATTTTGCCAATTTTATAAAATAAAAGTTTGATACCATTTAGAAATTCTGAAAATCCTCACGGGATACACTGGTTTATTTAAACAATTTGGCATCAATCAATGAATATAAATTCATTAAAATGTTATTTCTTCTATACGATGAGTCCCAACACTATCATCTTCTGAATTATTAGGCTTTTTTGTTCTTTTTTTTGCCAATTGTGTTTAATTATGTAAGTTATCCAGTGTCTGTTTATATGGAAGCTGAGGCAGAGAGAACAATTAATCATCAAAGCCACACAAATGCCACACTTCAATCCAACAAAATATTCAATCAGTAATCCTACCTGAAAATCCCCAGAGAAGCTGTTGGGCTAGAATATAATCAAATCCATTTTTCAGAAAACATTCAAAATGCTAGTGATTTACACATGATCATGCTAAATATAAAAGTAACAATCAGCCTCTTACAATAAAAGAATATGCTTTATGGAGTGAAAATGGATTTGGATCTTTTTGTGCAACACCAGTGGTGGAACCCACCCCATCTTTTGAAAGAAAATATAAGAGCATGTTTCTTGTATATTTGTATAGTCACGTGGAGGGAAATTCTTGGCAGTTGGGATTTTAGAACCAGCCAAAAGAGAAATGAACAGGTCTTACAGTATCATGTGTACATTATGACCTTGTAAATGCCTTAGAAAGAAAAGTAATTTATGGCAAAAGAGTCATGAAGAGCAAAGTGGGCCATTCTAGAGTTCAGAAGAATGATCTAAGGGATTTAAGGTTCTACAGAAGAAGTCTACCCATCATATTCATGTACAAGAATGTTCATGTGTTTTCTCTGAAGCAATACTAGTAGGATGAAACACTAGAAAGGAGAAATGCTAAATATCTGGTGGCCTGGTTGAATATAAGAACGAAAGGTGTAAAAGATGATGGTATATGTACTTCTATAAATGCATCACAGAAAGAGTCAGAAAACTACAATGATGCAAATAATTTCCATATTGCAAAAAACTGTAAATTCAATAATCAGGACAAAACATCTGGAGATATATAGATTTGATATACAGCATTACAAAATTAGGTGAACCATTATTCGAAGTGTCCTCATGCAGCCCATGGATTTTTGTCTCTGCACCTGTAAATCTGTGATTATACTTGTAGCAGTAAGCATACGTTAAAATATTGCCACTGATCCTCATTTAGATGTTTACTTATCTAAAATGTATCATCTCCTTTTCAGTCCTAGCAAATTTGCTTTAAAAAACCCTCAAATGTGCATCTGCCAGTAATGGGACTGTATTGAGGGATGGGGGTTCTTCAGCTTGAAATTTGGAGATCAAGGGGAAATTAAAGGAGATACTAAATTTGGAGTATTGTGGTTGAATCGTGGGGTAGAGGAGAGGGGGAGGCTCCTCTGGGTGCTATTCCAGCTTTTCTTAACAGCCTTGTGGAAAGTCTTGGGGAACAGAATGAAGGCTGTTTCCCTTTGACCATCACTTCAGCTCTTCATCCCCAAGTCCCATGGAGGTAACCATGATTGTGGGGGTCCTACCCTGGGTCCTTCCCCCAGACTTCTGGGGAGTCTTGGAACTGGGGGCCTCCCGTGGCCACCTCCCCTTTTCTCTACTTCTAATTTTTTTAACCGTCTGACGTAACTGTAGATGTTCTCATCCATATAAAATGTTTAATTCTTCTCAAATCTCACCAATTATTATTTATATTAGTGTAGCACCTTAGAATACCAATCAAGACAGGGGCACAGTACAAATACTTATTTAAAAATAGTCACGGCTCCAAAGAATTTACAATCAGGATTACAATAGAACACAACAAATAGTTGAATCAGAATTTGTTGGTAAAGTTAGAGGATGAGGCAAAAGTAAAACAAGCATGTCTTAGCAGAATAAGTAGTAGTCACATCTGCCTACCTCCCACCAAACTCTTGGTTTTAATGAAATCTAGTAGCAACAGGTTCCACAAGCTAAATATGTGTTGTATAAAGAAATATTTCCTTATATCAATCTTAAATTTCCAGGCTTTCATTATCATTGGCTGTCCTTTGGCTCTTGTATTATGAGAAAGAGTAAATAAGAGCACTTGATTTACCTTCTCTGTAACATAGTTATACAAAGTAATGTGTATCTTATTAATAATTCTCTCATACTTATTTCCTCTGTGAACTAAACAGTCCCAACCTTTCCAGTCTCTCCTCATATGGAAATTTTGCCAAGCTGTTAATCATTTTGTCACCTGTCTATAAATCTCTTCTATTTCTGCTATATTTGAAAATATTAACAGAGATGTGATCATTAAACCCATGCAAGTGGTGCAGGTCACTCAAGGATGGAATCCTGGAGGACTTCAACTCAGGGGGAGAGAGGAGAAGGAAGAGCTACCAAAGGAAATGGTGAAAAGTCGACCAAAGAAATTAGAGAAAAAACAAGAGAGTCCCAGAGTCAAGGAAGCTAAATGAATCCAGGATGTCAAGGAGAAGAGACAGATGAAGAATATCAAAGACAGCAAACTGCTGTGACCATTACTTGAATACTAGGTCCAATTCTGGTGTCCACACCTTAAAAAAAAATTGATTAATTGGAAAGGGTTCAGAAAAGTAGAGCCAGATGAAATTTTTTCACAAATAGCTTATTCACTGAAAAATACAGTTTGAGTTGACTTGAAACAATTAATGAATTTTATATGAATTCTCTGAATAGTCATCCAGAAAAAAAAATTCAGCTTCCCTTATAATCTTTAGCCCAACAGCTACGGCACTCAGCCAGGATGTGGGAGACCTAGGTTAAGTTCCTCTCTCTTCCTGCTGTGAACAAGGGATTTGAACTTGCTTCTCCCACTGAGGCAGGACCTGCTGGGCAGGTCTCTCTCAGTCTCTCCTGTTGAAGGTGTTCCACCATGTATAAGTAATTAAATACTCATCCAGAGAGAGAATTAGAATTGTTGGACACTTAGTTATCTTGGATGTGTGAAACCTAAATTCCAGTCTTCCTGCTCCAGTGACTGATTATTTACACACAGTGGAACAGCTTCAACAGAAGAGCTTGAGAGAGACCCACCCCAGAATCTCTCATAGCCTAGTGGTTAGGGTATTTTCCTGAGAGGAAGGAGACTCAAGTTCAAATCCCTTCTCCACATCAAGTAGAGAGGGAATTAAAATCCAGGTTTTCCATATCCTGGGTGAATGAACTAACCACTGGGCTATAGTTCTAAAGGGAGGTACCACCACTTCCGCACCATTTTGTTAATCTAACCCAGGTCCAAAAAAACACTTTGTTTGACTGAAAAAAAAATTGTAGACCATTTTGATTAGCAAAATTTTTGGAATTTTCAGTTTGGGTTCAACCCAACCCATTTTTTTTTATTTTTTTTTTTTTACAATTTTTCAGAACTGCCAGCAAATCAAAAAACTCAGTTATTTACCTAGCTCTACAGAAAAGAGCTACAAGAATGATTCAAGGTCTGAGAAACCTGCCTTACAATAAGAGATTAAAGAAGCTCGATCTAGTTAATTTATCCAAGGTGTGAAAGTTGGGAAAAAGCGCAGACATCTTACTCTTCTAGGAAGAGCAAGAGTCAAGCTAACTCTAACAGCTAATAACCAAGACTTCCAGGCAGGGCCTGGGCGAGTGGAAAAGAACTGTAAGAGAGGTTGTTTTGACCTTGTGTTAGATAAGACTGGAACACAGACTACAGCAAGAACTGCTGAGAAAAATAAGATAGCAGGAAGGAATATGTATAAACAAAATGCAGTTGTTGATCATTACTGTATGTAACAAAAGTTATAAATGCTTGCCCTAATTGTTTATCTTTTGGGAGACCTACTGTTGTGCACTCTCCCCCTTGCAATATTGCTTGAAAATAAACTGCCTCTGACATGTTGCAACCAACCTCAGAGTGAGGACTCGTTTTTCTCCCACAAAGAGAAGGTTAAGAGCTGACTTGATCAACCTATAAGTTCCTACATGGGGAGAAGATTTCTGATGGTAGAGGGCTCTTTAATTTAGCAGATAAGGGCATAACAAGATCCAATAGCTGAAACCTAAAGCCACACGAAATCAGACTAGAAATAAGGCACAAAATTTTAACAGTAAGGTTAATTAAGGACTGGAACAATTTATCTAGGGACGTGGTGGATTCTCTGTCACTTGAAGTCTTTAAATCAAGATTGGACATCTTTCTAAAAGATACACTGTAGCTTAACCATAACTTATGAACTCGACATAGGAATCACATGGTGAAAATTATTGGCCTCTGTTATGCAGGATATCAGAATAGCTAATCATAATGGTCTCTTCTGGACTTAAAATCTATTAATCTAATCTCTCACAGAATGTGAGGTCTGGGCATGTCCACTATAACCAAAAGGCTGGTACTGTTATTGATTGTTCACATATGCACTTGCACACACCTTCAAACACATTAACTGGAGTGGGGAAAAAACGGTTACCTACCTTTTGTAACTGTTGTTCTTTGAGATGTGTTGCTCGTGTCCTTTCCAAGTAGGTGTGTGTGTGCCTCGTTCATGATCATCGGAAGGTTTTTTTCCCTAGCGGTATCCATTGGGTTGGCTGTGGAGCCGCCTGGAGTAGCACCCTTATGGAGGTATATAGGTCCCTGCTGACCCCCCGCCTCTTCAGTTCCTTCTTGTCAGGTACTCTGACAGAGGGGAGGTGGGTGGGTCTTGGAATGGACATGAACAACATATCTTGAAGAACAAGGTAGGTAACAGTTTTTCTTCTTCGAGTGATTGCTCATGTCAATTCCTAGTAGGTGACTCCCAAGCAGTCCCCCAGAGTAGGGGTTGGAGTTCATCAAGTTGCAGACTGTGGCACAGCTCTACCAAATGTGGCATCGTCTCTAGTCTGCTGTGTGATGGCGTAGTGCAAGGTAAAGGTGTGGATGGACAACAACGTCGCAGCCCTGAAGATGCCCTGAATGGGGACCTGCGACAGGAAGGCTGCAGATGAAGCATGCATTTTTGTGGAGTGCTCTGTCAATGCTGGGGCCAGAATCTTTGCTAGGTCATAGCATGTTCTGATAAATGCCATGATCCAAGAAGAGACTCTCTGGGACGAAACAGGGAGACCCATCATTCTTTCAGCAATAGAAATGAAGAGCTGCGTTGACTTCCTGAACGGCTTTGTTCGCTTGATGTAAAAGGCTAATGCCCTTCTGACATCCAGGGAATGGAGCATGTGTTCCCTGTCGTTGGTGTGCAGCTTAGGGTAGAATACTGGCAGAAAGATATCCTGATTCGTGTGAAATTGCAAAACTACCTTCGGGAGGAAAGCTGGGTGTGGCTGCAATTGTACCTTGTCCTTATAAAACACAGTATAAGGGGGCTCGGACATCAGAGCCTTGAGCTTAGACATCCTCCTGGCTGATGTTATAGCCAATAGGAACTGATGTTATAGCCACTTTCCAAGAAAGGTAGCACACCGAGCACATTGCTAGGGGCTCAAAGGGAGGGCCCATGAGCCTTGAGAGCACCAGGTTAAGATCCCATGGAGGGATCGGCTGCTTTACTTGGGGAACAGTCTGTCCAACCCCTTGTGGAAATGACAACCATAGGGTTAGCAAACACTGAGCGGCCTGTTGAGCCAGGCTGGAAAGCCGAAATTGCCGCCAGATGCATTTTTATTGACGAGACTGCCAGCCCCTTTTGTTTCAAGTGAAGTAAGTAGTCCAGGAAAAGGGAATCGAGGACTGCAATGGAGGACTACTTTTCTGGAGGGACGAAACAGAAAATCTCTTCCATTTTGCCAGATAATTAGTGCGAGTGGAAGGTTTCGTTCAAGTCGAGGGTGGCGTACCAGTCCTCCGGATCCAGAGAGGGAATAATGGAGGCCAAGGAGACCATGTGAAACTTCAGCTTCTTCATGAATCTGTTGAGGTTTCGCAGGTCTAAAATAGGCCGGAGCCCACACTGGGCCTTAGGGATTAGGAAGTAATGGGAATAGAATCCCCTGCCCCCTGAACTCCATAGGTATCTCTTCTAGCGTCCTGAGTTGTAGGAGCGTTTGCACCTCCTGCACTAGAAGCTGCTCGTGAGAAGGGTCCCTGAAGAGGGACGGGAAAGGTGGGTGGGAGGGTACAAAATTGGAGAGAATATCCCAATTCTACCATGCTCAAGACCCATCAGTCTGAGGATATTTGATCCCAAGCACAGTAGAAATGGGATAGATGGCTCACAAAATGAGGGTAAGGATCCGGGATATGGACTGGTGCATTGCCCCCGGGCGCACCTTCAAAAGTTTTTCTTGGGAGCTGGCGACTGTCTCACCGAGCCTTGGCCCTGGGTGGAGGAGGATTGCAGAGGCCTCCTTCCCCTATTACTTCTACTCCATCTCCTATTGTAGTCTTGCCTCGGCTGAGAGGGGTAGAAGTGAGGCGGGGGCTGAGGCTTAAAATGTTTCCTTTACAGGGATGGCATATGAAGCCTCAAGGACTTTAAGGTCGCTCTAGAGTACTTGAGACTATGCAGCCTAAAGTCTGTCTGTTCTGTGAAGAGACCCGAGCCATCAAATGGCAAGTCCTGGATAGTCTGTTGGACCTCTGGAGGGAGGCCCGAGACTTGCAGCCACGAGCTGCGCCATAGAACAATGGCTGTGGACGTTGTGCGGTGACCGAGTCCGCTGACTCTAATGCAGCTTGCAAGGAAGTCCTTGCAATGGTCCTGCCTTCCTCTAGGGCAGCCCCAAAGTCAGACCAGGAGTCAGATGGGTGTAGCTCCTTAAACTTGGGACAGGGAGTTCCAAGAGTTAAAACTATAGTGGCTAAGGACCGCCTGCTGATTGGCAATTCGAAGCTGGGGCCCCCTGGTTAAATAGATCTTACAGCCGAAGAGGTCCAGCTTCTTTGCCTCTTTAGACTTTGGTGTGGGGCCCTGGTGACAGTGCCTTTCCTTGGCATTGGCCACATCCACAACCAGCGTGCCTGACTGAGGGTGGTTGAAAAGGTACTCGTACCCCTTGGAGAGTACAAAGTACTTCCTTTCCACCCCTTTAGCCGTGGGGGGAATGGAAGTAGGAGTCTGCCAGAGAGTCTTGGTAGTATTGTGGATGGTCTTGATCAATGGCAAGGCCATCCTGGAAAGACCTTCTGGCATCAGAATGTCCACCACATGGTCCATTTCTTCTGATGCCTCCTCTGCTTGCAAGCCCAGATTTTGGTCTACTCTTCTGAGCAGCTCCTGATGGGCTCTATTGCTCAAAGCTGGTAAAGAGGCAGAGCCTGCTACTGACTCATCTGGGGAGGAGGATGAAGAAGCCATCATGGGCACGGGGCCCTCCTGACCCTCCAACTCACGGAGGTCATCCAGTGCTGGTACTTCCTGTACAGTGGTAGATGTGGTGCCGGACGCAAACTCAGTGCCAGGGTCAGTGCCAGCCTCAGCACCAGCGTCAGTGCCGACCTCAGTGCTGGCCTTGGTGCTGGGCTCCGAACCCCTTGGAGGTTCCTTCACCATGGAGGCAGATGGAGGCCCCTGTCTGTCCGAGGCAACCAAAAGGAACCTAGAGCTTGGCCCCTGGGCTTGATGATACGCCCATGGGGTCCAGAACAGCCACTGAGCAGGCGCCTGCCAATGCGGTGGTCACGGCATCATCAGGAGTTGTCGTGTCTCATTTTTCCTGGAGCGACCAGACCGGTGCCGGTTACGTCTGGACACGTATGATTCCAGCTCCGACTCCGAGGACGAGTCTGATCTCGGACTCCACGGCGGTGCTGTGTGGGACGGTGCCGGCAATCAGTGCCGAGGAGAGTGCGACTGGTGCCGCAACATGGCCAGTTTGCCCTTGGAAAGTCCAGTCCCCCTGTGCAGTACTGGTGCTGGGTTGCCATCTCTCTGGGGTCTTTGGCAGCCTTGAACATGTCAAGAGTGGACAACATGTCCAACTCCACCATTTTGCTCTCCCGTCCTGGGAAGTCCAACAGAACCAGACTCAACGGTTCTACCTGGGCAGCCAGACTGGACAGCACCAGCTGTTCCTGAGCAGGAGCTGAGTGTTCCAACATGGGACGCACTCCATGGGCACCACTGCGCTCCACTGCTCGGACTGTCAGCAAGTGCCCCCTTTCGGCTCTTCTCTGCTTCTTATGTGGCACCGGCAAGTGAGATCGGTGCTGAGAAGTCACCAAACTTGTCTTTGGTGCCAGAGAGTGGCGGTGCGTGTGTCTCTGGACCCTGAGTCCTTTGCCGGTGCCACAGCTTCCCTCACTGGGGCCGGTGCACTGTGCACTGAAGTGCTGGGCTTGGACCCCAACACAGTCTGAGCCGGGCTAGGGACCGAAAGCCAACTCCATAAGGAGAAGCTTAAGTCTTAGGTCTCTCTTCTTCTTAATCCTTGGCAGAAGCTCCTGCAGATCTTGCACTTGTCGGTGTGGTGGACTTCCCGCAAGCACTTTAAGAAGACGTCGTGAGGATATCCCCTGGGCATAAGCTTCTTGCAGGACCCACAAGGTTTGAAGCCTTGAGACCAAGGCGTGCCCCTGGTCCCTGGAGAGGAGTGGGAAAAAAGGGGAGGGGGACAACCCCCAACAGAAACTTAGTCTATGAACTAACTAACTAGAACACTAGAAAACCTATACTACGCAGAACTATACACAATACAAGAATAAACGTTCGCTAGGAGAAGCGCTTGCCCAAAACAAGAGAACGAAGTAGCTCCAACGACAGTCACTGGCAGTAAGGAGGAACTGAAGAGGCAGTGGTTTGGCAGGGACCTATATACAGCGCCATAAGAGCGCCACTCCAGGGGGCTCCACAGCCGACCTGATGGGTACCCCTAGGGGAAAAACCTTCCGACGATTGTGCACGCAGCACGCACACACCTACTTGGAACTGACATGAGCAATCACTCGAAGAAGAACATGATAGTCAATGGCTATAATGTCCTTGGGGGGGAGGGGATATTTAAAATGATTATAGACACTTCAGGATGTGCGTGCGCTTTACTGAGTAACCATGTGCTACCTGATCGTAATTCTTCATCCTTCTTCTCTTCCCCTTCCTTTTTGCCCGTTTTTGAGTATCACCTGTGTTATTTTGCATTCAGATTGTAAACTGTATCTATTTTTGTATGAGAAGCTTAGCAGATTTTGCATGCTCAGTTTAGCCTTAAAAATAATGTTCTTTTTAGGGCTGTCGATTAATCGCAATTAACTCACGTGATTAACTCAAAAAAAGTAATCATGATTTTAAAATGTAATCGCGATTAATTGCAATTTTAATTGCACTTTTAAATAATAGAATACCAATTGAAATTTATTAAATATTTTGGATGTTTTTCTACATTTTCATATATATTGTATTCTGTGTTGTAATTGAAATAAGTATATATTCTTTTTGCTTACAAATATTTGCACTGTAACAATGATAAACAAAAGAAACAGTATTTTTCAATTCACCTCTTACAAGTATTGTAATGCAATCTCTTTGTCATGAAAGTGCAACTTACAAATGTAGATTTTTTTGTTTTGTTATATGACTGCACTCAAAAACAAAACAATATAAAACTTCAGGGCCTACAAATCTACTCATTCCTACTTCTTGTTCAGCCAATCGCTAAGACAAAAAGGTTGTTTTCATTTAAAGGAGATAGTGCTGCCCCCTTTTTATTTACAATGTCACCAGAAAGTGAGAACAGGCATTTGCATGGCACTTTTGTAGCTGGCATTGCAAGGTATTTACGTGCCAGATATGCTAAACATTCGTACACCCCTTCATGCTTCGGCCCCCATTCCAGAGGATATGCTTCCATGCTGATGACACTCATTACAAAAATAAACGTTAATTAAATTTCTGACTGAACTCCTTGGGGCAGAATTGTATGTCTCCTGCTCTGTTTTACCCGCATTCTGCTATATATTTCCTGTTATAGCAGTCTCGGATGATGACCCAGCACATGTTGTTCACTGTAAGAACACTTTCACTGCAGATTTCACAAAATGCAAAGAAGGTACCAATGTGAGATTTCTAAAGATTTCTAAAAATTTCTACAGCACTCGACCCAAGGTTTAAGGATCTGAAGTGCCTTCCAAAATCTGAGAGGGACGAGTTGTGGAGCTTGTTTTCAGAAGTCTTAAAAGAGCAACACTCTGATGCAGACACTACAGAACTTGAACCACCAAAAAATAAAATCAACCTTCTGCTGGTGGCATCTGACTCATATGATGAAAATGAATATGCGTCGGTCTGCAATGCTTTGGATTGTTATCGAGCAGACCCTGTCATCAGCACGGAGGCATGTCTTCTGGAATGGTGGTTGAAGCATGAAGGGACATGTGAATCTTTAGCACATCTGACACGTCAATATCTTGCGACGCTGGCTACAACAGTGCCACGAGAACGCCTGTTCTCATTTTCAGGTGACACTGTAAACAAGAAGCGAGCAGAATTATCTCCTGCAAATGTAAACAAACTTGTTTGTCTGAGCGATTGGCTGAACAAGAAGTAGGACTGAGTGGACTTGCAGGCTCTAAAATTTTACATTGGTTTATTTTTGAATGCAGGTTTTTTTGTACATAATTCTACATTTGTAAGTTCAACTTTCATGATAAAGAGATTGCATTACAGTACTTGTATTAGGTGAATTGAAAAATACTATTTCTTTTGTTTTTCTACAGTGCAAATACTCATAATCAAAAATAAATATAAAGTGAGCACTGTATATTTTGTATTCTGTGTTGTAATTGAAATCAATATATTTGAAAATGTAGAAAACATCCAAAATATTTAAATCAATGGTATTCTATTATTGTTTAACAGTGTGATTAATCGCAATTAATTTTTTAATCGCTTAACAGCCCTAGTTCTTTTAAATGTGGGTTTTAATCGGCCTCCCTGAACTATCCTAATTACAAATTAGATTAAGAAAACAATGGCTCTTATGCAAAGCAAACCACACAATTTCTTCTTAATCTTATTATTATCAATCTGTTTTCTTTGTAAGGATGAGAACACCAAAAAAACTGAATATTACCTCGGCTTTTGGCAGCTTCCTTCAAAGCAGTTAGAACTTGAGGCTTCAGGTCATCAGAAAGTAATCTTCCTTCAAGGCCTGGGAAGAGGGACCTAGCATGCCATTGAAAACAAAGAAGTATTGATCTTAGTATCCTTAACCAAGTAATTTATGTTGTTGTTCTATAGTTTCAAATAGTGTGAAACAAATTATATATGTACTTGCCTATATATTTGGAAAAGTTTTCTTTTTGCAGTATTTTCTTAAAAAAACAAAATATGTATAGCAACAGAGAATCCTAAGAAAATTAACCTCTAACTATTCTGTACTTTTGACAAGTGGTTTAAGAGCATTCTTGTTAAAGATACCAGGTTTACAACTTGAAGACATTAAGACTGATTTTAATGTAGTTATACTCTAGAAAGAGACTTTTAAAATAGCTTTCTAGGGTTCTATGTCGCTCAGTGAACTGACATCAGAGTATAAAGATGTAGGGTATGTAATTGCTAGCACGGAAAATATTACCTGGGACCTGAAAATCAGGCTGTGCTCTTCCTGGCTCTGAAATCACCAGCAACAAATAATTGTAAACCACAAATAACCATGGTAAAGGTTGGATAAATAGATTTTATGCTTCAGACAGTAAATTTTCATGTCACAAGCCACAACACTTCAAGTTCAAGAAGTTTTGGAGGCCAAATTTAGGTTGGTAGGTAATTGATTAAAGTCCATGACCTCCATGGTAGCATTCTCTGAAAGGCTTCCAGTTCCACACAAGGGGCCAGTATGTGGGTGAAATAATGATGAAGGGAGGAGGGATTTAGGTTTATTAGGAACTGGGGAACCTTTTAGGGGAAGCAGTGGCCTATACAGGAGGGATGGGCACCACCTTAACCAAAATGGAACCAGACTACTGGCATGTACAATTTTAAAACTTGTAGAGGAATTTTTAAATTACGGGCTGGAGAAAAGACAATAGGTGTGGAGGAATACATGGTTCAGGCATATACACCCCTCAGGGATGAATTTATTAAAGGAGGAACTCTGTATACTAGTAAAGAGGATAGGAAAGAAGTTGGTAAAGTGCAGATAGGAGGCAGTGAGGAACAGTAAAATGTAACAGAGTCCTATTTAAATATAACATGGGAAAGCAAGCAACTGAATATTGACAAAATTTACAAGTACTTATATACAAATGCTAGAAGTCTAAATACTAAAATGGGTGAACAAAAGTGCCTAGCATTAAATTGAGGACATTGCTATAACAGGCATCATAGAAACTTGGTGGATAATCAGTGGGACATAATACCAGGATATAAAATCTATAGGAATGACAGAATAGCTTGTGCTGTTGAGGGTCTGGCATTATATTTTAGAGAAACTATAGAGTCAAATAAGGTAAAAATCTGGAATGAAACAAACTATCATAGAATCTCTATAAATAGAAATTCCATGCTTGAATAAAAGGAGTAAAGCAATAGGAATATACTACTGACCACCTGACCAGATGACAGTGATTGTAAAATGCAAAGGGAGGTCAGAGAGGCTACAAAAGCAGAAAGCACAATAATCATGAGTGACTTCAACTAGCCTCATATTGACTAGGTAAATGTCACTTCAAGGCGTGATGCAGAGATAACATTTCTAGACACCATATATGAGTGCTTCTTCAAGCAGTTAGTTCTGGAACCCACAAAGAGAGAGCTAATTCTTGATTTAGTCCTTAGTGGAGCACAGGATCTGTTCAAGAGGTAACTATAACTGAACTGTTTGATAATAGTGACCAGAATGTAATTAAATTTAATGTCTTTGTAGGGAAGATAATACAAAAAAACCCACCAAAGTAACATTTAACTTTAAAAAGGGCAGCTACACAAAAATGAGGATGCTTGTTAGACAAAAATTAAAAGGGTCTGTCACAAGGGTTAAGCAGCTCAGGGACTATATAAAAACCACCAAAATAGATGCTCAGACTAAATGCATATGCCAAATCAGAAAAGAAAATAAGAGGACCAAAAGAATGCCACCATAGCTAAAAGGCCCATTCAAGGCAAAAAGGCATCCTTTAAAATTTGTCTGCTAGTAAGGATAAAAAAAAGAGCACAAACTCTGGAAGGTTAATTGTGTAACAGTATAACAACGCAGCCAAGAAAGAATTTGAAAAGCAACTTGCTAAAGATACAAAAAACAACAGTTTTTAAGTACATCAGAAGCAGGAAGCAAGCCAATCAGGCAGTGGCACCACTAGATGACAAAGGTATTAAAAGAGAACTCAAGGAAGACAAGGCTTCTGCAGAGAAGCTAAATGAATTCTTTGCATCAGTCTCCACTGGAGAGGATCTGGAGGAGATACTCACGTCACAGCTAATTTGGGGGGGCAACAAATCCAAAGTACTGTCCCACCCTAACATGTCAATAGAAGAAGTTTTAGGACACACTGATAAATGTAACAGTAATAAGTCACCAGATGGTATTCACCAAGAGTTCTGAAGGAATATGAAATTGCAGAACTACTAACTATAGTATAAACCAGTGGTCTCCAAAGTGGGGTGCGCAAGAGGATCCTTCGGGGTGCGCAGCAGAAGGAGCGCTGCCAGAGCAGTGCCGCTTTTTTTTTTCCTTCGGCAGTTCGGCCGGGAGGCCGAGCAGCTTTTTTTTTTTTTTGTTTCGACAGTTCGGCCGGGAGCAGGGGGGGGTGTGCTCAAAAATTTTTTACTGATGGGGTGTGCGATCAAAAAAGTTTGGAGACCACTGGTATAAACAACGAGGAGTACTTGTGGCACCTTAGAGACTAACACATTTATTTGGGCATAAGCTTTCGTGGGCTAAAACCCACTTCATCAGATGCATGGAGTGGAAAATACAGTAGGAAGATATATATATACACAGTACATGAAAAGATGGGAGTTGCCTTACCAAGTGGGGGGTCAGTGCTAACGAGGTCAATTCAATTAAGGTGGAAGTGGCCTATTCACAACAGTTGACAAGAAGGGTTGAATATCAAGAGAGGGAAAATTACTTTTGTAGTGTTAATGAGGCCAATGCAATCAAGGTGGACGTCGGCCATTCCAACTGTTGACAAGAAGGTGTGAGTATCAGCAGAGGGGAAAATTACTTTTTGTAGTGACCCATCCACTCCCAGTCTTTATTCAGGCCTAATTTGATGGTGTCCAATTTGCAAATTAATTCCAGTTCTGCAGTTTCTCATTGAAGTCTGTTTTTGAAGTTTTTTTGTTGAAGAATTGCCACTTCTAAGTCTGCTATTGAGTGTCCAGGGAGACTGAAGTGCTCTCCTACTGGTTTTTGAATGTTACAGTTCTTGATGTCTGATTTGTGTCCATCTATTCTTTTGCGTAGAGACCGTCCGGTATGGCCAATGTACATGGCAGAGGGGCATTGCTTGGAATCTTGATGGCTCCCATTAACTAGGACAATTGGTTTTGAATGGCTCTGTTTACTTGCAAAACTTCCTGGGTACGTGCATGCCAGCGCTGGAAGAATGAAGGCTGGGGTCTCACAGGACATGTGACCATGTCACATGATACTGGAATCCATTTTAAACCTGGTGCTTTTCCATTTAGAAGGAAGGGTGGGAACCCAGAGAGAGACAAAGGATTCCCGCTTTGTGCCAAAGATATAAAAGGGGGTGGAACAGAACAAAGGGGGCTGCAGTCATGAGAAATCCCCTAATTACCACCTGAGCTGGAACTAACAAGGATTGTACCAGGGGAACGGATTGGGCCCAGACTAGGAAGGAGTCTAGTCTGTGAAAGAAGCTTATTGGAACATCTCTGAGAGTGAGATTTACCTGTATTCAGTTTCTTAATGTATTAGGCTTAGACTTGCGTGTTTTGTTTTATTTTGCTTGGTAACTTACTTTTTTCTGTCTGTTATTACTTGAAACCACTTAAATCCTACTTTTAATGCTTAATAAAATCACTTTTGTTTATTAATTGACCCACAGTAAGTGATTAATACCTGGGGAAGCAAACAGCCGTGCATATCTCTCTATCAGTGTTATAGAGGGTGAACCATTTATGAGTTTATCCTGTATAAACTTTATACAGAGTAAAATGTATTTATTTGGGGTTTGGATCTCATTGGGAACTGGGTGTCTGGGTGCTGGAAATAGGTGACCTGCTGAGCAGTTTTTGGTTGAAGTCTGCAGCTTTGGGGGTGTGGTTCAGACCCTGGGTCTGTGTTGCACAGACTTACGTGTCTGGCTCAACAAGACAGGGTTCTGATGTCCCAAGCTGGCAGGGAAAATGGGCTCAGAGGTAGTTTCAGCACATCAGGTGACAGTCCCAAGCGGGTCTCTGTGACCGAACCCGTCACACCCATGTCAGAAAGAATCTAGTGGAACTGGAAAAAGTACAGAGAAGGACAACAAAAATGATTAGGGGTGGCTTCCATATGAGGAAAGATTAAAAGACTGGGACTGTTCATCTTAGAAAAGAAACAACTAAGGGGGGATATGACAGAGGTCTATAAATTCATGGAGAAAGTGAATAAGGAAGTGTGATTTACCCCTTCACATAAGGCAAGAACCAGGGGTCTCTCAATGAAATTAATAGGCAGCAGGTTTAATACAAACAAGAGGAAGTACTTTTTCACATAATGCACAATTAATCTGTGGAACTCATTGCTATGGATGTTGTGATGGCCAAAAATGGGTCCAAAAAACAATTAGATAAGTTCATGGAAAATACCTCCCTCAATGGCTATTAGCCAAGATGGTCACGGATGCAACCCCATGCTCAGAGCAACCCTAAATCACTGATTGCAAGAAGCCAGGAGTGGATCACTTCCAAACTGCCCTGTTCTGTACACATGTCGTTTGGCCCAAAAGAGTCCCAGCCCAGGAATACAGAAGAGCTCCCTCTCAAGAGACAGGGAGTTGCAGTTGCTCAGGTGAACCAGACTGAGATAACAGAAGCTTGCTGACCTGGACAAACACAGGCAACTTGAACAGAAAAGGAAGAGTATGTCACACCCATGGGACCCAGGAGTAAGGACATAATGGTGTGTCTTATCAGGTTCCAGCAGACAACCAGATGTGAGTATGATGGTCGCCATCACTCTGCCTGTAGCCTGAGTCATTATGATGCTAAAGGTTATTCTGGGATTCTGACTGTGGGAATGTGGGAAGTGTTTTTTGCTTGATGTGTTGTTTTCTGTAATGATGTAACAGAGTTGAGCCCGAGGGCTCAGGCACAAGCTCACCATAGCCAGGGGGTAAATCCTCACCAGTGAAACTGAATCAGTGTTGAATGTGTCTTTGGCACATCTAAAAAGATATGGTGGACCAGGATCTGCTAGGACTGGGGGGACCCTGGCACAGCTAGGTAAAAGCTGTGGGCCAGCACCCTGCTGAAAGCTGTGAAAACTGCTGAGTGGTGAGACTCTGGCTCAGCTATGAAAGCTGTGGGGCAATACTGCATTGAGGGCAGGGAAACTGAAGCAGAGCTAGAAATGGTTGTAGCCCCCAAAATTGCTGGGTGCAGTAAGACACTGGCACAGCTGAGGGTAGTGGTAAGGTCAGAACTCTGCTGGAAGCAGGGCAGACTTGGGTGATAGGAGGTCTGGTTTCACACCTTCAGAGGTAACAGAACCCTTGACTGGCCAAGGTGACCTGCATGGATGTGAAGCACGAATGTTCAAAAGAGGAAAGATGCCCCTTAGTCTATGGGTTCAGGGGAACTTTGAACTGACACTTGTGGAGTCAATGTCCGGGGAAGGTGTGACACACACGCCCATGGTGATTTCAGTACTCTGCATTAGCAACTCTTGTCAGATCTGACATACTCAGTGTACCCCTACTCACTATTGTTATAATCTGTATCTAAAAGGTATCATGTAATCAGGGCCGTCTCCAGGCACCAGCCCAGCAAGCAGGTGCTTGGGGCGGCCAAGGGGAAGCGGCGGCACATCGGGCTGTTCGGCGGCAATTCGGAGGCGGGTCCCTCTCGGAGGGAAGCACCTGCCACCGAATTACCGCCGAAGAAGAAAGTGGTGCAATGGAGCTGCTGCCAGAGTGCCGCCGATCGCAATTGCGATCACGGCTTTTTTTTTTTTTCCCCGCCGCTTGGGGCGGCAAAAACCCTGGAGGCGGTCCTGCATGTAATAGGTGTTTGAAAAACGAATCACTCACTGATCATTAATATTTTTGTGGGATGTATGTACAGTCAATCCACAAAGGATTATTCAGACATGCTGAAGTTATAACTAAAATGTGTTTAAACAAGGCACATCAAGGAGAGTTGATAAACAGTATTTTTCCAGACAAAGGAATGTGGTTCCCCCCGCTTAAATGTCTCCCATGTAAACTGAGCACAGTGTGATCAAAAACAAAGAAAAGCATATTTGCATGCCAGGCAAACAAAGCATCAAGACAGCAAGTGGGGGAAAAGTGATCACTTAATCTCAACCAAGGGATGGAGGCTGTACCCCCAAGAAGCCTCCCTGTCTTTTGAAGTAGGGTCAATGAACTTTGAGAGAGATACTTTTTCAAAGCTCTTCTGGTCTACAAACAGAGGGTCAGAGAAGTTATCCTTCACATGAGGAGACAACGAAAACCAGCACCTTTGACTAAGAATCTGATCAACCAGGCTGGAAAAGAGGCTTGGTGAGAAACACTTATTTGAACAACAGATTTAAATCATATTTTAATCTTAAAAGTGTATTTTTACTTTTGTTTGCTTGTAGCCCTTTCTATCTTTATTCCTTATATTTGGTATCACTTAAATCTATGACTTATTGTTTAATAAACTTATTTTACTTTCAACATAAACCAACACAGGGCTATGATTGAAATAAGAGTGTTAAACCTCAGTTAAATTAATGCGTTGCAGTGTGTTGTCTCTTTAAAGTAGCAATGAACTCAATGACTTCTGAGAATGTTACAGGAGAAGGATGAACACTGCAGGGAGGCAGTTTTGGAGAAATTTGGGACTGGGATGTGTTGGTGTCATGCTGCATACAGTAACTGGGCGGTGAAAGCCAGGGTGTCACATACATGCTTGTATGCTGGCTATCAGTGTCTAAGCTGTGAGCCACAGCTGCATACCATTTAAGGCACCCAGAGTTGCAGGGCAGGTGGTGAGACAATC
This sequence comes from Terrapene triunguis, assembly GCF_002925995.2. NCBI lineage: Eukaryota > Metazoa > Chordata > Testudines > Emydidae > Terrapene > Terrapene triunguis. The sequence continues at coordinate 1,586,736 of NW_020664492.1, forward strand.
CCTTACTGGTGTAGGTTGAACCCCAAAATGTTATAGATGTTCCTTTAATGTTGCTGCTCTTTTCCTCTACTTGGAGAATAATTTTCAATGTGATTTCACAGTTAATAGCAGCGGAATAGATAGGAACACTAAACACAGGAAATAATTGTTTTAAGGAGAAAATAATTAGACAAAACAGAAGTTCTTGAAGACAAATATCTTATTTCCATACAATTGTACAAATGCAAACAAAGGAAGAGAATTTCAAAAGTTATATAGAGCAGAAAGATGTCAATATAGAAAGCTTTAAAAGTTTTTCATAAGGTGCCAAAAACAATTTAGTTAAGTGGGTTAAACTGTATTCAGAGAAGTGGTAACACAAGGATCTAATTGAAAAATAAGGCAGTATTTTATGATCTTAAGTGCAGTACCCATCACAGCTAGTCACTGCCTTCAGTATATGGAGCCACTAAACTGACTGTGCAATACATTTTTTAAAAAAGCTTGTATTTTTTGTAAAACTAACCATTCCTGTATTTAATTTAAAACTATCTCACAGTAATAGCTAAGGGAGGTAGGAAAAGACTAGTGTCATCTAAAGCTTTCATTTTAATAAAGCCTTAGCCAGGCCATTAACAGATCCCTTGAACTGCTCCTCTAGAATGCATGTTTTCAGCCTTCTCTTATTTCTGTTTCCCAGAAGAAAGCTAGTTTGAGAAAAGCTACTTGGTGTATATTTTATAACGAGATTTGATAATTCGTTATAAATTCTGACAGCAACTATCTTCAAATCTTTCAAATACAGAAGTATATAAAATTTAATCTTGGGTTCCTTTTATGCATTATTTTATTATGTTAAAAACTGTGATATGCTTATTCTAAATGCACTACTCATAAGCAGGTGACAGTTTGTAGTACTTAAAAATATTTAAACTGTGTTTCAACAAAATATAACATGTAAAATGTTAAATATACCTTGGGTAATCTTCTGAGGTTATGTAAACTACATCTTGATCTGACACAGATGAGGAAAATGGAATAAATTTTCCGTTTTGTAATGGCAGAAGCTCCAATCCAATAAGTTCGCTGTAGACTCCATCAGCAAGTACAAATTCCAAGAGATGAAGCTTTTCATCAGCAGGGCCAGTATGTCCAGATTTCCTCAACACCTGCCGCACTACAGCAGGAGTCACTTTTTTCACAGTTTTAGAGCTAGATACAGTAAGATGAACTGCACTAGCAATATTTGCTGGTACCGTAGCAATCTGGTTCCCTGAGCTCTGGAGGTAGTTGAGGACAGTTTGTGTGTACTCCAAGCAGTCATCCATGTCTGAGAAGCACACTTGCTCCACTTTTATCCAGTCACTACTAGCAGAATAAATAACTGCATTCTGGAACAACTCTTTAAACAGAGGTTCTATGATTGGTTTCCAATGTACCCTGATTTTCTTCTTTTCAGGCCATAGTCTATAAATTCTTTCAGCTGACAAAGGAAAATCTGAGTTTTTCTCAGTCTCCATTCGCTTGATAGCCTCTAAAATGAGAGTGGCATATGCTTTTGGGACAACATTCACTACAAGGAGGTCATTCCATAAAGCTGCTGGATCTCGCCACTGATCCAACTCTCGCCATTTGATACTCCTCCTATTGTCAGTCAGGCCAAAGAAACCACTAACATGAACTGGAAGACCAGTCTTGCTTTCCTCACCAGGAGGTAAAGGAAGAAAACAAAATGCTCTTCCTGAAAACTCTGCCACAGCTCCGTTCTCTTCCTCATTACTTGATAAAGACATAGCTATTCCAATAGTAGGGACAAACTTCAAGTCATCAGCCAAACAATCTAGTTCATTGCATATTCCTCGACCTCCCACACTGTTACATACTAACCAAGATGTTTTTTGTGCATCCTTCACACTCTCATCTTCTAAGACTATATTTACGTGATATGTCACACATGTTACGCTGTTGCTTGGAACCCCTTTACAATACTGACTTATTGCAGTTCCTAGAATCTTGATGGAATTGGGTCGTTCATGTTTCAAGCCCTTATTCTCACTAGCAGTTACTCTAAAAACCAGTCTCTCAATTCCATCAGCCTCCCTAACATGTACGGAAACATCTTGCACACTTTTCAGGAACAGCAGCACTGTATCTGCATCTGCTCGAAAAGATTCAAACAGTTCCAGAACTTTTTGTTTGTTGTACAGATTGCTACTCAGTTGGGAAGGCTGTAGGCGAAGAGGGAAACGAAAAAATGTACCAGGAAAGTTTCCATTCTTGAAGGTTTCCTTAGTGCTACCAAATACACCAATGAATGGTGCAAACTGGTCTGTAAATTCAGTAATTTCTTTGCTGTCATCTTTTAGATTCCAACACTGGCCTGATTCATGGGGTCCAAAAAGTGTTTGATGGGGATCCAACATTCCAATCTGGTCACCACTGAAGATACTAGGGACATCTGCACAAGTGAAATCCAACAAATATGAATAACCCCAAACAGCAAATCTGAATAACCCAAAAATATTCTACATTATCCATACCTTAAAACAGCTTTAGCCATTACAATCAATTAAATTGTCATTTTAAAATTATAAATTGCCGTTATTTATCAAAAACCCAATTCTATTAATGGACGACTATTCATACTCTAGTAGAGACAATATTATATAAAAATATCTTACGATGACAGAATCCGTTTATGGAAGGCATAACAGAGATAAATGACATAGGGCAAAACTTTATTTGATCAAAGATTTGACACGCTCGCCTCAGAAACGAAATACTATCTAGATATCGAACACCAGTTGTCTATACTTGCCTTTCTTTTGCCATGCCAGCTTCATATTATAATAATCCAGTATTATATTGATATGTAATCCAAAAGAATGAATAACTACTAATCTTTCCATGTGGCATAACCACAACAGAATACAAATAAATGTATTGAATGCAACATTTTTAGAGGTGCAAGTCAAAAAATGTACGAATTTTTAAGAGAAGAAGGCAGAAATCTGTATCCAGGTTTCTACGTAGAGTGTACTAATTCAATGCACATATATGAATGAAAGAAAGGACTATCAAATGAAATGGTAAAACAATCCTACAGAATTTAGGAAGCACTCTGCAGTAATAAAAGATCTAAATGAAAAAAAGATGCCCATACTTAAGTGCTACCACCTTGCGGAAGAGGAGCACATTATGACTCATTAGCAGTATACTAGGCTATTTTTTGCTTTATACAATCAATGTGAACATCCTCCTGTTAAATAGTAAATTGCATGTGATGGTTATACGATGGAAAAGTACTTTTTTTGGTAGGAGACAAAATTAGCATTGTTTATTGATCTCTATTTCACATTTCCCTTAAATACATACAGGACAAAAATCAAACTGCACAAAGCTTTAGTCTTTGCTTATTGTATCTTATTTAAATTTATAGACGTCTGTTAAACATCCATCCTATGCTCTGGGCATCAGTTATATAAACTAAAAATGCATAATTCAAATAATACAACATAGACGATTGTTCACCCCACATTAATATCACCAGCAAAATATAGAGTCAATAATAAAATAAACCCCTCCAATTCTCAGCCTCCCTCTAAAAGCCTGGAAAAAATATGGACTTTATAGCATGCCCAGAAGATTAAAAAAAGATGGGCTCTGATAGACCATGGGTGGATGGAAGTGCATTCCAATGTCAAGGACTTCACCCAGAGAAAACCCTGCCAGCATCCTTATGTTTGATGTGTATGAGATTAAACAAATCTTAATGTTAATATTTTTATTTTTAAAGGAGCTACACATAGTACCTGTTATATGATATACTGAATTGAACCCAATTCCAAATCTTCCAACTTTCAGGGGATCATCCTTTTTCTTGCTTCTTGCTATTTCCTGTATGCCATGCCAGTCCTCAAGGGTAAAAACTGCATTGTTGTATACATAAAGTGCTGGCCCTAAAAAATAAATAGGCACACGTAAGGCAATTCAAAAATAGCACACTTGGGTCCACCTGTTTAGTTTCCAGGAAGTAAACTTACTAAATCAAGAAAGCATTTTTGAATGTAACTATAGATGTGCAAATTTAATGAGGAAGCTGTAACTCAAACTGGTATTGGAGAAATGAAACTAAAATCTATTGGGAATGTCCAAAAAGATGAAGAGGAACTTCTGCAAAATAAAAACCCTAAACAACACATTTTCTTCTCTTTCTCTTCAGAGACACAAGTCCGTCAACTGATTTGTTGGATTATTTTAGATTCCATGAAAATTTTAACACACACCATATAATTTTGGTTTACTACCTACCATTTTCTGTCATACAAGATAAATGAAGGTCACGCTGAGAAAGAGCTTCAGGAAACTTCAGGAAAGCAGTGACCATGGGGGTCATACAAGAATCCTCTTATAACACTGAATGTCCTGAACCTAGATAATAAAAGAGCTGTGCGGCCCCAACCACTTCAGTTCCTTCAATAATTCTGAGAATCCTATTGGAGTAGAACAAAATACAAAATCGGTGCTGATAAAATTTGCAAATGACACAAAGATTGGCAGAGTGGTAAATAATGATGAGGAAAGGACAGTCATATTAAGCGATCTGGATCATTTGATAAGATGAGACCATGTGAACAAAATATATTTTAATATAGCCAAACACAAGAGCATACATCTAGGAACAAAGAATGCAGACCATATGTACAGAATGGAGGACTGTATCCTGGAAATCAGAGACTCTGAAAAGGATTTAACAATCAGAGTGGACAAACAACTCAACATGAGATCCCAGTATGATACTGTGGCAAAAAGAGCTAATGCAATTCTTGGATGTACAAAAGTGAAGTAGTGACCAAGAGTAGGGAGGTGAATTTACTTCTGTATATGGCACTGGTGAGATCAATACTGGAATAGCACATGGAGTTCTGGAGTCCACATTTTAAAAGCAACGTTGAAAAACTGAAGAAGGTGTAGAAAAGAGCAAGAAAAAGAATTGGAGGGCTGGAAAATTGCTAAAAGAGTTCAATCTGTTTAGCTTATCAAAAGAAATTTGAGAGATGACTTGATTATAGTGTGTAAGTACCTTCACAGGGAGGTGATTGGGTACTAAAGGATTCTTTAATCTATCAGAGAAAGCCAGAACAAGAGCCTACTGGCTGGAAGTTAAAGCCAGCCAAATTCAAATTAGACACAATTTTTTATCAGTGAGGGTGATTAACCACTGGAACAAGCTATCAACGGAAGTGGTGGATTCTCTACCACTTGAATTCTTCAAATCAAGACTGGATTCCTTTCTGGAAAATATGCTTTAGTCAAACAAGTTACTGGGCTCAATGCAAGAGTAACTGGATGAAATTCTATAGCCTGTGTTATAAAGGAGATCAGACTAGAGGATCTAATGGTCCCTTCTTAGCCTTAAAATCTATGACCCCCAAGGAAGAAGAGAAAATGGACAGACAGTCTGAAATACACAGAAGCAACGCTCTCAAAAATTATATTTAGTGGTAAGCAACCATCGCTAGTAAAGTTGCCTCTATCCATTCACACTTACAGGATTTGGCATCTCTAGCCAAACTGTGGAACTGTATAGAAAAGCTGTGTCAGTTGCTGGAGTGCAATAACATTCTCACACTATGATCTCATCAGCCCCTTCTACATAGATTCCAAGGCCAGAAGAGACCACTGTGATCAGTTAGTTAACCACCTGTATATCACAGGCTACAGAACTTTCCTGAATTAATTCCTAGTTGAACTAGAGCACATCTTTTAGAAAAAACATCCAGTCTTGATTTTAAAAATTGATAGTGATGGAGAATCCACCACAACTCTAGGTAAACTGTTCTAATGACTAATTTCCTTTTAATATAAGAGAACATGCCCCCTAGCCCACCCCAGTTCCTCCTCCCAAACCGACACAGTCCTGAAATACAAAGAATTCCAAGGCAGAGGGAAGGCAGGTGGGTAATGTCAATGCACAGAGACAACTCTCGAAGAACAACAATTACTAGTAAGTAATCCCTCTTTCTCTGAGGGCCTCTGTGCATTCCCACTTATGGGAGATAAGCAAGTAGTGTGCCCCATTAGAGGACAGTGGGTGAGGAGTTCTAGGCTAAAACTCTAGCTCTACTCTGCCAAACTGAGCATCGGATCAGATTTCAAGTCCCATGAATAGTACTTAGGAAAAGAACTCCATGTTACTGCTCTGCAAATCTCTGCAATGGAGGCCTATCTCAAACAAGATACAGAGGTAGCTGTAGGTGTAGTGGAATGCGTCTATAACCCAGAGGTAATGGTTTTCTGGCTAATGAACAACAATGTTCAATATACTTCCTAATCCATTATGAAAGAGTCTGTTTACCTCTAGACTGGACCTTACACCTTTCCCTGTAGGCAACAGTCTATTAGATTTTCTAAAGGGCTTAGACCTGTCCAGGCAAAAGAGTGTAAACAGATCTCTTGTGGACGGGCATAAGGTCTGGGGAAGAAAACAGGGAGGAAGACCTACTGTGACAGATAAAATTCTTAGGCATAAAGCTGGAATAGGTGGAGAGGTCATGAAGGCAATGAGCTCACTAACCCTCTCAAGCAGAGGTAATTGACATTACAAATGCTGTTCTAAGGAAGCTCAAGACAGGAACTCAGAGGGTAGGCCCATTAACACTGTTAAAAGCAGCTTCAAGTTGCTGTCTGAAAAAGGACCTCTAGCAATGGGAAACACATTAGTCATTCCCTTGAGAAACCTGGAGACTTTGAAGTGAGAGAATAGAGGCTTGTCTTTAATCAACATGTGATAGGTAGATATAGCTGCTAGATGAACTTTTAGGGAAGGTGCTGCTAAACTCTGTGATTTTAAATGAAAGAGAAATGCTAAAATTGCAGGGGCTTCTGGCCCATACGGGGCTAAGCCTTTATCCTTCACCCAACACAAAAGCCTTGTCCATTTTAGTTTGTGATGCTTCAAGGTAAAATTCCTTCTGGACTGTAACAGTACTGTTTGGATCCAGAATGAGTCTCAGACAATATTCCCTCTTGAGTATTAGAAAATATTTAGAATATAATCGCTTCCTTTGGTGCTGGAGGGAAACATCCTCTATAGCCCCCTTTTATAGAAGAGAGATTATTTCCTCCCAGAGTAGTCTCTCATCAGAGGGGTCCCCAGAGAGAGAGAACTGGAAAGTGAGGTGGCCTGGTGTGAAATTGGATTGAGTAACCATCTCCAATGGAATCTACCACCCAATGATCCAAGGTAATCTCACACCAAGCATTGTCAAACAATGAGAGACATGGTTTTAATTCCAGAGAGAGACTCATAGCTCTATAGCATTCCAATAAAATTGCTGTTTCTCAGAGAATATGCAGGGAGGGATCCTGCTTCTGTATTGTGGTCTTTTAGCAGGAGCAGACCCAACAGTGGCAAAAGGCTAGCATCTCCTCTGAGACTGTGTTCTCTGTTACTGCTGGGAGGGAAGTAGAAAAAGTCTCATTTTTGAAGTAGAAGATGCCTGGGAAAACCCTACGGATCAGGCTTAGCCCTTCTGATCTTGATTCTTTCTAGAGTCCCATCTGTCTTATCACTGTAAAGAACTGAACCCTCCAAGGAGAGATCCTCTATTAATGTTTGTGATTTTAGTGCCAGCCTTGATGATCTGAGCCATGAATATAACCTTAGAGCTACACTAGTGGCCATGGCTCTGTCAGTAGAGTCTGAGGTGCCAAAATACTCTTAATGCATGTCTGACTAATGTTCTACCCTCAACAACAAAGCTCTTAGCTGCTTCCCGTCATCCAGTAAAGAGTCAAGAATAGGATTAAAAGCACAGCTATATCTGGACATAACAGTCCATAACAGTGAGATAATTTGCCATTCAGAAGCCAAAGAAGGAGAGGAATATGTTTTTCTCCCAATAGCATCCACTTTATGCCATTCTCTCTCTCCCAAGAGAACAGTCATGGACACCCTCCTACTGTTGGAGAGTTTCTAGGCTTCACAGACTAGTATGGAATTAGCAGAGGGGTACTACAATAAAAAGTGATAACCGTCCAAGGACACGAGATACATACAACTGGTTCTCTCTGATACTGGTGGGGACAACACTGGAAAGAGTCAAATATCTTCTGTTTGACTGAGTAAACCTGGGAATAAAGGAAAACAACCTTGCCCTTTGTCTGCCATTCCATAATGTCAAAAAGGACACAGGGTGTTTCTGGTGCTAAAACCCCAGTCAGTAACAATGGATTTCAGGAAGGCGGATTTTGGTAAGCTCAGAGAGCTGATAGGTAAGGTCCCATGGGAATCAAGACTGAGGGGAAAAACAACTAAGGAGAGTTGGCAGTTTTTCAAAGGGACACTATTAAGGGCCCAAAAGCAAGCTATTCCGCTGGGTAGGAAAGATAGAAAATGTGGCAAAAGACCACCTTGGCTTAACCACGAGATCTTGCATGATCTAAAAAATAAAAAGGAGTCATATAAAAAATGGAAACTAGGACAAATTACAAAGGATGAATATAGGCAAACAACACAGGAATGCAGGGGCAAGATTAGAAAGGCAAAGGCACAAAATGAGCTCAAACTAGCTACGGGAATAAAGGGAAACAAGAAGACTTTTTATCAATACATTGGAAGCAAGAGGAAGACCAAGGACAGGGTAGGCCCACTGCTCAGTGAGGAGGGAGAAACAGTAACAGGAAACTTGGAAATGGCAGAGATGCTTAATGACTTCTTTGTTTCAGTCTTCACCGAGAAGTCTGAAGAAATGCCTAACATAGTGAATGCTAATGGGAAGGGGGTAGGGTTAGAAGATAAAATAAAAAAAAGAACAAGTTAAAAATCACTTAGAAAAGTTAGATGCCTGCAAGTCACCAGGGCCTGATGAAATGCATCCTAGAATACTCAAGGAGCTAACAGAGGAGGTATCTGAGCCTCTAGCTATTATCTTTGGAAAATCATGGGAGACAGGAGAGATTCCAGAAGACTGGAAAAGGGCAAATATAGTGCCCATCTATAAAAAGGGAAATAAAAAACAACCCAGGAATCTACAGACCAGTTAGTTTAACTTCTGTGCCAGGGAAGATAATGGAGCAAGTAATTAAGGAAATCATCTGCAAACACTTGGAAGGTGGTAAGGTGATAGGGAATAGCCAGCATGGATTTGTAAAGAACAAATCATGTCAAACCAATCTGATAGCTTTCTTTGATAGGATAACAAGTCTTGTGGATAAGGGAGAAGCGGTGGATGTGGTATACCTAGACTTTAGTAAGGCATTTGATACGGTATCCCATGATATTCGTATCAATAAATTAGGCAAATACAACTTTGATGGGGCTACTATAAGGTGGGTGCATAACTGGCTGGATAACCATACTCAGAGAGTAGTTATTAATGATTTCCAATCCTGCTGGAAAGGTATTAACAAGTGGGGTTCCGCAGGGGTCTGTTTTGGGACTGGCTCTGTTCAATATCTTCATCAACGACTTAGATATTGGCATAGAAAGTACGCTTATTAAGTTTGCAGATGATACCAAACTGAGAGGGATTGCAACTGCTTTGGAAGATAGGGTCATAATTCAAAATGATCTGGACAAATTGGAGAAATGGTCTGAGGTAAACAGGATGAAGTTTAATAAAGACAAATGCAAAGTGCTCCACTTAGGAAGGAAAAATCAGTTTCACACATACAGAATGGGAAGAGACTGTCTAGGAAGGAGTACGGCAGAAAGGGATCTAGGGGTTATAGTGGACCACAAGCTAAATATAAGTCAACAGTGTGATGCTGTTGCAAAAAAAGCAAACATGATTCTGGATGCATTAACAGGTGTGTTGTGAGCAAGATACGAGAAGTCATTCTTCTGCTCTACTCTGTGCTGGTTAGGCCTCAACTGGAGTATTGTGTCCAGTTCTGGGCACCGCATTTCAAGAAAGAGGTGGAGAAATTGGAGAGGGTCCAAAGAAGAGCAACAAGAATGATTAAAGGTCTAGAGAACATGACCTATGAAGGAAGGCTGAAAGAATTGGGTTTGTTTAGTTTGGAAAAGAGAAGACTGAGAGGGGACATGATAGCAATTTTCAGGTATCTAAAAGGGTGTCATAAAGAGGAGGGAGAAAACTTGTTCACCTTAGCCTCTAAGGATAGAACAAGAAGCAATGGGCTTAAACTGCAGCAAGGGAGGTTTAGGTTGGACATTAGGAAAAAGTTCCTAACTGTCACGGTGGTTAAACACTGGAATACATTGCCTAGGGAGGTTGTGGAATCTCCATCTCTGGAAATATTTAAGAGTAGGTTAGATAAATGTCTATCAGGGATGGTCTAGACAGTATTTGGTCCTGCCATGAGGGCAGGGGATTGGACTTGATGACCTCTCGAGGTCCCTTCCAGTCCTAGAATCTATGAATTTATAAACTGCAGGATATTAGCCATTCTCCCAATGTGCTCCTGGAATTTTTTTTTCATTGGGCGAGAGACTAAAGAAGACCCAATTCGGTCTTCAGGGAATGTACTATCAGTATATTCTTCAATGGGAGACTGTTCCATCTCTTCTGAGAGACGCCTCCTCCCAACTGTCCCTTTAGAGCCAGGCTCATACTAAGGACCTTTGCCTTCAAGACCACCTGATGCCAATATTATCACTGATGCCAATGTTGGTGCCAAAGTATTTCTTCTCCCAGAGGGTTGGACTAGATGACCTCCTGAGGTCCCTTCCAACCCTGATATTTCTATGATTCTAATATGCAACCTTCACAATATTCCAAAATAAGACCACTCTCAAGTATTTTTAACCTAGCTAATGTATACCATCCCAATGCTCAGACTAATCCACTTAAAGAGCCATTGTATGGAAAGTGCATGCCCTTTAAATCAATCCCCAAAGCTTAAAAAGTCTAGGTAATTTCCTAAGTGAACTAGCGCTATCTAAATAAAAACAAAAAGCACTTTTGACTTCTAAGGTATGGAGTCTAGCTTCCCCCAGGTAAGAATGAGACTTCAGGTAGAATACTAAGAGATTAATGACCTTAGGGAACTTAGGCAGTTTGGGCAGCTCTTTTATAACCTTGAGCTCCAATTGTTCAGTCATGAGAGGGTATGCATGTGCCCCAAACACAAACAGCTCCTCAGAAAGTTCTCAGCTCTGTGATGCCAGTAATGTGATGTGATCCCAAAAACAAGACTATACAAATGCTAGTTCAGAGTATTCTACCTCAGCCATTTTGTCAGATCTCAGTGAGACTTCTTAGACCCAACCTGCAAGTTATTCTCAGATTCCAACTTGAAATCTACGAAGCACTATTGTCTTATTATTATTTGTATTCTAGGAGCACTTAAAGACATTGGTTGGGGCCCCATGGTATTAGGAACTGTCCAAAAATAGAAGGCCATGCCCTAAACTGTGTACAGTCTAAAAGGCGAGAAAAACAGATATATACAAACAAATATGCAATATGGCAAAAGTTACAGTACAATTCCCCCAACCTGTCATTCATATAACACTGCTTCTCTAGTCCTACCTGTTGTTCACCTACGAGTCAAACTCCTTCACAGATCTCTCTTTTTTTTTTTAAACCTCAAGTGCCCTCCTCCCACTCTACTAGCCCACAGAAAAACACAGGGCCTCATTTTGGTTGAAGGGTTAAAAAAAAAAAAAGAAACACCAACTGTCAGAATTATATTACCACTAACTTGAGACATGAGTACAAAAGAATTTCACATTGTAGTTAAGTATTTATCTGAGGAACTGCAAAGAATCACACTTGTTGCAGTTTCAGTAGAGGTAGCTTTTATATTTAACTAAAAAATCTCTGAAATGCTGTCCTCCCCCTCCCCTTTTTTTTTAAGGTAACTACTAGCATTTCCTGGATTTCATTAAGAGTGTTGTCATTTTCAACCTAGTGCCTCCTACTATCATGCCGGGGTACTGGGAAAGTAAAACTAATGATTTACCAACACTATCACTTCTTTCAACACCTTGGGATTTCCCCTGAATGACTCCCACCCAAATACTTATCACTAACTATTCCTGAGGTACCTAAGCCTAAAGCACTAAGATTGTATATTACTAGTAGGCTTAATTTGTGTATGCAGATTGGTTACTGGCCCACTTAACTACTGGATTTGTGCAAAGTATCTGCTGTACCCAAATTTGAATAGTTGTTCATAAGGGTCAAATTCTGCCCTTGAATGCATGGATTCAATGAGTGCCCTACTGGGCATAAATGGCAGACTACTGAACCATTGGGACTCACACACACATATTAGAGAACATGAGCTAAAAATTATATATTTACCCTGGTATTGTGCCATGTCCTTCGACCAGAGAGATTCTGTTCCATATTGAGTCTCATCATACAAAAACCTAACCTCTGTGGCACCAGCATCTTCTGCATTCTGGATCAGTTCCTGAGAGCAAAATAACCTCTAAGTGATTACAATAATTTTATGCTTCATCCTAACTTTAATATTATACTTATAGCTTCCAAACTTGAATGAAGAAAATAATTATAGGTCATTGTCTAAACAATGTTTCAATATATTTTCAACAAGTGTGATTTTCTCCAATTCGCTTAAATTAAAATAGGCATTTCTGAATTTTATTTTAGAGGGCAACTATCATACTCAAACACAATTTAAAAAATGTCAAATTATAAATTTTTACCTTATTAAACTATCGCAAACTGGATTAACACAGCAGTCTAGCAGTAACGCAACATATGAAGAAGGGGATAAGATCACACTGTAACTTTCACACTGGAATCAAGCAAGAAGCAATGCAGGGGCACTGTGTTGAGCTCTGGGTTGGGGGATATCGGAGGTATGGAGTCCCATGTATTATTCTGCAGCAGCCCCTCTCTCCAGCTCTGTTGAGAGCGGTAACTACTGTCTTTGAAGAGAGCAGCATCCAGCTCACTTTTGAACAGATGAGCAGTCATAATAATTGAGGGATGAAGGAGGTAAGGAAGAATATAAAAAGGGGGTGATCCCTAGGAGTGTGAGGCACCTCCTTTCCCTAGACCTGCACCACCACCCAAACATGAATAATGTAATTTTTATTTTTCTATATTTGGTTTTCTACAATATGTGATTAGGACTATGTTTCTATTTACATACTTGATTTTTCATACAATCCAGGATAATATGGAAGTGACAATTAGCTGCAGCACTGTTAAATTACTCAGAGCAGAAGGCTTATTATAAAGGACAATATAGTCAAAAGAGCATTACTAACAGAAATTGACAGAAAAATTCTAACAGTGTGAGTATCAGTATATTAGGACCTAATCCTGAAAACACTCATGTACATGCTTACATTTGGAGGGACTACTCATAGTAGTAAAGTTTAGCACTGTAGTTCTCAAACTTTTTTAGTGGTGACCCCTTTCACATAGCAAGCCTCTGAGTGCGACCCCCCTTATAAATTAAAAACACTTTTTTATATATTTAACACCATTATAAATGCTGGATGCAAAGCGAGGTTTGGGGTGGAGACTGACAGCTCGCAACCCCCCCCCATGTAATAACCTCATGACCCCCTGAAGGGTCCTGACCCCCAGTTTGAGAACCCCTGGTTTAGCACATGTGTAAGTGTTTGCAGGTCCTTAGATACTGCATTATTTTTATTGGACCACCAAATACATTTCTAGGCACCAAAAGATCTTTTCTAAAGACTCCCGGCACCGCCATGGCCTAAAAGAGAAACTTGAAGAAGAGTCTTTCCCCGGCACCGATTCCCATGCCGACAGCGCCGGGGTGCTCCGCATTGAGGAGGAGATGCTCGGCGTGGGATCTGCTGACCCAGGGTCAGACTGGGGATGGAGCACAGCCTCCATCAGAAGGCTTTTCAGGCGTTGATCCCTGTCCTTCAACGTCCTGGGGTGAAACCCCTTACAGATCCTACAACAATCTTTTTGGTGGCTCTCCTCTAAACACTTCAAACAAAGTGTGTGGATCATTTCTAGGCATACACTTGCAGCAGACCTCGCAGGTTTTGAAACCTGGAGACCGCAGCATGCCCCGATGCCGGGAGAGCGATGAGGGGGAACCCCCCAAAGAAAACGTAAGAACTAACTCTAATTAATCTAAACTAACACGAAGCTAACTATTTGTAAGGACTATATACACAGACACTGCCAAAGCACTTGTCAAGACAAGAGCAAGGGATGTTCCAGCTAACCATCACTGGCACTAAGAAGGAAATGAGGGGGTGGTGGGTTGGCAGGGCCCTATATCAAGCGCCATGAAGACGCGACTCCAGTGGGCACGCAGGCCGACCCGACGGATATTGCTGGGGGAAAATCTTATGGCTGCCGTGCACGTGTGCATGCACACACCTGATTGGAATTGACATGAACAAGCACTAGAAGAAGAAACCATGTTTGCCATAGTCTTGAAAGAAGTTAGATGTTAGACAATCTCTCTACTTTTCATTCTAACAACCCATCTGTTCCACATATGTGCAAATGGCAAACTTAAATAAAAACAGCATAGACTACTTCTTGCTAATGTCAACACTACAACAAGTGCATGCTAAAAGCTGGTCAGAGAGATGGAGAAGAAAGAGAAATAGTCACAGTTCATCAAATAGTAATGTATCAACAGAATTGCTGCGTGTTGCTTAGTTGCGCCCATAATAATCATCATCAACAATGGTGCAGGAAGATACAGAGAGATCATCAAACCCCTACACACATTACTACTATCAATTTGAATAGTTGCAGTCCACCATTCCTTCCGACGCCCTTTCTATGAAACCACTACATTTTTTGGCTTGTTTCATTTCAATACTATGTATTTAAAGAATTCCCAACCCTTAAATCAAAATAAAAGCAGCAAAGTTTCTGTCAATACTTCCTTAACATTCTGCAAACAAATCAGCACACACAGGGCAGCTCTAGAACTTCCTGCCCTGGCTTCTGGGCAGCAAACCTTGCCTCTCTCCTCCCATTGTAAGAATAGACAAAAACTTTCCGAACCTAACTCAGATCACAGGCACCTGAGAGCTTCAGTTTAGAGTATTTACAGCTGGGACTCTGATACTGGAATTTAACCCCTACCACAAAAAAAAAAAAAAATGCCAGTGACTGGTTTGTCAGGGCCTCCTCCTAGAAGCACTACTGGGACACTGTGTGCTACAGAAATGGAACACCTATACATCTTATCGATTGCTCTGATCAAGTTCTTTCACAATTTAAGATTTCACTTAACAGAAATAAAAAAGTAAGTAAATAAATAAAAATGTTTCTAGCCTTTATGGTTGCAAAGAAAACTTTTCAATGTGGTGATGTCTTATGAAGTCTGCAGAGGGGAAAAAAGCTCTAATTGCCCCATTCTTCTTAACAAGGTGGGAAATCTGAAACCTAGTGATGACAATATAAGTAATAAAACTGTTGGTTGTTCCACTGCTAATCATTTTATCTGACATATCCAAAAAGTCTGGTAATGTAGGCTAAGTACTACAGGTTTTTTTTCCTTTATACCAGGGGTCTCCAACTCATTTTACCTTAGGGCCAGTGCCAGTCCTCAAATCCTCCCAGCAGGCCAATGTCACTCATGCCGCCCAGAACCCGCCTCCCCCAAAAAACTCTGCCCCCCACCTGCCTAAGGCTCTGGGATGGAGTTTGGGTGGGGGAGGAGGTCTGGGGTAGGGGATTGGGGTGCAGGTTCTGGGAGACAGTTTGGGTGTAGAAGGGGTGAGAGCTTGGGCTCTCGGAGGGAGTTTGGGTGGGGGAGGGTCTGGGATGCAGGCTCTGGGATGAAGTTTGGAGGCTGGGGAGTGTGTGGGGAGGGGGTGCAGGCTCTGGGAGGGAGTTTGGGGGCGGGAGGGGGTATGTGGAGATGGGGTGGGGATGCAGGCTCTGGGATGGGGTCGCGGGTGCAACGCTTACCTGGGGCTCCAAGGCGGGGTGGGCTGGGAGGCCTCCGCATGCTTCTGCCCCCAATTACCGCCCCTGTAGCGTCCCATTGGCCGCAGGGGCGCTCGGGGCGGGGGCAGCGTGCGGAGGCACAGCCCCGTCCCGCCCCTGGGCCACAGTGAGGGGCCAGCAGCCACTGAAGCGAGCAGGCAGACGCCGCTCAGCTCTGCTGCACTGCCGGGGCCCCTTAGGGTGGAGTGCCCGGGGTGGCAGGTGGGGCCAAGGGAGAGTCCCGGCCCCAAAACTGCTGGAGCCCCACAGGCCACATTGGGGAGGCTCACTGGCTGCAGATGGCCCGCGGGCCGGGAGTTTGAGACCCCTGCTTTATACTCTAACCCTTGGAGAGATATAGGTCTGCAGTCTCCAGAGCTGGCAATATGACAACACCTTTAATTAGCACTATTTTCATTTTTAAACATCCAGGGACAACTATTCATGTATCTTGTTATTGCAACTCAATTCTTTACTAGAAATATTTTTCTGCTCCTATGGAATTGATGGACTCATTATTATTTGTATTTCTCCAAAACTGTGCTAGCTGTTTTACAGAAAAATAAAAATACAGACAAAATCGCTGCTCTGAAGTCCTTAAAAGTGCTTCTAATCTAAACTATGTTACTTTATAGTACTGTCATGATACATTAAAGAGAGAGACAGATGGTTAAACAGGAGGAGATGGTTTAGGTAATCGGAGAATATCACAGATTTCAGAATAAAAATTAATATAATAATCTTCCAAATTATATCAACACTATGGAGAGGTGAGACAAGCAATTTTTGGAATTACTCAGATACAGTATTCAAGAAAAGCAATTTAACTTAAAATAAGTTCTATTCATATTACTATTTTATTTGTTGCAACATGCGATGGTAAAGAATATTTTGTAACAAGCAAATTTTAAAGGTTCAGTTGGCCTCCTCACATAAGATGCATTGTGATGCTTTTTGTTTCAGTAATCAACATGAAATAATTATGAAGTGAAGTATCCAATAAAAATCAATTGTTTCTGTTCATGTTTTTTACAAAATACATAGTTCTTTTGTGATGAGCAAAAAGAATAGGCCATAAACTAAAAAACAACAACTCACCTGACACTGCCCCCAAAATGGAAAATTATGGAAAGATATATGTACTTATATCAGAATAAACATCTCATGAAGTAAAACAATCTACAACATATTTAACAATGTTTAAAACAACATTAATCTGTGGGGTATATTTACTTAACAATAATAAGTACAATTTATTTTATACCTTAAGAATCTGTCCTCCTTCTGGATATCTTCTTAAAATGTCTTTAAGAAAATCAACAAGTGGTGGAGTTGTTTGGCCAAAACGGCCTAAAAATATAAAAAGAAAAAGCAATTGGTCATTCTGTTACTGGATTTAATTTTAGATTTATACTGTACTCATCATGTGATTACTGGGTTGCACAAAATTATTTTTTAAAATTCACTCAATGCCAGGTGCCAATGCCATAAAAAGCTCCCACCACACAAATAAACCATATGTATATGGCACAATTAACCCTCTTAGACAAAAGTATGTGAAAACAGAAGGCTCTTATATCTTGCTCCAAAAGTCAACACACCTTGCCTGCTTCAGATCTGTAGGGTAAGAAAATTCCAGGACCAAGGTCTTACCCCAAGTACACTCTACTTCCACCCTCTGATGTTCAAATCGAGGTAATATAAGCAAGAGGATCCTACTTGTTTTTTACTATTATGATAGTACAAGGTGGAGAAAAGTAGACTGTCATGAACCTAGAGACCTAAACCATATAGGTCTTTGACAAGCAGTGTCAATGTATTAACTCACATTAAAAGCTAGTCCAGCCTGCAGATAAAAGTGAATTAATTACACCTCTACCCTGATATAAGGCGACCCGATATAACATGAATTCGAATATAATGCGGTAAAGCAGTGCTGGGGGGGAGGGGTGCTGCGCACTCCGGCGGATCAAAGCAAGTTCGATATAACGCGGTTTCACCTATAACGTGGTAAGATTTTTTGGCTCCCGAGGACAGTGTTATATCAGGGTAGAGGTGTATGTGTAATAGTTGTTCTCTGAAGATGTACATCAGAAAGTATCAACATTCTTGGATTCAGATTCTGGCCTGTGACCAAAGCTGCACTTTTGAAACTCAAAATTCTAAAGCTGTTGCTTCCAGCAAGGAACATGCACCAGTCCTCACAATGGAAAGTAGGCACTCGTTGGTGTTCTAACTACTATTCCTTTTACAAGCAGTTTGTGAAATAATGTGCATAAGTATATAAAAAGGAATAGAATAATAGGCAACAATTACAGATTTCTCAAGTATGTGGGGAAGAGGTTGATCTATAATGATGTCTATCTTTATAGAACAGTATAGAAAAAATCTCTTTTCTAAAGATACCTTTTATAATAGATCACCATTTAAGGACCTTGAAAGCTTCAGGAATATCTCTATAAAACAAAATTTAAGAACAAGAAGCTGCAACAGCCAGCTGATGTAGACAGAGACTTTTTTGTTTTATACAGAAGTATAAGATATCCATAAAACAATACTGACAGCTCCAAGATGAAGTAAATTGACTAGGGGGCAGGTGAGTTTGAGGGCTTCTATCCTGAGAAGAGGTTTTGTAAGCAAGTGTGGATTCTTGCCTAGAGGCTGCATCTTAGCAATAATGCTTAAAGAATGTGTTTAAAGAATTCCACATAGCTGCTCTGCAAATCTTCTGGACAGAATCAGTTCAGATGCTTCCTATCATATACTGGGACACTGCTTACTTCACTGAGGGCACCACAAAATCAACTGAAGCAACCTAAGTGATATAGCTGACGGAAAACGTTAGGCTGATTAACATTTCTTGCTAACTTCTCAGGTCAAAGACCTAATCTATCAATGTCAACGAATATTAGACTGTCTTGAGAATATGACTCATTCAAGAGTACAGTTTGCAGTGCTTGAGATGTCAATCAGGTTACACTTGACACAAATGTGGCTCCATGATTCAGAGAAACTACGCCTTATTTGACAGGACACTGGCAGAATTCACCACTGAATTACAGTGTTGAGGAAGTAGGGGCAAATCTTCAACGTACTCCAGTAACCAACACAATGGGTTTTACTGACCCTGTTGGGGTTGGCAAGTGACAGCTTCAGGGCCTTCCTTACTAAAGAAGCCATACTGAGTCACACTAATGGTCCATCTAGCCCAGTATCTTGTCTTTTAACAGTGGACAGTGACCGATGATTCAGAGGGAATTAATAGAACAGGGCAATTTTGAATGATCCATCTCCAGTTGTCCAGTTCCAGCTTCTGGCAGTTGAGGGTTTAGAAACACCCAGAGCATAGGCTGCATCCCTGAGCATCATGGCTAAATTACCCCATTGGTGGACCTAGCCTCTATGAATTTATCTAATTCTTTTTTTTAACCAAATTATACGTTTGGATTTCACAATATCCCATGGCAAGAGTTCCACAGGTTGACTGTGTGTTGTGTGAAGAAGTACTTCCTTATGGTAGTTTTAAACCTGCTGCCTATTAATTTCATTAGGCGACCCCTGGTTCTTGTGTTATGTGAATGAGTAAATAACACTTCCGTATTTACTTTCTCCACACCATTCATGATTTTTAAGACCTCTGTCATATCCCCCTTTAGTCGTCTCTTTTCCAAGATGAACAGTCCCAGTCTTTCTAATCTCTCCTCATATGGAAGACCTCTAATCATTTTTGTTGCCCTTCTCCGTACTTTTTCCAATTCTAAATTATCCTTTTTTAGATGGAGCTACCAGAACTGCATACAGTATTCCAGGTGTGGACATACGATGGATTTATATAGTGGCATTATGATATTTAATGTCCTATTACCTATCAATTTCCTAATGGTGCCTAACATTTGGTTAGCTTTTTTGACTGATGCTGCACATTGAGCAGATGGTTAAGCAGAGAACTACCCAAGATAACTCCAAGATTTCTTACTTGAGCGATAAGAGATAATTTATACTCCATCATTTTGTATTCATGGTATGGATTATTTTTTCCAATGTGCATTACTTTGCACTTATCAGCATTTAATTTCATTTGCCATTTTGTTGCCCAGTCACCCAGCTGTGCGAGATCCCTTTGTAACTCTTCACAGTCAGCTTTGGACTTAACTACCTTGAGTAATTCTGTATTGTCTGAAAATTTGACCTGTGTTCAGGCTGCATCACAGAATCAAAAGACGCAAGATTGAACTCTTGATTATTTGTGGCCAAAGCCTTCAAACACTTTTGGACTGACTGTGCATCAGACTTACAAGTAGTGTCTGAGGAGGCCAGGATTGTTTTTAAGGTGCTTTATCTAGGACCTGACCATTCATTGTGACATCCCTCCAGAACCTGAAATGGAAACCAAGATACTCGAGTCTCACTATTCCTTCGCTGTCAGCAAATAGCCGTGAAATCCACTGGCAAAGTGTTTGTCTCATTCCCCTCTAGTGCTGGTTCACATAGAGGATGGCAGCCTACCATTGCTATCAGTTACTCCATTAGCTCAAGTGACAGAGATCTGTACTGTGGATGAAAAGGTTCCAACCCTGCTGATGAACCATGTGGGCATCAATATAATTCCACATGGTGGAAATATGGGTTTTTTTAGTTTGCTTTTTCAAAAACCTAGGAAATTACACACAAAACACTACATTAAAAAAACATTCTGGTTGCAAGGTCAAGCACTCAGAAGTTAGGAAATGCCAGAATTAATCCCTGTGCAACATTAAGTCAGCCCTCCATGTTGTAGCCCATAGAGCTAGCTTTAGCATTTATTTTATTCAGCAATAATGCAAGGAACCCACAAGACTGGATCCTGTAAGACAGCTGTTAGCACAAGGCTTGAGGCCTATTAACTTTGACACAGATAAATGGCCTAACAGTCACCCCTAAGTTTTGGGGAACTGGGAATAGTGTTTAAGGGGGAAGTTTGTTCATAATGACACCAGCCGGCCACAGTAACATGAGCCAACACCAGCTTTTGGATATTTTAGGATGGGAACATCTGCAGATGTCTGACCCACAAGAGTGCCATAGCAACGAACTGATGTATATGATAATAAGTTGAGATAATGAATATAGTAACTTCTAGGAGAAGGTCACCCCAACATTAGTAGGGTGAGGAAATACAAATAAGGAAGAGGAGAGAAACCCCTACTGAATAGGTTTCAGAGTGGTAGCCATGTTAGTCAGTATCAGCAAAAACAATGAGGAGTGCTTGTGGCTACTTAGAAACTAACAAATTTATTTGGGCATAAGCTTTCACGGGCTAAAAACCACTTCATCAGATGCATGGAGTGGAAAATACAGTAGGAAGATATATATACACCGTTCATGAAAAGATGGGAGTTGCCTTACCAACTGGGGGGTCAGTTCTAACGAGACAATTCGATTCAACTGGGCTATTATCAACAGGAGGAAAAATCATTTTTGTAGTGCTAATCAGGGTGGCCCATTTCAAACAGTTGACAAGAAGGTATGAGTAATAGTAGGGGAAAATTAGCATGGGGAAATTAGTTTTCAGTTTTTGTAGATTTCAATTAAATTCAATTAAAGTCACTACAAAAACTAAAAAACTAAAACCTAATTTCCCCATGGTAAAAATTTGAGGTGTAGACATGGGAGATTTTATCCTTGTGGAAAACCGTGAAAGGTGGGTCTGCCATCATAGCTCCAAGTTCACCGACCCTTCTCATGGAAACAATAGCAATAAGGAAGGCGATTTTCCAGGAAAAGAAGGACATGGAGCACAATACTAACGGCTCAAAGGGTGGCTTCATTAGCATGGAGAGAACTAGATACAGGTCCCATTGGGGTGCGACCATTTGTATGGGTGAGAAGGTTCTGATGAGGCTTTTCCAAAACCTAGTGGTTAGCAGGTGCATAAAGATAGAGTAATCTTCCATGTGGTACTCCTGGAGCAATTCTGCGCCACTGCACATGCGCAGAATTTATGTCCCCCGCAGATATCTTTGCTACCCTGCAGAAAAATGACTTTCTGATGGAGAAGCAAAATGGAAGCCACAAGCGTGGTCAAGCAACCCTCCCCAGCAGTATGTTTCGGGTGCCCAGGGCAGCTGGCAGAGAGGTAAATCACCCACCCCCAGATTTCTCCCCCAGCTGCAGGAAGCTCTGCAAACTCACCCACCCACCCCTTCCTGCACCCATTGCTCCTCAGCTGCAGGGGGGGATCCCTACACAGGGAGCTGCTCTCCCATCCACCTGTGCATCCAGATCCCCTCATACCCAGACCCTCCCGCCAAGCTTCACCCTCACTTTCACCTGGACCCTCCTGTAGAGTCCCATTATCGCTGCACCAGAACCCCCCCACACACACAAGCCCTTGAGCATCCAGATCCCCCGCACCTGCATCTCCCACTGAGCCACCTGCACCCAGATTGCTCCACACAGAACCCTCTCAACCCACACCTGAATCCCCCCACACTAAGCCCCTCCATACTTGGATCCTGCCTTGCTGAGCCTGCCTGCCCACACCTGGTGCACCTGGCACAGAGAGGAAGGGCCCTGGGGTGTTTCTGGGGCAGGCCCGGTCCTTGCGCTGTGTCAGGGTTGGGTGCTGCCTCACCACTGAGTCCATATCCCCGGGGGGGAGCTTCACAGTGATCTCCCACCTCTGTGCAGCCAGTGGCCTGTGCTCCCCAATGCCATGCTGGAGCCTCCACATTTATTTGACAAATAAAATGTGCAGAATTATGCAGAATTTTAAAATATTGTGTGCATAATTTTTAATTTTTTGGCACAGAATTTTTAATATTTTGGTGCAGAATGCCCACAGGAGTAATGTGGAACACACTAATTGCTGCCAGATTAACTCTCCAAGAAATGAGGGCGAGACCTGATGATTTTAATGACAGAACGTAATCCAGGATGAGGGGGATCCCCATCAATTCTGGTAAAACTCCTTGTTGCCAAACCCAAGATGAGAAACATCTCTACTTGGCTCAGTAACATTGCCTAGTGGAGTTCTTTCTGCTGCTGGAGAGAATGTCTTGCACAGCCGAAGAGTATGTCCGTTCTAAAGCAGATGCCCCTCTGAATACCACGCCCTGAAGTGGAGCGCATGTGGATTGGGATGCCTGATCTCGCCGTTGTACTGGGTCAACAGATAGAGGAAGTTGAGGATGGGAATTGATGGGCAGGATGACATGCGGACGAGACTGGGAAATTGGAATTGTCTAGGCCAGCAAGGGGCAATTAGAATGACGGTCACTTTGCCTCATTGGATCTTGTGCTGCACTCGAGGCAGTAGCAGCAGGGGCAGCAGGTTTGTATAATTTTTGGTGGTGCCCAGAACAGGTCCAAGTCCCAACCCCACCCCCTGCCTAAGGCTCTGGGAGGGAGTTTGGGTGCTGGCTCTGGGCTGGGACAGGGGGTTGGGGTGCAGAAGGGGGTTTGAGGTGCAGGCTCTGGGAGAGGTTTGGGTATAGGAGGGGTGCAAGCTCTGGAAGAGAGTTTGAGTGCTGGCTCTGGGCTGGGTGCGGGCTCTGGGAGGGAGTTTGAGTGCAGGCGGGGTGTGGGCTCTTGGAGGGAGTTTGGGTGCTGGGTGCAGGCTCTGGGACGGGGGTTGGGGTGCGGGAGGGAGTTTGGGGTGCAGGCTCTGGGCTGGGACAGCGGGTAAGGGTGCAGGAGGGGGTTTGGGTGCTGGGTGCGGGCTCAGGGCTGGGACAGAGGGTTGGGCTGCGGGAGGGGGTGCGAGGCGTGGGGCTGGGCCGGGGATCAGGAGTTTGGGGTGCAGCAGGCAGGCTGCCCCGGGGCTGGGGCGGAAGGCCAGAGAGGATGACTCCCCCAAGCCCTATCCATGCTGGCAGAAGCAAGCTCTGGGGGTGGGGGGCGGGGGGCCCTCCCCGGCCCTCCACTCCCCAAGGACCCCCAGGCTGCTGCTTAGGAGGTCCAGCCAGGATAAGCCCCCCAGAGTCAACCCGGAGTTACCTGCCGGGGGCGGGGACTACCATGCACCTCCTCCCGTCCTCCGGTGCAGCAGCCACCTCAGCCTGCCCCCGGCACCGCTCCCTTGTAGCTGGTGAGGGAGCGCAGCGCAGAGCTGCAGGGGGCAGCTGCCCGCTGCCCAGGGCAGGCAGGGATGCTCCAGGGGACTGTGGGGGCAGCAGGCAGAGCCGGGAGACGCTTGGGGAAGGGGGTACATGGGGGTGGCAGGCGTGGCCAGGGAACGCTCGGGGGAGGTGCGGGGGCAGCAGGCAGGGCCGGGGCAGAGACCCAGCCCCAAACGTTGCTGGAGCCAGGCCCCCCAGGCCCTGAATTTGCTGGAGCGCTGGCACAACAGGCCCATACAACTCACCACCCCTGAGCAGCAGTAGTGGAGAGAAGACGTAGGTGAGTTTGACTGACCAGGAGAGTAGGAGACCGTTGCTCTGGGAGCAGTGGCCAAGGGCTCCCCTGAAGCAGAATACAGTGCATTTGCTGTTCATCTGTGAAGCGAATAGGCATCTGGTCAGGGACTCTAATCAGGTGAAGATGTCATGTACTACTGAATCGTGAAGTTCACACTCGTGGTCAATCATTAAGTGAGTCCACAAGTACATTCTTTGTTCCAGGAATATAGGCTGCAGACAAGAGGATCTGGTGATTGATGCACCAATTCCAGAGATTTACCGCTTCTCCACATAGAGTGGCCTATCTCGTTTCCCCCGTTTGTTGATATAGAAAACAGTGGCGGTGTTGTCTGACATGATGTGAACAAGATGGGGAGCGAATGAACAGAAGAAAAGATTGGCATGCCTTTTTTACAGCTCGGAGTTCCAGGATATTTATGTGCATCCTGGATTCTTGAGAAGTCCATATTCCCTTTTTCATGTGGTCGTCCATGTGGGCTTCCCAGCCTACCATGGATGCGTCGTTGATGATCATCTTGTCCGGGGAGGACGGAAGAAAGGCCCCCGTGCATATATGACATGGGTCTGTCCACCACTGGAGGAATGACAGTACCTTGGCGGAGACTGTCAGCATGAAGTCCATGGAGTGATGGTTTTGTGAGTAAACAGACTGGAGCCATGTCGAAGGCAGCAGAGGTGGAATCACACAAAGGGGGTCGCATAGGTACACAAAGCCACATGACCAAGGAGGGACAAGCAAGTCCTGGCCAGTACATAAGGATTGCTCACAATGTGAGTTACGATGCCGTTGAGTGTCTGGAATCCGTCCATAGGCAAGTAAGCTTGTGCTGAGACCTAGTTCATGGTAGCTCCAATGAAGTCCATTGCTTGCGTGGGGTCAAGGATTGATTTCTCAACATTGACACTGACTCCGGGGGAAGAAAGGAGGCTGAGTAACAAAGAGGTTGATGTGTGGGCTTCTTAGAATCATAGGACTGGAAGGGACCTTGAGAGGTCATCTAGTCCAGTCCCCTGCATTCATGGCAGGACTAAGTATTATCTAGACCATTCCTGACAGATGTTTGTCTAACCTGCTCTTAAAAATCTCCAATGATGGAGATTCCACAACATCCCTAGGCAATTTATTCCAGTACTTAACCACCCTGACAGTTAGGAAGTTTTTCCTAACTGCCCTTACTGCAATTTAAGCCCATTATTTCTTGTCCTATCCTCAGAGGTTAAGAAAAAAAAATTCTCCCTCCTCCTTGTAAAAACCTTTTACGTACTTGAAAACTGTTATGTCCCCTCTCAGTCTTCTCTTTTCCAGACTAACCAATTTTTTTCAATCTTCCCTCAGAGGTCATGTTTTCTAGACCTTTAATCATTTCTGTTGCTCTTCTCTGGACTCTCTCCAACTTGTCCACATCCCTCCTGAAATGTGGTGCCCAGAACTGGACACAATATTCCAGTTGAGTAGAGCAGAAGAATTACTTTTCGTGTCTTGCTTACAACACTCCTGCTAATACATCCCAGAATGATGTTTGCTTTTTTAGCAACAGTGTTACACTGTTGACTCATAAGGTATTTAGCTTGTGGTCCACTATGACCCCCAGATCCCTTTCCGCAATACTCCTTCCCAGGCAATCATTTCCCATTTTGTATGTGTGCAACTGATTTTTCTTTCCTAAATGGAGTACTTTGCATTTCTCCTTATTGAATTTCATCCTATTTACTTTAGACCATTTCTCCAGTTTGTCCAGATCATTTTGTATTTTAATCCTATCCTCCAAAGCACTTGCAACCCCTCCCAGCTTGGCATCGTCCGCAAACTTGCCTGGATCTGGCGGCTAGGTGTCAATCATTGAGATATGGAAACATGAGGAAGCCATAACAACTGATGTGCTGCTACTTCAAAAAATACTTCGGTGAAGATTCTGGGAGTGGCAGCTATCGCAAAGGTGAGCACTCTGTATTGAAAATAGTGGGTGATCACTGTAAATCTCAGGAAATGTCTGTGGACAGGATGAATATTGATGTGAAAGTGAGTGTCCTTCATATTGAGAGCCGTAAAGCACATGCCCTTCTCTAAAGATGGAATTATCGCTTCCAGCGTGACCAGACAAAACTTAAGTTTGTGGACAAAACGACTGAGGTGCCAAAGACTGGGAATTGATCTCCACTGGAAGGCGAGACCTGTGCTTCTTTTGATGTTTCCTTGAGGGCTCATAAAGTCTCCTAGGATAGAACTGAAGAGACCTGTAGCGTCGGGTGGATGAGTGGCGGTGGAATTTTTGTTTCGGGGCAGAGTGCAGATGCCCAATGAGCGAAGAGTAGTCCTGGAGTCCTTTAGTGTGTGTAGTGATACATCTGTTTTCTGGTTAAAAAGATGGGATTTGTTGAAAAGGAGCTCCCTCTCAACGGTTTTCTGGACCTCCCTAGGAAAACAAAAAGAATGGAGCCAAGACTCTGTATGCATGACTATCACTGTAGCCATGGCACTGGAGGAGGTATCCACTGCATCTACTGCAGACTGGAGGGTAGTTCTGGCCATGAGCTTCCCTTCATCAACAAATGCTTGTAAACAAGCATGATCTTGTTGTGGAAGGTTATCAGCAAACTCCTCAAATGTACTGTAATTCAGGCCATATCACAGTTGGCTAGCAATGCCTGATAATTTGTGATCCTGGATTGCAGGCTAGAAGATGAGAATACTTTACGTCCTAGAAGATATAGACACTTCCCTTCTTATCGGCTGATGTAGCTCAAGGGTGTTGTTATTTGAACCTTTCTGCAACAGCCTGGACTACAAGGGAATTTGGAGGTGGGTGGGAGAAGAGAAATTCAGAGCCTTTGGTCAGAACATAATAGCACTTCCCCGCTCCTTTGGGGTAGCCGTGCATGTGGCAGGGGTGTGCCATACAGCCGTGGCAGGCTCCAGTATGGCTTCATTAATCGGCAATGCTATTCTTGCCGGTCCCAAGATGTGAAGGCTATCCAGAAGCTTGTGCTGGAAGGCTTGGATCTTCTCTAAAGGAATCTGGAGTTCCCCCATGACTCTCCTTAACAGCTCCTGGAATTGCTTGAAGTCATCCGGTGGGGAAGGGGATGATGTAGCCACTGCCTTGTCTGGAAAAGAGGAAGGAAACCTTGCTAGTTCCAGTGGAATTGCTAGGACCAGACTAAAAAGTTTTTCCTCCACCATCAGATCCGTATGCCTGCTGGAAGGATCCCTCAAGGGGGAAGGAATGTGACGGTTCCCTTGCAGATCAGGCAGGTTCTGAGTGGAGTATTATGTCCAGGGTCCCCAATATGGCCAGTAGGCTGGATACAACAGAGATTGTGGGGGTCCCCACAGCATGGGATACCAGTAGCTCTGTGCTGGCTGAGGCAGTAGGTGCTGCTATGAACGTGGTGGCCTCCGCGATGGTGCATAAGAGTGGTATGATAAGGGTGGTTCTTCTCCCAGTTCTGACTCATGAGAAGAGGGGGAGGATTCTGATTCTAATGACGGTACCGTTGGAGCCAGTGGAAGAGTGTAGAGCATTGGTGCAAAGGATGAGGGACCCTTTGGTTGAGATATAATCTCTCTAGAAGTGATGAGACCTGATGGAGGGGGTGACTCCAGGTCTGGAAAGGCAAAGACCTCCTGGAGTGTGGTTCCAGATCTCCCTGGTGTGAGAGGCATTCTTTTCTTTCCCAGTCATTGGTACCACCGCTGGGATCTTTCCCTGTGCAGGAGAGTCTTGTGTCTTGTGGGGTACCAGAGATGGCAGTACTGACAGAACCACAGGATCCCATTGTTTATGGGTCTTTTTTTCATGCCTGTGGGACATAGAACATACTCTGTCCCCTTGGGCTGAGCTGCTACAAGGAGCATCCATCTTCTTTGAATTGGAGGAAGACTTATAGTAGTGCTTCTTTACCTCCCAACTAGTCCGCCCCCATGGTGTTTGTGGGGGTGGTTCCACTGGACTAGAGTCAGATGTAGTAGTGGGAGGCATGATCCTCGCTGAATCAGGCAAATGTAGAGGGGGGTACCCCAGCCTGGGTCCGAGTGTGGTCTCATGGCGAGCTCCATGAGATGCTTCTGGAGGCGAAGTGCCCAGCCTTCTCGGGTGCGGCTGGGGAAGGATTGGCAAATACTACACGTTGTCGCAATGTGAGCTTCTCCCAGGCAGCAGAGGCAGCACTGGTGGTCATCACGGACCGAGAAGAATCGTGGGTAGGAGACACAGAGTTTGAAACCCAGCGCCCTGGGCACAGCCCGGTACCCACACCTGGGTACGGGGAGCGGGGCGTGAACAGTGAAAACCACAAATCTATCTAAAAACAAGTTGAAATTATTAACTATTAAAACTAAGAAAGAAAAATAAAACTAATAAATTACTATAAAACTCATAAAAACTATGTACAACTATCTTTTTTTAGAAGTGCATCAGAGATGAGGATAACGAGTTCGGATCCAGACCATGCAGTGGATAGAAGGAACTGAAGATGTGGTCTGTCCTCCCCGCCCTTTATCACAATGGACGGAAGCACAAAGCAGGCCAGGGTGCATGCGCAGACCAAGGGATGCTACTTTCAATTTCTCTGAGTCTGTGCGCATGGTACTTCCCAATCCTGCTGGAAAGGCATAACAAGTGGGGTTCCGCAGGGGTCTGTTTTGGGACCGGCTCTGTTCAATATCTTCATTAACGACTTAGATATTGGCATAGAAAGTACGCTTATTAAGTTTGTGGATGATACCAAACTGGGAGGGATTGCAACTGCTTTGGAGGACAGGGTCATAATTCAAAATGATCTGGACAAATTGGAGAAATGGTCTGAGTTAAACAGGCAAAGACAAATGCAAAGTGCTCCACTTAGGAAGGAAAAATCAGTTTCACACATACAGAATGGGAAGAGACTGTCTAGGAAGGAGTATGGCAGAAAGGGATCTAGGGGTTATAGTGGACCACAAGCTAAATATAAGTCAACAGTGTGATGCTGTTGCAAAAAAAGCAAACATGATTCTGGGATGTATTAACAGGTGTGTTGTGAGCAAGACACGAGAAGTCATTCTTCCGCTCTACTCTGCTCTGGTTAGGCCTCAGCTGGAGTATTGTGTCCAGTTCTGGGCACCGCATTTCAAGAAAGATGTGAAGAAATTGGAAAGGGTCCAGAGAAGAGCAACAAGAATGATTAAAGGTCTTGAGAACATGACCTATGAAGGAAGGCTGAAAGAATTGGGTTTGTTTAGTTTGGAAAAGAGAAGACTGAGAGGGGACATGATAGCAGTTTTCAGGTATCTAAAAGGGTGTCATAAGGAGGAGGGAGAAAACTTGTTCACCTTAGCCTCTAATGATAGAACAAGAAGCAATGGGCTTAAACTGCAGCAAGGGAGGTCTAGGTTGGACATTAGGAAAAAGTTCCTAACTGTCAGGGTGGTTAAACACTGGAATAAATTGCCTAGGGAGGTTGTGGAATCTCCATCTCTGGAGATATTTAAGAGTAGGTTAGATAAATGTCTATCAGGGATGGTCTAGACAGTATTTGGTCCTGCCATGCGGGCAGGGGACTGGACTCGATGACCTCTCGAGGTCCCTTCCAGTCCTAGAATCTATGAATCTATGAATCTATGTGTAACCCCTCAGTGGAGTACAATAGAGACCATCACTCGAAGAAGAAAAATCAGGTCCTATGTGTCTCAAACTGGGAACTCAAAATTAGTGGATATTTTTACCTTAATCTCTCTGTGCCTCAGTTCCCATCTGTAAAATGGGGATAAAATTACCACCACACCTCAAGGGATATTGTAAAAATAAATTCCTTAATATTTGTGATGCTCTCAAATATTATAGTGACAAGCACCACAGAAAAGCCCATGAAGAAATTAATAATTCTGTCTTCAGAGCAGGGTCTGGATAGTGTGCAGTAAATAAGCCATGGGGACAGACATTTATCGACAACGAGGAAAAAAAAATATTGAATATCTACTCTTTCAATGAGCACCATCTATCCTGTGCTCTGAGTAAGGCAGAGGTCCTGATGAAAAAAGGGCATGATCACGTAATTAAAGACTGTATCATAATATATATGCATAAGGAGCAAATTAAGGTTACATAGACAACTTTAATTCTGACATTTCCTAATTTTTGTGTGTTTGACACTGCAACCTTAATAATGTTCTTTTAACGGTTTGTGCATAATATTATTTTGATTCATATGTCAGAAAGAAGGGGAGCCTATCCGAGGTTCTAGGTAGGCATCTTTGCCAAAGATTACAAAAAACAAACTCCCCATCTCCTTGCTCGGCTAACCCCATTAAAAACCCACCCTCCACATCAGCCTGTGTCATCAGATGCACCTTGCAGCATGATCTGAGGATCAATCTACCAGGGCTATTTCAAATCAAGGGGTGGAGTTCATTCCAAAGCTGGGGGCCTTTCATAGAGAACTCTGTACCACCAGCCCCCTCTCTCTTAAATTGAGAGGATCCAGCTCAAGCACCTCTGCTGATTGCAACTGCAGCACTGTTGCAGGAAGACAGAAAGAAAGAGGGCATCTCCCTAGTAGAAAGGTCCCAGTACACTGAAGTCAAGTTAAATTCCCCTTAAATTCAATGCAGAAAGCCAAAGGCAGCCAGTATATCTTATGTAACAGCGTTATCACTAAGAAGCGCCAGGCAGGTCACTGCATTCTGCAACACCTTAAATTTCTAGATTGACTGAAAATGTAGCTCCATTTACTGAACAATACAGCAATCCACTCTTGAGATGATAAAGGTATGGATCACAGTAGCATGTGGCCATTTTATGGCCACATGCAGATGATAAAAATTATTTCTTGACACTGCTGCTATATGATCATCTAACAATAGCTGAAGATCCAACACTACCGCCAGATTGCACATATCTTCAGTCAAGGACAGAGAAATTATTCTTATCATACTTTCTGGCTACTCCTTCCAGCATCAGTTTTATCTGGATTAAGTTTCTGCCAGCTAGCTCTCATCCATGCCCCATAGCTCCCTAAAACACTAGGTCAGACAATCAATAGCACTGTCAAAGTTGTTGACAGAAAGAATGGAACAGAGTGTCATTAGCATACTGAAAGCATCACAGGCCACACATCCTCACAAAATCTCCTGATGACCTCATATACACACACACAACAGGAGGGAAGAAATGAGCAATTTCCACATGCCTTCTGGGAGCACTGGGACACAAGTAAGTAGAGGTAGATGGGGAAAAACCTCACCAAAACCAACAGGCAATTTTTTACTATCCTCACCCTCATCAGGACATCAAGTCAACCCTCATCCTTCTGCCACAGGGATGGAACCACCAATAAACAAATAAACTCCACAACACCACACCGGCCTCTCCTCCTTTTCAATAACAAATCACATCCTTCACCAAGGAACTCTTACCTTCAGAAGCCATTCACTTCCACACTTAAAAGACCCCAGCACCTCTCCACGAGTCTCGCCCCAGAGAGAGACAAATCCTATCCCCATTCTCCTGTCACAGGAATGGAAATACTGACTGAAACAGCCAGGAATCACCAGTATAGGAGAAAAAGAAAAGGAAAAACAAAACAAACCCTCCCAAATGAAGGTAAATTCCCACTCCTGGTACAGTTGCAATGCATGTGGACGTGATGGTTTCTCTGAAAAGAGACACTCTCCTCTCTTTTATTCCAAATGATCCACTCTACTGAATTGCAGGTTCTCCTTAGGTACAATCCCAGTAGTGAGAAAGTAAGAGTAGACTGCTGTGATGTACAAGTAAAGAGAAAGCACCACTACTCATTTAAGGAAAAGCGTTACTCAGAACTGTGCCAAAGAATTAATCAAAACATTTCACAAACTCCAAACATATAAGTAAACAGACAACTGTTTATCTTACCTCCTCCTTTCAAACCTTTTGACTGAAGGTTTAAGAAAATAAGATTTTCAGAATTCAGACAGTCCCCAACCTTAGTACAATCAGATAACTGAAATAGAAAAAAAAACGGAAGATCTTGATGTTGTACATTCTCCAATATCAATACTTTGCAATGGCTTTTCTCCAGACATTTTGAGACTGTTAAGTCCTTTTTAGATATTAAAATTTAGAGACCAAGTCTCAACACATTGCTTCAATATTTAGTCTCTAAATACATCATTCTGGTGTCTTCAATTGTGCATGACATGAGAGTGCAATTTTTTTCGGTTACATACAGGACAAAATTCTGCCCTCAGTTACATGAATGCAACTTCATTTGACTGCAATGGGAGCTATACCCATTTATCTAGGGGCAGAATTAGATTCCAAATGTTTTTTGTTCTCCTGTTTTGATTCTTTCCATTTGTCTTAATAATTTGCAATAGGTCTAACTTTCAGAATGCAAAGAATATAAATCTTAGATTATGTCTTTTACCTGGTGGTCTAACCAGCATTCCACAGATGAATTCATGATGTCAGTAGCTAGAATAGTAAATGACTATGAACATGTAATTCTAGGAAATGCAAAAAGCTTCTGTAAAGTGCTTTATAGCCCCAGATGCTTAATAAATCATTCTGATTGCAAATGTGCCTTCTTTTGTTTGGAAAGTGGCACATTGGGGCCACTACTGGACACAAAAAATAACAAGACAATAAATCATTTTAAGGAACAGGTCAAAAAAGACCTGTATACATATACCATATGCATATATTAGATGCACACAGCATATATACCCGCAAAGGAGTATTTATAGGCTTGGAAGGATTAGATTTTTATTGGTAAGTGTTGATAATTGTTGATTTCACCATACACACATGAACTGATGGAAAAGTATTTCCATCAATAAAAATGGAGATTTACAAATAGGTAAAGTAAGAAAATTCTGTTTGAAAACTTAAAAAGTATGATCTAGGGATATTTAGTTAGGGATATTGATGTTGATATCTTGTATTTTAACAGTTATGAAGTTCTAACTGTTTGAATCTCAATATCTACTGTCATTAAATAATTATTGTTTGAAACCCTGCCCCAAAATGTCCTCCAACTGTGAAAATTTAAATTGATACGAATAAAAAAAATGCTTAAAAGTCATAATTTGGTGCAACTGTGAAAATTGAAATAGATATAAAGCAAAAATGCTTAAAAATAAACATCAATGTTATCTGTAAAAATTATTTTAAAAAAAGAAAAAAAATCGGCTAAGCCTAAATATATATGGGTGATGTAATCTCAACTTGGATCTAAAACTAGCAATATCACAATGGAACAATGAATGAAACTATAGTACTCTGTAAGAGGATATACAGCAGCAAAACTATATTGCAATAAAACAACTGAAAAATTTGATCATTTCGGCCCTCTTCTGCCCATGCAGACCTCTGCACTCATATCAGATCAGGGCCTAGTTGTCTATCAAATCCTTTAATAGCTATATTTCTGCTAGATTGTGATTGCATTTGGCAGGGATTGACTCAAAAATGACAGAATTCCTCATTATGCATCCATACAATAGATCAGGGGTCGGCAACCTTTCAGAAGTGGTGTGCCGAGTCTTTATTTAGTCACTCTAATTTAAGGTTTCGCGTGCCAGTAATACATCTTAACATTTTTAGAAGGTCTCTTTCTATAAGTCTATTTAAATTAAAATGCAGAGCCCCCCGGACCGGTGGCCAGGACCCGGACAGTGTGAGTGCCACTGAAAATAAGCTCACATGCCGCCTTCGGCACGTGTGCCATAGGTTGCCTACCCCTGCAATAGATTATACTCTGAGAAGATACCAGTACTCATAGTATAGATACCACAAATAAAATTATAGGTTACAGTGAGACATCTGTTATTTGTGATGTTACATTCTAAGATATCTTCAGTGAGCCTGAAATAATCAAGATGATTTAACAGAGAGAATTTTAAATAGCCACTGCCAACTTGAAATCTAGTCAATTTCAAATAATTAGCTAGAATTAGCTTCAGTTTATAGTGAAGTTCATAACGTAACTACTTTCGATCTTATTGCAATAGATAAAAATGAATTAATCACTTGGCTGGATATAAGTGATTGCCTAGTGACCTGTGATCATTACTTGATTACATTTGGTATTGGCAAAGGAGTGTCCCACCCTCTGATATATATTCCTGGTGATTCAAAAGGGCTAACCTCCCAAAAATGAGAAAAATGAGCTAAACCGATTTGGAGTTAAAAATTAGACAGAAAAATGTGAATGAAAATTAGGAGTGTTTTAAGGAGAGTTTATTAGAGGGCCAAAAAGCCACAATTCCACAATCAAGAAAGATGACAACTTTGGCTAAAAGTCCATCCTGGTTCAGTGCTGAAGTGATGGCAGCAATTAAAATAAAGCAATATTTAACAAGGGAAAAAGAGAGAAATATAGCAATCAATATGAATTAGAAGATATGAAGTGCAGAAAATTGATAAGGCAAGCTAAAGCCATTAGGGAAAAATCCACGGCTGCCAGTGCTAAGAATAATAAAGAGTTAAAGTATATTAGAAACAAAAGAAATTCAAGCAATCCAATAGGCCCATTATTAAAGATGAGATGGTAAAATTGTTAAAGGCAGAAGTGTTAAATTAATACTTCTGTTCTTTATTTGAAAAGAAGCTGAATCATTTACTCCCCACACAAGGATAGTAAAAGACTTTCTAGTCCTTTCGTAACTAAGAAGGATGACAACATCTGCTTTGGATAAACATTTTTAAAATTAGCAGGTCCAGAAAACTTACACCTAAAAAGTCCAGAAAGAGTTGGCTGAGGAGATCTCTGGCCCACTGATGTTAATTTTTAAATAAATCTTGGAATGCTGGGGAAATTCTAGAAGACTGGAAGAATGCTAATGGGGGGCCACTCTTCAAAATCAAGAGTGGATAAATTTCTGGAAGATATGCTGTATCTATACACAAGATATTGGGCTCGACATAGCGGTAGCTGGAGGAAATTTAATGGCCTATGTTATAGGTCAGACTAGAAAATATAGTAGTCCCTTCTGACCTTAAACTCGATGAATATAAGTCTATTTGCCCCTGACTCTCTATGCCAATGTTTGTAATTTCAAAATCATATTTTCCTCATTATAAATGTTTTTTCTCTCCTTGTTTGTGCTGTGAAAAACCCATAATCAGGGGAAACTGACTATAGTTAAGCTTTTATAGTGAAGATGACTATACACAAAGTATTGTCAAATGCACAAAGCAAACAAAAAAATAAACTTTTTTTTAATCCTTTTCAATCACAGCAATTTTAAGTGCTACTTGTAACAATAGCAGATAAAAAAAATCAATGGCAGAAGTGTTATACTTAAGTTGATGCTATCTTTGTAAAGTGTGCCTTTACAATAGTTAAAGTTTATGCCCGGAATCTTTCAAACACTTATTGTCAGCAGCAGCCTTCTCCCAGCTCCAAAGCATGCACTGCCACTCCCAGTTTTTTGCAAGTTTTATTTTCTTTACAGATTTTAGCAAACAGAAAAAGTCTTTTAACCCCTTCCTTAGCCTGAGGCATAGACGACTCATGCCTTCTCATACTGGAGGGGCACAATCTAAAGGGGAGGACACATAACTGCCCCACATGTTTCTTCATCCCAACAACCCCCCTGCCCTGCACCCAGCCGGGGTCTGCCATTCTCTCCCCACCCCGTGTTACCTGTGGGGATGAGGAAGGGGAGGGGAGGCTCTCTTCTTCTCCCACTGCACCCCATCCCCCCACCCCCACCCCACCCTCCGTGGCATTTTCAGCCGCTCTCCCTGGCAGCTGGGCCTGGGCAGGGGGTGGGACGGAGCTGCTTCTCACATGGCTCAAGCCAGTCACTCAGGGTTACTGCTCTGTGCATCACAGCAGCTGCCTGAGAGAGCCTGGCAGTGCCCCCACCTGAGTCCAGCTGCCAAAGACAGGGGCAACTGTCTGTGCTGGGGGGAGAGAGGGGGCTCCAGGTCTCTCAGCTCTTGTCGCCAGCAGATGGGCCTGGGGACAGTGCCCAGCTGCCAGGGACAGGGACCAAGCATGCTGGGGGGCAGGTGCAACAGGAGGACAGAGCCCCTCTCCCTCCCTGCCTTGGCAGGCCAATCTGGGGGGGGGCACTTGACCCCACATGCCCCCACCAACACGTCACCTCTGGCAGGCTTCAGGGCCACCCCTCCCAGAGGTCTCTGGTACTCCTTCTCCTGGCAGCTTCCCAATTTAAGTCAACTCAGCTCCCTTCCTGCAGCCCTAGGATGGCTTCTCTTAGCCCCCGGCCCCTTGCTCCAGGGACCCACCATAGGAGCTAGCTCCACTTCAAAGTGGCTTCCCTCCCCAGAGAGCAGCCTGTCTCAGTTCTATCCCCCAACTGCCCGTTAGCAAGCTTTAATAGGCCCAGGTGCAGCCTCTTTTAGGAGAAGTTTTTAAACTAAGGGCTATGGCAAAATAAGGACCCTCTTTAAGGAGGCGCTTTTAAACTAAGGGCTGAGGGAAAACTGACAGGAGCAGAGGGACACACAGTTCGGACAGAGACATCCCATAGGGGAGGATCTATTAACTAGGATTCTCTATATCCTAGTAAAGAGAAGAGGATAGAAGTTGATAAAGTACAGGTAGAAATTGAAGAGACACAGTCAAATGAAAGAGAGTCCCATTCAATTACATCACATGAAGGCAGACAACTAAACAAGGACAAATTTTATAAGTGCTTGTATACAAATGCTAGAAGTCTAAATACTAAGATGGGTGAACTTGAGTGCCTGGTATTAAATGAGGATATTGACATAATAAGCATCATGACTTGGTAGAATAATGACAATCAATGGTATACTGTAATACCAAGTTTCAGAGTGGTAGCCGTGTTAGTCTGTATCAGCAAAAACAACGAGGAGTCCTTGTGGCACCTTAGAGACTAACAAATTTATTTATGCCCAAATAAATTTGTTAGTCTCTAAGGTGCCACAAGGACTCCTCATTGTTTTTGTAATACCAAGGTACAAAATATATAGTGTAAGCAGAGTCAGGATGAGCTCTACCCTGACATCTGGTGGTGAATTATGGCGAGTGTGGAAAAGAACTCCAGGGGCTGATCTTGTTTGCATAGGCAGACCCACTCGCCTGGCATGAAACAACAGCAACTGAAAGTGGTTACTTTGGCTGGTGTGGGATCCCCAGTTTCTCTATTATTGGGGCAGGAAGAATAAAGTTTTGTTACCCTGATTCTGTGAATCAAGGCCAGTGGAACTGTTGTATGACAGAAGGACTGAGTGAGTCCTTCACCATTACCTAAGTAGCACTTGCTTGACAAGGAGCATGGGTTACAAAACCCAGTGAATTGAGAGAGGATGGGGACAGGTATTTGTACCTGATGGTATGGGCCCCTGCTGAGGGTTTGAAACACCAATTGCACCATCTCCTCTCTCCACTGTTGAATGTCAGAGCTAACTTTGACTCTATTAGGAGTCTAGTTACAGGCTGCTGAGCTGAATTCACTTTGGGCCAATGGTGCACCAGCACTGGGGCTCTCCTACTATATATGAGCTGAAATTGCTAAGAGCTGAAATCACAAAAGAGCAAAAGTTATTAAGAGCTGAGAGCACTGAGTGCTGTGTTAACTAGTGGGGGAGCCTGAAGCTATATTGCTCAGCAGCTGGCGGAGCAATTTGTGGGGACGACTGGAGGAGCAGCGAGCGGCGTGGAGCCTTGTGGGGCCGGTTGGAGTGGCCCAAGGAACGGCGCGAGCGGAGCTGTTTGCGGGGACGGCTGGAACGGCTCACAGGTCGGTGAGCAGAGCGGAGCAGCTTGTAGAGCGGAGCAGTTCGTGGGATGGCAGGAAAGTGGACTGGCTCGTGGTGAAGGCTGCGGCGGAACCCCCATGGAGAAACAGACGGCTGGCCAGCCTCGGATCACGTAAGGTGCCCCTTAACACCCTGCATGCCCCCCCCTGTTTTTTACTCTGGGGTGGCACTGACCAGGGACAGAGACTTTGGGGGTTGTTGGACTTTTGGGACATTGGGTGGTTGCTGGACCCAAGAGACTTTGGGGGTGTTGGACTTTGGGGACTCTGGGTGATTTTTTGGGTTGCTGGATTCAAGATCCAAAGGGAAAGGACACAGCCCAATTTGCTGGGGTGGGTTTTGCTCATGCTTTGTGTTATGAATCCTGTTTGTGGTGTTTTTCCAATTTTATGCTGATGTCGTTTACCTCACGTTATTAAACATTTTCTGCTACACTCAGACTCCGTGCTTGCGAGAGGGGAAGTATTGCCTCTTAGAGGCACCCAGCGGGTGGTATGTAATTGTCCCAGGTCACTGGGTGGGGGCTCGAGCCGGTTTTGCATTGTGTTATTGAAACGGAACCCCTAGATACAGAACCCGGCCCTTGTTGCTGCCAACTTAGATGGGCAGAAGGGTTACAATAGGAATGACAGAATAGGTCATGCTGGTGAGGGAGTGGCACTATCTGTGAAAGAAAACATAGAGCCAAATAAAATAAAAATCTTAAATGAATCCAACTGTACCGTAGAATCTCTGTGGACAGAAATTCCATGCTGGAATAATAAGAGGACAGCAATAATAATATATTACCGACCACCTGACCAAGATGATGATGGTCATTGTGAGATGCTCAGGGAGATTGGAGAGGCTACAAAAACATAAAAACCCAATAATGGGGGATTGCAACTATCCCCATATTGACTGGGTACATGTCACCTCAGGACAGAATGCAGAAATAAAGTTTCTAGACTCCATTAATGACTGCTTCTTGCAGCAGCTAGTCCTGGAACCCACAAGGAGAGAGACAATTCTTGATTTAGTCCTAAGTGGAGCACAGGATCTGGTCCAAGAGGTGAATAGAGCTGAAACACTTGGTAATAGCAACCATAATATAATTAAATTTAACATCTCTGTGTGAGGGAAAATTACCAAAGAAGCCCACCACTATAGCACTTAACTTCAGAAAGGGTAAGGACACCAAAATGCAGAAGCTACCATATATACTTGTTCATTAGCTTGTTTGTTTATAAGCCGACCCCCCAAGATGGATAGGAAAAAATAGCAAAAACTGTATGACCCTTTCATAAGCCGACCGTATATTTCAGGGGTTGGCAAACTTTGGCTCCTGGCCCGTCAGGGTAAGCCACTAGCGGGCCTGAACGTTTTGTTTACCTGGAGCGTTCGCAGGCACGGAGCCCCTCAGCTCCCAGTGGCCGCGGTTTGCCGTTTCCAGCCAATGGGAGCTGCAGGAAGTGGTGGCCAGAACATCCCTCAGCCCGCGCCACTTCCCGCAGCTCCCATTAGCTGGGAACGGTGAACCGCGGCCACTGGGAGCTGAGGGGATCCATGCCTGCGGACGCTCCATGTAAACAAAATGACAATGTATTAGATATTCAATTCAATAATTCCATAGAGCTTAAAATCATCAAATTTTGGTGTAGACCCATTGATAAGCCGACCCCTGCTCTTTGATGCTTCACTTTTTTACCAAAAATATTCGGCTAATGAACGAGTATATACGGTAGTTAAATGGAAATTAAAAGGAACAGTCACAAGAGTGAAATGTCTGCAAGCTGCATGGAAACTTTTTAAAAATACCATAATAGAGGCTCAAATTAAATGTATACCCCAAATTAAAAACAACAGTAAGAGGACTAAAAAATGTCCCCATGGCTAAACTACAGAGTGAGAAAGGCAAAAAGGCATCCTTTAAAAAGTGGAAGTCAAATCCTACTGAAGAAAATAGAAAAGAGCATAAACTCTGGCAAGTCAAAAATAATTAGGCAGGTCAAAAGGGATTTGAAGAGCAACTAGCAAAAGATTCATACACTCACAGCAAAAATTGTTTTAAGTATATCAGAAGCAGGAAGCCTGCCAAATAATCAGTGGCGCCACTGGATGATGAAGGGGCTAAATGAGCGCTCAAGGAAGACAAGGCCAATGCGGAGAAACTAAATGAATTCTTTGCATTGGTCTTCACTGCAGAGGATGTGAGGAAAATTCCCACACCTGAGCCTTTCTTTTTAGGTGACAAATCTTAGGAACTGTCCCAGATTGAAGGGTCAATAGAGAAAGTTTTGGAACAAACTGATACATTAAACAGTAATAAATCACCAGGACCAGATGGTATTCATCCAAGAGTTCTGAAGTCATTCAAATATAAAATTGCAGAAATACTAACTGTATGTAACCTATCACTTAAATTAACTTCTGTACCAGATGACTGGAGGATAGCTAATGTGAAGCCAATTTTTTTTCAAAAGCTCCAGAGGCAACCCTGGCAATTACATGATGGTAAGGCTAACTTCAGTATCAGGCAAATTGGTAGAAACTAGAGTAAAGGACAGAATTATCAGACATGTAGATGAACACAATGTGTTGGGGAAGAGTCAACACGGATTTGTAAAGGGAAATCATGCCTCAACCATATATTAGAATTCTCTGGGGGACTCAACAAAGATGTGAACAAGGGTAAACCAGTGGAGATAGAGTACTTGAACTTTCAGAAAACTATCAACAAGGTTCCTCACCAAAGGTTCGTAAGCAAACAGTCATGTTATAAGAGGGAAGGTCCTTTCATGGATCAGTAACCGGTTAAAAGACAGGAAACAAAGGGTAGGAATAAATGCCCAGATTTCAGAATGGAGACAGGTAAATAGTGGTATCCCCTAGGGATCTGTACTGGGACCAGTGCTGTTCAATATATTCATGAATCATCTGGAAAAAAAGGGTAAACAGTGAGGGCTGGGGATTTGGGGAAGGGGGTCCGGAGGGGGGGGGGTGGGGGCGGGGCGGGGGCAGAAGGGCACGAAAAAAAAGGGGGAGCGGCCAAAAATTTTTTTGCTTGGGGCAGCAAAAATCCTAGAGCTGGCCCTGCCCTCTCCAAGGGTTGCAGCTGTCTGGAGGTGCTTGCCTTCCACGCCTTCCTCATTCACACCTCATTCATTCAACAGGGCAATTGATTACAAAGTGGGGGGGAAGATCTTATTCTACTTTTAGCAAAAAGACATTTTTCTTTTACCTTAATTATACTACCTTAAGGGGCCCGCTATAACAAATTACTGAGGTTCAATACTGCTGTTTCGGTGGGGTGGCGCTGGGGAAGGAGGGTTTGTTTCCGCGGGACAGGTGGCGCTGGGGGTGGGGGTGGAGGGAGGGGTGTTTCGGCAGCGCTGGTGGGGTTGTTTCCGTGGGGCGGGTGGCCCGGGAGGGGTGTTGTGTTTTGGGGGGGCTGGGTGGCGCTGTGGGGGGAGGGTTGGCAGCGCTCGGGGGGTTTCGGCCCTCAGCTGTTTTCTTTGGAGTAATATGGCCCTCACCGCTTTATGAGTTGTGCAGGCCTGGTTTAGATGATCTGACTTATTTTTGGGATGAAAGCTATGATTGATTGGAAGCTGACTGTAATAAATTAGGAATACTGTTTCTTGACTGGGCTTTTGTGTTGTTTACTGTATCCATATACTGAGTTAATTCAATAGCAGATTTGCCAGGAAATGCACTCAGAACGGGGAAGGGGTGGATCCTGATACACACTTCCTTGCAAACACTTTTAGGCCAATACAAAAGCATTTGATGCTCTGGCTCTAATCAAACTGGGCTTTAAAAAAAACCACCTGTGGGAAGAGAAAACAAAGACTAGATTTAAAGGAACACACTTCCTTAAGGGGACAGATAAGGTTGAGCTAAGGTGAACCCAGACTCCAGAGTTTGAGGTGCCTGGGGTAAGACAGGCCTACCTACGACTATAAATAAGATAGACAAGTGTAGATCTTTTATTGTTTTAATAACATCTTCTCTTATGTTATGCTTTATTCCTACTGTTAAGTTTAAACAATACTTCATTTTAAGATGTCTGTTTGGGGTCACTGCTGGCCACAAGCTCCTGAAGAGAAGAACAGTAGATACTCAAACCCAGTCAGAGCTATTGTGGTAATACAGTTGATACACAGCCTGGGATCTAGTCTAAAAGTGGGAGAATTGCATGATTCTACTACAGGGAGACAGAAGCACAAGGCCTCATACAGAAGGGGGGATGCACTCAGAGAGGCCAGAAAAGGGGTCACAGATGCAATTAGCCCTGTCACCATGACAACTTACACTCAAGATTATTTTAACTGACTAGATCTGTCATCTAGAAATAAAGCAAACTTCACTTTATTTTTAAAGGGGAAAAAGTTTTACAGCAGATCATTCTACCTACTCAGTGTATACGACAGTGGGAGAACCTGGCCCTAAGCAACTAGAGTTGAAAAGGTTGAAAATAACTTTTATAATTGCCATGATAGAGAAGAAAAAACCTCTATTTATAGTCTTAATTATAAAACCAAAAATATCAGACTAACTATTCAAGACTCTTTAGTGACTAAATGTTTCCAACCAAAAGACATAGTTCAGTAGTAATGCCAACCAAAAAA
Organism: Terrapene triunguis; assembly: GCF_002925995.2. Lineage (NCBI taxonomy): Eukaryota > Metazoa > Chordata > Testudines > Emydidae > Terrapene > Terrapene triunguis. Next base: position 1,629,329 of record NW_020664492.1, read on the forward strand.
AGTGTTGCTCAGACTCTCGGCTTCCTGTTACATTTCAGAGGGTGATGTGCTAACACCTCTTTCCGGTACCACAAAATGGAAACGGAGGGCTGAGGAGAGTAAAATCAAGAAACCTGTGACCAGTGTGGATTTGATTTAAATCACTAGTCAGAAAGACTCGATTTAATCATGGTTTTCTACATAAAGTGCATTCTTGTTGGTTGTTATAACCTTAATACATATTCTTCACAACTCAGAGATAGATATAGGTTTTATTTTTAGAACATCACCAGACAGTTTGCTGTTGAAGAAAAAAATCCAGAATACTTAACGTTGTTGTTTTAGTTAAATAAAAAAAATTAAATGTCTGTGTCTGGTGATGTTCTCCTCCTAATACAGCATGGCAAGAAAATCCTCCAAATATTAATGATTAGCCTGTTGAATTGGAGATAGTTCACCTCCCAATGACTTCATAAATATCTGCTTCAATTACCTTTGGTAAATGAAATAATCAAACAATCATTCATTTTCTGATATAGCTGTAAAACTAATCTGAAAAGTTTTCAAAATAAATCATTGTTAAAAAATGTATAGTGTGTACCTTCTAAAAATGAAACCTACATCTATCTCTGAGTTGTGAAGAATATGTATTAAGGTTATAACAACCAACAAGAATGCACTTTTATGTAGAAAACCATGATTAAATCGAGTCTTTCTGACTAGTGATTTAAATCATGATTTAAATCAATTTGGTTTAAATCAAATCCACCCTGCTCCAGATGCTCCTCTAATATAAATAATCATCAACCAACTATCTCAATGCTTTCCTTGCAATAGGCTACTTCATGCATGCACATACACCTCTACCCCGATATAACGCTGTGCTCAGGAGCCAAAAAATCTTACCGTGTTATAGGTGAAACCGCGTTATATCGAACTTGCTTTGATCCGCCGAAATGCGCAGCCCTGCCCTCCCCCCCCCCGAGCGCTGCTTTACCCCGTTATATCCGAATTCGTGTTATATCAGGTCGCATTATATCGAGGTATAGGTGTATTATATTTAATGCTTTAAACATTTCAACTCTGCATTGTCTTCATCAGGGAAAGCAGGGATGCTTCCAAGGCAACGTGTAAATGGTATATCAGTCTGGCAGCCAGTCACAGGTCACAGAAGGACACTCACCTCTCTCCCAAGGTGCCACAACTGCTGCTCAGCGACAGGAAACCCGGTTTCTGAATTAATTAATGCCTTTAGGTGTCCGACAGCCGCAGAAGGAGGCACCTCGAATGTCTTGCAGCCCAGGCAGTCATGGAGCACGGTCACCCTGGCCAACCTGCGGAACACAAGGCAGAGGAGCTCAGGGTGGGAGGTGACAGGAGAGAGCTCCCGCTGTCACTAGCTCACCCGTGCCCAGCTGGGGGAGCGAGGGAGAGGTCCCACCTCGCCCCTAGGGTGACCAGACATCCCGCGATTATCAGGACCGTCTCGATATTAGGGGCTTTGTCTTGTATACTCAACAATACCCCCGCCCCCCAGAAAGTGTCCTGATTTTTCACACTTGCTACCTAGCCACCCTACATCCTCCAGCTCTTCAGCCAGGCAGCATCAGCCTGGGCTTCCCCCACAAGCGCTGAGCCGCAGGGAGGCACCAACAGGCGGGGCCCTTGCAGGCAAAGACGCCGCTTCTCGGGAGAGAGGATGAAGCTCTGACCGGGACAGGACCCGCTGGCCTTGGAGGCACGGGCGGGGTGACGGGCATGGCGAAGGCTCCGGGGATCCCGAGCGCTCCCTGCCCGCTGTGAGGCTGCGACAGCCGCCGCCGCGCTCGGGCGGGGAGGAGCCGCCGAAGCGGAACCCGGCCGGAGGGCCCCGCTCCGGGAGCCGCCTCCCACTCCCGCCCGGTGCCGCAGACCCACCGCCCTGCCCCGCACTCACATCCCCCCACGGCCGCGGTCACTCAGCCAGGAAGCGGCCGGGCGCGTCCGCCGCTCAATGACAGTTCGAACCCGCCACGCTCGCGCCCAGCGGCCCCGGACACAAAGAACCGTTAGCTGCGGCACCCGCCGGGCCCTGTCCCCCACGCGGCGCCGCGGCTCCACACATGGCCAGGGGGCGGGACTGAGCACGGGCGGCCCCCAGCGGGGACGGGCCAACACAGATCTCTGCAGGGGAGGCGGCTGTCACACCAACCTCCTCCCGCTGTGAAGGGAAACCAGGCTACCGGGGACAGGGAACTGCCCTCGCGGGAGACAAACGGCTCCTCTCCCCGGGCTGACAGTGACACACACACTTCACACAACAGGATCCTGCCCCTTCCACACACACACACACTACACCAGACCCCCTCCCCATCCCCACAGACTCACACACCCCCACAGCAAAATCCTCCCCATTCCCACAGACTGTGACACACACCACAAAATTCTCCTCCATCCCTATAGACAGCAACACTCGCAGCAGCGTCTTCGCCCATTCCCACAAACTTTGAAACTCACCATCAAGTCCCTGCATCCCCACAGACTACAACTCACAGCAAAATCCTCCCCGTTCCATCCCCACAGATTGTGACACACACAGCAAAATCCTCCCCGTTCCATCCCCACAGATTGTGACACACACGGCAAAATCCCCTGCCGCCAGAGATTGTGACACACACAGCAAAATCTTTCCCGTTCCACACACAGACACAACACAGCAAAATGCCCCACTTGTCCCCGCAGTCTGACACACACATGCAGCAAAATCCTCTTTATTCCTACAGACGACTAGCACATGTACACCAAAATTCCCTACCCAACAGACTGCAACCCATCCAGCAAAACCAACTCCTTCCCATCCCAACACGCTGCAACGCTGCAAACACAGAGAGCAAAATTCCCCCAACCCATTCCATCCCAACACAACGTGATACAGGGCAAAATCCTACTTATCCCCACAGACTGTAATACATGCTGCAACAAGTTTTACAATTCCCAGAGTGAGAGAGCCTGCAACATTTTAAAATCCTCCTCCTCAAAAGAATCTACAATGTATACACAAGTTAAATACAGTACTCTTCATCTGTATCTGTAGAAGCATATCTGATTATCAGTTCTGACAAAGATAAACTCAGTATATGAAGCGGAGAGAGGTGAGGAGGGGTGGCAAAGGTCACTTTATCTCATATCCTTGGCCAGCCTGAAGCATATGTTAGATCAGCCTCAAGAGGCTGTTCCAGCAATCAAGAAAAGGCAGAGTGCAACAATACTCTAGTCAAGACCCCTACAGTGAAAGGCTTATAAGTAAGGCTATGATTTTTGTCATGGATATTTTTAGTAAAAGTCACAGACAGGTCACAGGCAATAAAGAAAAATTCATGGAAGCCCATGACCTGCCCCTGACTTTTACTAAAAATATCCATGATAAAATGGGAAGGGACTAGGCAGCTGCGGGGTGGCTGGGAGCTCTGGGGTCCCCACCACCCGTGGGGGCTCAGAGCTCCAGGGTCCCCCCCCCTCTCCAGCAAAAGGGAGTTGCGGGAATCCCCCTGCCACCACCGCAGTGGGGAGCTGCGGGAGTCCCCCTGTTACCCCATGGCGGCCAGGGGCTGCAGGGGTCCCATGGCCCTGCTGCAGCGAAGGGAGCTGCGGGGGTCCCCCTGCTGCTGCAGCAGACAAGAGCTACGGGGTACCCTCCCTGTCTGCGGTGACTGGGAGCTTGGAGGCCCGCTGCCTCAGGCAGCAGGAGTACCTCACAGCTCTTTGCCGCTGCAGGAGGCGGCGGGACCCTGCAACTCCCAGCCACCGGGGCAGAAGTCATGGAGGTCTTTGGAAGTCACAGATTCCATGACTTCCGCGATCTCCATGATAAAATCATAGCTTTATTTATAAATGAATGGCATAGAGCTGCTACGCTGGCTCTACACCACTCAGGAAAGCCCCTTGGAAAAGAGAGAATCTTTGGTGGCCATATCCAGCAAATTTAGGCCCCTTTAGGCTGCACTGATGTAGCTGCTCTGCTGTAGCACATCTGGTGAAGAGGTGGCATGCGGATGGGTGAGCACTCTCCCGTCGGCATAATTACTCCACCTCCGTGAGAGGCGGAAACTGTGTCAGTGGGAGAGGATCTCCCGCCGACATAGCACGGTGTGGACAGTCTGTAAGTAGATGTAACTTACGTATGTGGAATGTAATTTCCTGAGGTGGAATTTGTCCAGGACACTTTAGTTAACAAAGACACCTACTCATGTAAATTGCCATGGGATATGGACTGATCACAAGTACTCAGAATCTCAATTTTAAGTCTTGTACAAAATCTGCAACAATTCTACTGCTTTGTAAGAATATTGGTGTCATCAGCTAGTTGTTTTTATGCATTTTTTTAAATAAGAGAAGCAAAGCAACAAACAGGACAGACAAAATTGCTAGCGAAGCATGGCCAATTTTATAATGCTTTCATTGACACAAGCTGATACTTATAGTGCAATATACATAAAATAATCTCTTTATGATAGATATACTTTCCCATTGTAGACTTTTAGTATTGGAATGACAGTGTTATCTCATGATTGGAGCAGGGCACTGCAGAACTTCTAAATTCTGTTCCTAGCTCTGACACTGGCATAGATCTTGAAAAAGGTCACTTAAACCTCCCTGTCCCTCAGTTTACCCATCTGTAAAATGAAATGACACTGACTTATTTCACAGTGGTTTTGAGTTCTTATACACTTCTCAGCATGCCAGCTCCATGGTGTGGAGCACACATTCCCAAAATGAAGGACAATAAGGGACACTCACTTGTGCAACAAAAATCACAATGTGGGGCCTCATTTTCCAGCTTTTGTCTCACTTCACTGCCCCTGAATGTTTATGGACAATAACCTTCCAGTTTCTATTCCCATTCTCCATTGCCTCTCATTTTCCCTCTATCACTCCATAGTACCAAAAAATTCACCTCTTCTCCTCATACTCCATTTTCCCTCAAATGTTCCCTTTTCTCCACCTCTCTCCATTTCCTTCAAACACTCATTAACCATCTAGCCTCATTATTTTAGGCAGCCAAAGGTTACTAGACATCCTCTGTGGTCCCCATCAACAGACCATGAGTCCTCACCCAGAAGAAAGATGTATAGGCAGCATCAGCCTGGAGTTATCCTGGCTCTTGAAGGGCAAAAATACACGAAGAGAAAGAGCTATGAAAAAACATGTCAAGATCTAGCAACATTAATGCATTTGCTTATGAGGAATACAGTTGGTTAGTGTTCTCAGGAAACAGCTTGGATTTGAAGTTTGCTTCAGAAATGACAAGTCTTCATCCATGAATTGGTACAGTTCATCTGGTGTTAGGGAGATACAAATTAGTTAATTAGCTCTTTTTGCTAATTCAATTATCTGTAACCAAGCTCCTTATCTTTTTGCGTGTTGGCAATAATGATTGATTAACTCTTTTTCCCTGAAATGTAACAATGGGTAGACATCTTTAAATAGTGAATCATCCCTGAAAAGTGACTGTATAAAAACTGTACCTTCTGACTCAGAAGTACTCCTGGTATGTACTCAATACTATCTTCTGATTTTAGTGACAAAAATAATTTTTTACTGGTTTTTACTCCTGTTAGCACTGCAGAGACAACACAGCTTTGGAAGCGGGAATGGAATTCTACTCCTTGTGTACCATCAACAAAATCGTTTACTAAATCATTGCACTGTGCAAACCCATTGAAGATAATGGGTCACATAAGTAAAATTTGGCTTGCAGAACCTTTATTACTGATGATCATATATTATATGAGAAGGAAAGAACCCATTTGACTCTCACAACCCAGAGTGAATTCTGCAGGAGCGGCATTTAAAAGAAACATCTTTTTACTTCTAAACTGAGTACAGTTGACTTGGAAATTATTGAGATGATAAAACACAAACATCCCAGAATGGCATTTTTACAATCACTTTTCAAAGTAGAACAGCACTTTTCAAATTATTATTTTCAAAATAAATATGTAAGAGAACATTTCCTTTAAGACTGGGTGGCTATGAAAAAGGAGTTCTGCTTGGCCAGTGCTATAGAAATTGGGAGACGTTAAACACAATCAAGATATGTGGAAACAAAGTCGTAGAGTATGAATGCAAAATGTATAGAGCCCTCTGCAATGTTGTCATATTGCTATAAAATGAAATGAAAGCAATCCTCAGAATGGCCATTTCCTTGAAAATAGAAAACTGTAGATTTCAAAATGACTAAGCATATCATACTCATCTGGAATAACTGTGAACACTGGCAAGGTTTGCTGCATTGGACGATGTGAGTCCCTTCCATAAGCAAGAAGGGATATTACTGTGCAGAAACAGATGGGAAGGAGTCTGAGGAAAGGAAGAGTAAATGGGGCCATAGAAACAAATATTATTGGTGTCAAGTATCAGAGGGGTAGCCGTGTTAGTCTGGATCTGTAAAAAGCGACAAAGAGTCCTGTGGCACCTTATAGACTAACAGAAGTATTGGAGCATAAGCTTTCGTGGGTGAATACCCACTTTGTCAGTCGTCTGACAAAGTGGGTATTCACCCACAAAAGCTTATGCTCCAATACTTCTGTTAGTCTATAAGGTGCCACAGGACTCTTTGTCAAATATTATTGGGTTACTAATTCAACAGGAAGCGTACTGCAGTAAAAGATATGCAACTGCAGCTGCTAAGATTCTGCAGTGCTAGCAGGCAAGTAACAATGACTCAACAACCACTTTTAGATTTAAGACAATGCACTACTAACAAAATTAAAACCTTTTAAAATGCAGTAAGCATTGCACATTTGTTTTATACCTAATTTCTAAGCCAATTCCTTAAGTATTTATGACAGCATTTTTTTAAAAATTAGAATGTTTAAACATTTCAAATTAAGTAGAGATGACTGACTGTACTAATCAGTGAAATCTTTGTCTGACTTATGCTTTACTGAACAGCAAACTATAGTACCATATTTACTAATCTAATTTCAAGAAGCCTGAGAATAAATCTACCACTCTCTGATGACACATGCACACTCTTTTTGGGGAAAAAACTGGAAAAAGTTGTAATCAAACCATTTGGATTATACAAAGCCAGATCATTTATAGGCTAAATTCTGCCCTTATTTGTTCCCTGTGGATCCCCACTGACTGCAGTTAAGGTGGAAGAGAAGATGCATGAAGGCAGAATTTGGATCTAAGTTATGCCTTACTTGAACTGCTTCAATAACAGCAAACAAACGAGAAAGCTCATTTTCTTAAAGAAAAAAAAAGAAAGGAAAATCATAAAGATTATATTTGTGGTATATTTACTTTTAATAATAAAGGACAGAGTCTGGGTTGTGAAAATGTCTGACTTAAATAAGGTTTCTGGCTTTTACCTGGTTTGTTACATAATTTAAATCTTTTTGCTGAAAACATTTATTATGGGTTACTCCATTTTATGTGTAATCAATATTCCTAGTCTGCATACACTCATCATGTCATCATATGGTTCCATTACATTCAGATGCTGAGTCACCTCTAAGTGGTTGTGGCACTGATAAAATATATAATGAAGGTGGAAGCTTTGTTGCTCTTCCTTTAGGGAGCTGATGCACTTCTAAATGCATGTATCCATGCCCAAATACTAAAAGTATGGATGCATTAGAAGTACTACTACTACAAATAATAATAATAATAAAAAGATTTAAGGGCAATGGCTAGCAGTAGTTTTTCCTTTCCACTACATGGTTTTTTGCTGTCTCAGTTACATATAACTGACACGGGAGCAATAACTATTTATATTTTAACATAAGCTACCTCCTTGATGGCAGATTACACATACCAGTGGAGAGTGTTTAAGAGATCATAAATCTTGTTTTACTTTACTACCTGCATACAAAATAAAAAGCAGAGCAACGGGGCACAAATCAGTATAAAAAAATAAAAACCTTCTAGTGAGTTAGTGAGCAAAAACTTACTTTCAGCTCTGACCCTAACATACATTGACAGACAAAAAGCTCTCTGAAAGTTTTTTAAGGCCCACAGGGGAGGAACTATGTGCATCCCTAACTATGGAGCAGTTAATTTATCTCCATAACAAATATTAAATTGCTGAAAATCACGAGGTTTATTTATTCAAATAAGCTCAAACAACAACAAACACCTAGTAAAAAAGACTTGATGTTCCAAATTATGCAAAAGATCAAACCACCAGAATGGAGGATAAAAATAATTTCATAAATTGCTCTTTGGAATATTGTTTTGGGAGAGATTGTAGTGCTGCAAGTAGTGTAGCTAGCATACATTTCCTGTCTATAATACAAAGTATTGTTCAGGCCCATTTTCTATGATAATAACAGCCGCGAAATGACCCTTTCTGTTAATGCTTCAAAAGTAGGTCTACACTGCAGGCTTGCCACATATTGTGCTGTGCATTTTTGTCCAAACTACTGTATCATCCCCACTCAAAGCCATGCCATTCCCACAATTTCCTGTATCTGTATCTTCTGGCCCTTCTGCCTACTCGCTTCAGAGTCACCCTCTATGCACTGCTACCTGCCAGTTCACATACCCTTGCTTGGAATTTATTTCATTTTCCACATCCTGCTCTAGTTTCTGAACAATTCAGTCCAGCTCCATCTTCCATAGAAGATGCTAGCATGCTGTTAGCTGACTGGAGGAGCACATGGGAGTTCGAATTAACCTCAGGTGCAAGAAGCCTCCAGACCATGATCATAAAAGGAGCTCCAAAAATATACATCTCTATGAGACCATCTCAAAGATACTGGGAGATGTGGGCATCCACCAGACTGGTGGGTAGTACAGGGAGCAGATGAAGCAGCTATCCCACAAGGCCAAGAATGGACATGGCAGGTTTGGCAACGTTAGTGTTCACTGCTGCTATGAGGAGCTTGATCAGGGTTGCCACTGCCCCAAGCACAGAACCCACCATCACCTCTGACATGCTCCTGAACTTGGATGGCCTTGTTTTCAGCCTGGTGGAAGAGGGGTATGGGGGGTAGCAGCAGATGAGACCATGGCAGAGGCTCAGTCCCAGGAACAGACAGCAGAGTTCAGCCAGTTGGGCTTGTGGACATTGAGGGTCTATTTTTGCAGCTGGACCTAGGGAACAGCCTGGAGAGTATGCAGCACAGGGTCAGTATCTGAACTGAAGCCTGGTAAGTGTTACCTGCCATATTTGTTATTGTCATGATGAAAAATGTGCTTTTAAGAGAGAGAGATTTACAGGTTATGCTCAACAAAACTATCATTATGGAGGATGGTGCATGCAATAGAGTGTGTTTTGCTTCGACTGAGGGTGGATGTGACACACTATACCTCAGGGGAACACTCTGTAACCCCCATATTCATCATTTGTATATAATTGTGATATTTCATATAAAGCATGCCATGTAAGGTATTATGGGAAAGGCTATGATCTATTAAAAGACATTGTTCTATCTAAATATGTATATTATTAGTGCATATGAAGTTATAATTGTAATATATGGAGATATCCTATCTCCTAGAACTGGAAGGGACCCTGAAAGGTCATTGAGCCCAGCACCCTGCCTTCATTAGCAGGACCAAGTACTGATTTTGCCCCAGATCCCTACGTGGCCCCCTCAAGGATTAAACTCACAACCCTGGGTTTAGCAGGCCAATGTGCAAACCACTGAGCTATTCCCCCCCCCCCCCACGATTGTGTTGTTGTTATAAGATTGTGTTGTTGGTTTTCACTAAAATATGCTGTGAGTTAGGAAACCGTCCAGATATTAGCTCCTCAGAAAAAACAAGGGAGCTAACCAATGCCCGGACAGGTGTCGAACAACCATCAGCAGCCATTGTCCAGCAAGAGAGTTACAATTCAATGACTCACTTGCATAAGGCCATACCAGGGGAATTGCTCAACCTTGCCTGGTGACTCAGCAATGCCCACCAGACATACCTGGACTTGTTTTCTCCAAGCACATGGAATGAGGATGTAAAATAGAGGACAGAGGCTCCATGATTTGTCCTGTCTCTTCCCCCACCTACGCTGAAGGCAACGAGAACACTGGAGCTGAGGAGAGTGGTCCCAAGGCTAACAGGGAGAGCCTGTGTATGAAAGACTGTACCCAACCTGCAGTATCTAGTGGTGTGAGAAAAACTGCTTAGTCCAGATATTGCTTAGTCTAATAAGGTTGAGAATTTAGACTGCGTGTTTATCTTTTATTTTCTTTTGGTAACTACTCTGACTTTTTGCCTATCACTGATAATCACTTAAAAACTATCAGTTTGTAATCAATAAACTTATTTTAATGTTTATCCTTACCAGTTAGTTTGACTGAAGTGCTTGGTAAATCTGCTCAGGTTACAAAGGGTGGTGTATGTCCCCTTTCCATTGATGAACTGGTGAACCAATACATAAAATTGCATTGCTCAAGAAAGGGTCTTGAGCAGTGCAAGATGGTATATTCCTGAGGTACAAGGCTGGGTGCTCGGGGGGATTTGGCTGGTGCCTTTCTCTATGTGATTCGTGAGTGGCTCTGGGATCGTTCATGCAATCTAGCTGGGTGTGGGGTTCCAAATGCGGTTGTACCAAGTGGTAACAGCACCTGGAGGGGTTTGCTGCTTGTCACCAGTAAGGCATTGTTAGAGACAACCCGGAACAGTGAGTTAAGGGGGCACAGTGTCCCACAGTCCCACAGTTGTACCTCGGGGATCCTGTCACAATGAAGCCATAACATTTCCATAACCTACTTTCTTCTTGTTCCTTCCCATCAGCATGTGCGATCCAAGAAGAATGCCGAGTGAAGGGAAAAAAATTAAAACACATAACTAGCGAGTCTTTCAGACTATCTTTGCAATTTAAAAAAAATGCAAAACAATTAAAGGGTTACAAACCTAGCAGAAATGAGTGCATAGCTTTGCAACTACTGCTCTTCTGTAACTCGGTCACACTAATGATGTAGAGTTATACCTTGATTAGCAGAGCACTTTCCCAGACATCATGGATTATAAGTCCCTTGGACTTGTACAAAGTGGTAAAGTCCCTTTAGGACCTCAGTCCTTGTCCTTTTAATTCTTTCCATTTGCAGGACACTACCTGGGTCCCGGTCTATGGTGGGGGACAGCACGGGAGAATCCACACTGCTGATACCAAGCCTCTGCATCTTAGTGTAGCATCCTGTTAATGTTCACTCTAATTTCCCTCCACTCCTGACAGATGATGCTTGAAAAATTTTCAAGAAGGTGGAACTCTAGTTAGTCAGTCAGATTCCGGCAAACTTGCTAGGGCAACCATGGTAATTTACTAAACCTTTCCCCCTGTTGATATGCTGCTCAGTACCACATACTAAAAAATCTCCTTTTCATAAACAGATGGGATCCCACCACTAGCCTGGACAACTTCCTTTTTCCATTTTGGTACTTCTGAAATATTTATGTCTCCTAGGGTTTCCCCGGCCTGAAACATTGTCAGAACCAATTCTGGTAACAGTGCCCTTTTTACAATTTCACCCCATCCTCCCTCAGCCAAACACAAATTTAAAAAAATAAATTAATATATAATTCTTACCACAGTGAGTCCATGGACTGCCTATGTTAGCAGGAGGTTATGAACAAGACAATGCATAAAGAAGTAAGAGAAGCACTCCAAAATAATAAAAAGTTGCAATCTGGCTTTATGTTGATGCAGAATGTAAAGTGGGGGGATTCTTTCCTCTCCTTCCTCCCCGTACCACAATGACAAAGAAAAAAATATGCTCCTTCATTGTCTTGGCAAGCATTTTCACCTTAGGTGGACCAACCTTCTGAGCCAGAACTCTGGAGGACAGGATTGTCCAGAAGCAGGGGAAACACAAGAGGGCCAAGGATGAGATGTTTGGCGGTGTGGTCTGCACAAGTGAAGAGTACCTGGAGCTCCAGAATGTGAAAGAGGAACAGGACATGCAAAGGGAGGAGAGACTGCTCAACAAACTCCTCAAGGAAGAGCAGAGGAATAGAGGACAGGACCATCTGCTCATGGAAAGGCTGATCAACTTGGTGACCAACAGGGTGCAGCTGCCAGCTCCAGTACCAGCTCCACAGCTGCGCCCTTTGACAGCTTCACCAATGCCCATAGAATCTCCTCCATGGTATCACATCCTGCAGCCAGTGCAGGCACTGGAAAACTCTAGGGTTGGCTGAGTCATTGACAACTCTATGAACTGGAGTGGACAAATGTACCTGTGCTCTCCATCCCCATGCAACCTACAGCCCCATACAATCCTTTGCAGCCACATGCAAACCAGGCAACACATTTTGCCAGAGGGAAGGAGAATAGGAGGAGATCTACAGACAGCTGCTTCCACTACCAGTGAGACTGACTTGTGAGGCTTGGAGTTTGGGGTTCATACAATTTCATTGTTTTACTCTGATTTTGAATGTTTTGCACAGACACACGTACACTTCTCTTCACACTGCACACTTGTTACTTCCTACTTGTGAAGAGGAAGCTGTTACGCCTGTAATGGTTTAACTTTTTTTTTATTCAGTTGTTTGGTTAATAAATTGGTTTGGTTGTACAACAGGTTGCTGTGTGGGTTCTTGTAAAGGAAGGTGGACCTAGGAAGTTGTTTCATAAATTTTTAATTAAGTTGCAAAATCTCACACATCACATAAAACCCACAAAACCTATAGTTGCATAAAACCTGTAACAAGTTGACAGTTGTATAATACAGCAATACAAATTGATTACAGGTTGATCAAAACTGTTCCAATTATCACCTCATTACAGGCCCCCATTACAGCATCATAGCTCATTCACACCAACTTGTGGTGCAAGGATGCAGGCACACAAGGCATCACTTATTTCCCTTGCCTGCCTGGACCCAGCCCAAGTGATCAGTGCACTTTCTGGTTGCCGATACTGGGTCTGCAAACCATTAGTGTCTTGAATCAACACCATGCAAATGTACTCGCCTTTAGCCTTGCAGAGTGCAACAGGCCACAATCATATGGCCGCAGTCAGCCACACTGAAATCCAAATGGTTTTGTAGGCAAGTGCCATCTTGCCTTCAGCTTGTGAAATGTGCAATCCACTACGATCCCACAATGAAACTTCCTGTGGCAGGTCCTCTGATGTCAGGGTATGGTTTCATGAGCCATGGCAGAAGTGTGTAGGAGGGGTCTCCCAAAATAAGTAATGGGCACCAATACCCTCTTGATAACAACATTAAGAAGGAATAAGGTCCCTCTTTCTCCCAGCATGTAAATGTCAGATCTCCTCATCACCTGGCATCATGCACTTTTTCATACTTCCCGTATTGGGGTATGTCTACACTACGAGAGTATTTCGATTTTACTTAAATCGAATATGTGGAATCGATATTACAAAGTCGAACGTGTGTATCCACACTAAGGACAGTAATTTGACTTTGAGAGTCCACACTAACGGGGCAAGCGTCGACATTGGAAGCGGTGCACTGTGGGCAGCTATCCCACAGTTCCCGCAGTCCCCGCTGCCCATTGGAATTCTGGGTCGAGCCCCCAATGCCTGCTGGGGAAAAAAATGTGTCGAGGGTGGTTTTGAGTAACTGTCGTCATCCAACCGTCACTCCCGCCCTCCCTCCCTGAAAGCGCAGGGGGGCAATCAGTTCGCGCACTTTTCTGGTGAGTGACAGCGTGGACGCCACAGCACTGCGAGCATGGAGCCCGCTGCAACCATCGCTGCAGTTATGGCCGTTGTCAACACCTCGCACCTTATCGTCCACCTTTTCCAGAGGCAGATGCTGAGAAATCGGGCGAGGAGGCTACGGCAGCGTGGTGAGGACATGAAGTCTGAGAGTGGCACAGACCTCTCACAAAGCACGGGACCCCGCGCCGTGAACATCATGGTGGCAATGGGTCATGTTGATGCTGTGGAACGGTGATTCTGGGCCCGGGAAACAAGCACGGACTGGTGGGACCGCATAGTGCTGCAGGTCTGGGATGAATCACAGTGGCTGCAAAACTTTCGGATGCGGAAGGGAACTTTCCTGGAACTTTGTGAGTTGCTGTCCCCTGCCCTGAAGTGCAAGGACACCCGGATGCGAGCAGCCCTGACTGTCCAGAAGCGAGTGGCCATAGCCCTCTGGAAGCTTGCAACATCAGACAGCTACCGGTCAGTCGCGAACCACTTTGGCGTGGGCAAATCTACCGTGGGGGTTGCTGTGATGCAAGTAGCCAACGCAATCGTTGAGCTACTGCTGTCAAAGGTAGTGACCCTTGGAAACGTGCAGGTCATCATAGATGGCTTCGCCGCGACGGGATTCCCAAACTGCGGTGGGGCTATAGATGGAACTCACATCCCTATCCTGGGACCGGACCTCCAGGCCAGCCAGTACATTAACCGAAAGGGCTACTTTTCAATGGTGCTGCAAGCACTGGTGGACCATAGGGGACGTTTTACAAACATCAACGTCGGATGGCCGGGCAAGGTTCATGACGCTCGTGTTTTCAGGAACTCTGGTCTGTTTAGATGGCTGCAGGAAGGTATTTACTTCCCGGACCACAAAATAACTCTTGGGGATGTGGAGATGCCTATAGTGATCCTCGGGGACCCAGCCTACCCGCTAATGCCCTGGCTCATGAAGCCCTATACAGGCGCCCTGGACACTGAAAAAGAACTCTTCAACTACTGTCTGAGCAAGAGCAGAATGGTGGTGGAGTGTGCTTTTGGATGTCTCAAGGGGAGATGGAGAAGCTTACTGACTCGCTCTGATCTCAGCAAAACCAATATCCCCATTGTTATTGCAGCTTGCTGTGTGCTCCACAATCTCTGTGAGAGCAAGGGGGAGACCTTTATGGCGGGGTGGGAGGTTGAGGCAAATAGCCTGGCTGCTGATTACGCCCAGCCAGCCAGCCGTGCGATTAGAAGAGCCCAGCGGGACGTGCTGTGCATCCGGGAGGCTTTGAAAGCTAGGTTCCTCAGTGAGCAGGGTAACCTGTGACTATTAAGTTTGTTTAAAGAGAAGCTGAACCTGCCCCCGTTTCTTTACCCGGTTAATGTTGACTATCCTCTCCAGCTACATACCCCGTTCACCCCGTCACCCCCTTCCAACACACATTTAAAAATAAAATAAATGGAACTTTGTTAATGAACCCCGTTTTCTTTATTACGGGTTTCGCGGTAAAGTGTTGAAACTGGGACGCAGACTGTGGTGGGGAGCGGGCGTAGTGATGGAAAGGACGCTTCTAAACTCGAGGAATGACAGGCTCCTGCTCCTAGAGCGGTCCGCAGTGGTGGACTGGTTGTTTCAACGGAGCCTGCTACCCCTCCTTTTCGGGACTCTGTGTGTGTGGGCTATGTGACTTTGTGGCGGGGGAGGACGGTTACAGATCCCCTGCTGCGTGGCTCTGTGATCCAGGATAAGGACCGCTGCATAAGATCTCTAACCGCCCTCCCCCGCCACAAAGTCACATAGCCCCCCCCACACACACACACACAGAACATGAAAACCACCTCCCAGACTGACCAGGGTGCCTAGTGACTGCAATGTGTGTGTGACCTGCTGCTGAACCTGCCCCCGAGTCTGTACCCTGGTAAAGGTGACTGTCCTCTCCAATTACCAACCCCCTTCCACCCTTCAAACACACTCTCCTCTAAAAGAACATGATGGAAACAGTAATTAACAGAAACGTAATTTTTATTAGCAACTACACAGTTAGGGGATGAAACTGGGACAGGGGCTTGGGTGAGGCGGGAAGGAAAGGACTTATCAAATTTTTGGGAATGAGAGCCTTCTGGTACTTGAGCAGTCTGCAGGGGTGGAGTGACAGTTTTCACGGCCCCTGCCGCCCCTCCTTCTTGGGACTTTGGGTGAGGGGGGTATGGGACTTTGTGGCGGGGGAGGGCGGTTAGAGATAGACTGCAGCGGGGCTCTGTCCTCCTGCCTCCGGTCCTGCAGAACATCCACAAGGCACCGGAGCGTGTCCGTTTGCTCCCTCATTAGTCCAAGCAGCGTTTGAGTCGCCTGCTGGTCTTCCTGCCGCCACCTCTCCTCCCGTTCAATGTGTGATCGATGGTATTGCGACATGTTCTCCCTCCACTGGGTCTGCTGGGCCGCCTCGGCTCGGGAGCAGCCCATAAGTTCTGAGAACATGTCGTCCCGTGTCCTTTTCTTTCTCCGCCTAATCTGCGCCAGCCTCTGGGAGGGGGATGCCAGGGTAAGTCGGGAGACAGTCGCAGCTGTGGGATGGGAAAAAGGGAGTGAATTCCTCAAAAAGATAATTTTTTGTGAACAATGAACATAGTCTTTCTCTGTGAACAAGACCATGCACAGCACCTATCACATGCGCACTCAGGACAAGGTCGAATTTTCGGCCTTCGCATTCAGTGCCTGGGGTCTTGCAGTGCAGATCAGACAAGCAGGGCAGGACAGCAGAATTCGGGTAGCAGGCTGACATGGTAAGCCGTAGATTTTTGGCTGCTTAAAACTTAAATTATAGCAGTGCCCTCCTTTCACGTTCAAAGCAATGCTCCTAGCGTTGGCCAGTTCCTGCTGCCGGCAATCCGGCAAGCATGAACTCTGCCCCTGTCCCACCCCCTCGCGGCTGTCCCCGGGAAAGATCCCTGTATGCTGCCCCTCTCCAGCCTCCACCGCGTGGCTGTAAACCGCCAGTTACAGTTCTGTAAAGGATCAGGCAAGCAGTCCCAATAGTAACATTCCCCTAATTCTAAGCAGGTCACCATGAGCGACATCACTCTGCTGAGGATTTCTGAGACAGAGAAAGAATGCATGCTGCATGAAAGCCAGCAAAAAACAGAGCCGTATGCCGCCATGCTCTGCAAGGCAATGATCCCAGAGTACTTGATGATAGCCTGGCATAGAAAAGTTTCCTACCACGGAGGACACAATAAGGCCGCTCTCCCCAGGAACCTCATGCAAAGGCTTTCCAATTACCTCCAGGAGAGCTTCGTGGAGATGTCCCATGAGGATTTCAGCTCTATCCCTGGACATATAGACCTTATTTTCCAGTAGCTGCACTGGCAAGGACTAAAAAGTAGAGCACCTAGGGCAAACTAATCATGATAAACAGGACATTGTTAGATTCTTTTGCAGTAGTTGCACTGCCAAGGACTTAAACCTTAAGCGCCTAGGGCAAACTAATCATGAAAAACCCATTGTTAATATTCCTGTTCTGTTCAAAATAAATGTTTACATGTTTAAAACACTTACCGACTGATCCTTCCCCTGATTCAGGGTCCGTGTTAACGCCTGGGGACGGTTGGTAGGGGATCTCTGTGAGGGTGATGAAGAGATCCTGGCTGTCGGGGAAATCAGCGTTGTAAGCGCTGTTGACTGCCTCGTCCTCCTCATCTCCTTCCTCATCTTCCCTGTCCTCTAACATCTCCGAGGAAGCGGCCGTCGACAATATCCCATCCTCAGAGTCCACGGTCAGTGGTGGGGTAGTGGTGGCGGCCACACCTAGAATGGAATGCAGTGCCTCATAGAAACAGCATGTCTGAGGCTGGGATCCGGAGCGTCCGTTTGACTCTTTGGTCTTCTGGTACCCTTGTCTCAGCTCCTTGATTTTCACGCGGCACTGCGTTGCATCCCAGCTGTATCCTCTCTCTGTCATGGCTTTTGAGATCTTCTCGTAGATCTTTGCATTCCGTCTTTTCAATCGCACGAAAGCACGGACTCATCGCCCCACACAGCAATCAGATCCAAGACTTCCCGATCAGTCCATGCTGGGGACCTCTTTCTATTCTGAGATTGCATGGTCACCTCTGCTGGAGAGCTCTGCATCGTTGCCAGTGCTGCTGAGCTCGCCACGATGTCCAAACAGGAAATGAGATTCAAACTGCCCAGACAGGAAAAGGAATTCAAATTTTCCCGGGGCTTTTCCTGTGTGGCTGGTCAGAGCATCCGAGCTCGGACTGCTGTCCAGAGCGTCAACAGAGTGGTGCACTGTGGGATAGCTCCCGGAGCTATTAGCGTCGATTTCCATCCACACCTACCCTAATTCGACATGGCCATGTCAAATTTAGCGCTACTCCCCTCGTCAGGGAGGAGTACAGAAATCGAATTTAAGAGACCTCTATGTTGAACTAAATAGCTTTGTTGTGTGGACGGGTGCAGGGTTAATTCGATTTAACGCTGCTAAATTCGACATAACCTCCTAGTGTAGATCAGGCCTTGGTGTTCATGAATTTGCTTCAGCGGTCAACCCAGGCCTGAAGAAGCAGGGATTCAAACCCTTTGCTATACACATATTTGCTTGCTCCTTCTGGTGGGAAAATTATGGGCACCTGTGCCATCAAAATAGCCTCAGCTCAGTAGGGGAACCCCATTCTTTTAAAGCCAGCTATTATTTCACAGGATTAATCACCTCACAGACCTCCACTACCACAAGCCTGATAGTTAACTTCCCAACAATAAATTGGTTTGCAACGGCCTCCAGAGGGCAATTGTAACTTGCTTCTGTACTAGTAAGGCCTCCCTAAGTTGAGCGTTGTGGCATTAGAGAGTCAGGGCAAGCTCCTCACACAACTCCCTGAAGGTCTCCTTCCTCATGTGGAAGTTCTAGAGCCACTGCTGGTCATCCCATATCTCTATGACAATGTGGTTCCCACCACACTGTGCGAGTTCGATCTTCTCCTGCACCAGAAGCAGAATGTATGGCAACTGCAGCAAGTACCATGTCTGTCCAGTCTGCCATGAATGAATCGCCCTACAAGTTCCGCCACCTTCTGCGTTTCAGAAACTCCTCCTGAAATGCCACCCAGAGTCTCACTGAACATCTATTCCATTGCATAAAAAGTTCACCCATGGATCAGCTCATCCAACAAATCCATGGCTTGTTCCCTAGCTGGAATGGGCTGTGAGGAATGTGCAGAGCCAGAAAAGCCTCCGCTAAATGTGGTGGGCTAAAATCACTTGCTATCCAGCAAGGACAGACAAGTTCTCCCATAACACACCACACACCAATACGTAGAGCATCTCCAGTTGGTGAGGTGCAAAGAACCCTGGGATATAGCTCCAGAAATCCTAGTGCTAAACACATGTGCCTGCAGCACTAGTTTATTGAGTATGGGGTATGTGCAGCTCTCCAGTGTGGCCCCTCAGACTCACCAAGGTCAACACCAGGAGCAAAGAGCTGTTTACCTCATGGTAAAACTAAAGGCCCTGGCCTTTATTAAGTTTTTACCTCAGGACAGCTCATGTGTGTCAATTACCCCAATGTAAAAAATACACCTTTTTTAGCAGTGAAGATAAGACTTCTGAAGAGTTTTACGTATCCTGTAGCAGCATCCTCACTGTATTACTAGCTCGAGTGACAGCAGCACTCAAGCTTCAAACCACACCCCTTATAGGCCAGCTAGCTCGAGTTTAGGCACCACATAACTCGAGCTAGAGATTTTTGTATGCGGATGGGAGTCAGGTTAGAGGCAATGCTTGAACTATACCTCAAGCTAACACTGCAGTAAAGACAAGCCCTAAGACTAATAAATGAGGCCTTTCTGAGAAGGAAGTTTCTTTTATTTGATTCTTTTATTTAAGTAGAGGAGCCTCTGATGGTTTGTGAAGGGGCGTTTGGAACTGGGACCCCACCACACTAAATATAACTTGATAGTACCAAATATATACAATGTAGGGACAGCTTTAAGAGTTGAAAGCCTAAAATTAGTCTTGAAATCTCTACTTATTATTATTATATGTATCGCAGTATCTCCTAGAGCAGGGGCGGGCAAACTTTTTGGCCTGAGGGCCACATCGGGTTTCGTAAATTGTATGGAGGGCTGGTTAGGGGAGGGGGTCATGGCCCGGCCCCCACCTCCTATCTGTCCACCCCGGGAATCCTGCCTCATCCAACCCCCCCTCTTCCCTGACGGCCCCCCCGGGACCCCTGCCCCAGCCACACACCCCCGCTCCCTGTCCCCTGACTGACCCCGGACCCCCGCCGCCCCATCCATCCCCTCCTCTAATTCCTGACGGCCCCCTGGGGACCCCTGCCCCATCCAACCACCCCTTCTCCCTGTCCTCTGACTGCCCCCGGAACCCCTGCCCCTGACTGCCCCCTGCCGCCCCATCCAACCCCCCCTCCTTCCTGACTGCCTCCCCCGGGACCCCTGCCCCCATTCAACCCCCTGTTCCCCTCCGACCGCCCCGCCCCATATCCACACCCCCGCCCCCTGACCACCATCCTGAACTCCTCTGCCCTCTATCCAATCCTCCCTGCCCCCTTACCGCACTGCCTGGAGCACCGGTGGCTGGCGGCGCTACAGCCGCGCCACCCAGCTGGAGCCAGGCCACGCCGCCGCCGCCACCATGCAGCTCAGAGCACCAGGTCAGGCCGGGCTCTGCAGCTGCACTGCCCCAGGAGCTCACGGCCCCGCCACCCAGAGCATTGCACCAGCGGCGGATCAAGTGAGCTGAGGCTGCGGGGAAGGGGGAGGAGGGACAGCGGGGGAGGGGCCCCCGGGCCAGGAGCTCGGGGGCCTGGCAGGACGGTCCCACGGGCCGTAGTTTGCCCACCTCTGTCCTAGAGACCCCAATTGACACTAGAGCTTCATTGTTTTAGGCACTGTACAAATACAGAGTCAAAGATAGGCCAAGCCCTAAAGCGATTACATTCAAGATAGGACAAGATTGGGAAGGCACACAGGAAGTCTGTAACAGAGCCAGAAATTTAACCCAATTTTCCTGAGTCCCACTCCAGTGCCTTAACCATGAAACCATCCCTTCTTTCCACCAAGTACATCTAAAACTTGTAGGTGCCTAAGTGCTGGTTCAGACATTTAAATATAGATATATATTTGATCCTTCAAAGTGTTCCACACTGGAAAATCCCTATGTCCATGCAAAGTCCCAAGGTCATCAGAGGGGTTCCATGTGGGTGCGGGGATGGGGGGGGGTGTATATCTGTCCTGAGCAGTGCAGGATTGGGACATTATATGCCTAACTTTAAATACACAGGTTTGAATAGCTGACACATAATTGTAATTATGAACATATAGATATTGTTTCAGTTGCTGCCTGATAAATCCATACTTTATCAAAGTGGAAGATCTGGTAAAATACTGTACCAAAATCTTTAAGATTGACTTTTTTTATTTTTTGCAGCAATTAAAATTGCTTAAAAGTAGAATAAAAAAAGGAAAGAGACTCCAGTGGGAATCCTGAAAAATGCAAAAATAGTCTAATGGAAGCTCTTTTAAACATAAATGTACATAAAAGCATAAACTGCACAGAACCTGCAAGGAGCAGGAAGAATGGCATTCATTATATAATTGATATTACTGGTTATTTATCATCTCAGTGGTACAAGGTCCCCAATTTAATAATTTATTAGTGTCCATTGTGTACTTCAGGCTGAGGTACAGAATTAAAAATTATTGACAACATGATAATATGTGATGCAAAAATCTGCTCTCAAGCAATACAGATTGAGTCATTTACTCTGCATGCAAAAGTGAAGCACGTGCCCTGTCTTTAGCATGAAAAAAGTAATCTTTCAGACTGAAAAACAAGCACTAATGAGTATGAAACCTACTCCTCAAGCCAAAGGAAACCTGGGAGACACTGCAGCTAGGTCACACACTCATCATGTAAAAAAGACTTATCCAAGGGAAATTAAATCCTCTCTGAAAAATGAAGAGGTGACCTCTTTTCACTGTAGAGGCACCAAGCCAATTAACCACCGTGAACTAGAGAAAGGAGACTAAAATCAATACCTTTTGACACTGAATCAAAATAAGTGCTTATGCTGTGGCCCAGAATGTCTGTAGTGCAGGGGCGGGCCATGAATGCTCAGCAAATTGGGGTCGGGGTGCGGGAGATGGTGAGGGCTCTGGCTGGGGGTGCAGGCTCCAGGGTAAGGCCAGAAATGAGGAGTTCAGGGTGTGGGAGGGTGCTCCAAGCTGGGGCGGGGGAGTAGAGTGCGGGGGTGGGGGGTGAGGGATCTAGGGTGGGGCTGGGGATGAGGAGTTTGGGGTGTAGGAGGGTGCTCTGGGCTGGGACCAAGGGGTTGGGAGGGCGGGAGGGGGATCAGTACTGGGGCAGAGGGTTGGTGGGCGGGGAGAGGCTCAGGGATGCAGGCTCCAGGCAGCTCTTACCTGAAGCGGCATGGCCCCACTCCAGCCGGGGAACAGGGTTGGGGGCTGCTCCACGCTGCTTCTGGAAGCAATGACATGGCCTCGCTCCGGCTCCTACGCGGAGCTGAGGCCAGGCGGCTCTGCGCGCTGCCCTGTCCGCAGATGCCGCCCATGCAGCTCCCATTGGCCACAGTTCCCGGCCAATCGGTACTGCGGGGGCGGCGCTTGGGGCGGGGACAGCATGCAGAGTGGAGACCCCTGGCTGCCTCTGCACGTAGGAGCCGGAGCAAGACCATGTCACTGCTTCCAGAAGCAGTGTGGAGCAGCCCCCAACCCTGCTCCCTGGCTGGAGCGGGGCCATGCCGCTGCTTCTGGGAGATGCATGGAGCGATCCCCGACCCTGCTTCCCAGCTGGAGCGCCGGAGCGGGGCAAGCCCCAGACCCAGCTCCCCAGCGGGAGCTCGAGAGCCGGTTTAAATGGCTGGTGGGCCAGATCCGGCCCGTGGGCCGTAGTTTGCCCACCCCTGCTGTACTGTCTCAGATATCCTTTTCTCTGCGTAACCAGCCTGCATGTGCAAAAGTAACCCCTGCTCCACAGCCAAACCACAGAATTCGCAACATTGTTCAGACAACCCAGTGACCTCTGACATCAATTTTTTAGTCTTAAATGTCAAAGATAAAAGATAACTTTCCTCTTTCTTTTTTTTTTTTTTTTTTTTTTTTTGGATTCACAAATGTTTGAACACTGATATCCATTTTCTTTCCTTCATTTTACCTGAGACTCTACATATAACAGTAACTGGAGGGAGGAGAAAGTTTAGAGAGCTTCACCACACTGCAGCAACCAAGGAAAAAAGGTCCCCACACCACCATGCTTTCTAGGATCTAGGATGGAGAAAGCACCTCTTATCTGATTTTTAAAACTACCTACGGATGGCCAAAACTTGTATATCTCTCCCTCTCTTAAGGTCATATGGAGGGATAAACTCCTGCCCTAGGGATGCTGTTCAGGACAGGGAATTGTAGGGCCTGGGAGATGTGGCTCTGTTTCAGTCCTTGGTGTCAGTTTAGAAGGCTGGGGATATTTCTAGCTGTACAAGCTTTGTATTTGAAAGGCTTTGTTCTCTATTTCTTGCGGATCAGATTAATGAGGGATAGACAGTTTTTGATTTTGACTTAATCACTTAATACTGAAGAATATATCATTTCCACTAAAGTTTTACAGAGTTCAAAAGGAAACAACAAATAATCATAATTAACTGTGAAAAAATAAATACCCAAACAAAAAATAAAGTATAAAAAAATTAAAACCAAAATATAAAACTAGGAACAAAGTAAAATCAGACTAACCACAACATTAATAAGAAACATTTCTCACTCCTTTCTGATCCACCATTAATTGAGAAATCAAATAACTTGTTTTTAGGGTAGAATTCTCAAGTCATGCATAAAGCCAACATAATCAAGTCTGTGTGGTCTGCCTGTGTGGAGTTTGGAGAGGACATCAACCCACACAACCCCAGGGTAGGCTACAAGGCTTCAGCTCAGCCCCTCCAGGGCCACCATTTCAGCCTGTGGACTCAAATAATGACCCAGCCTCATCTACACTCCCATGCAGGGGACCCTGACCAACTTTCACTTTTCCTCTGCAATGGCATATTCCTTGTCAGTGCAGAGTTCACCACTCAAGTGGACAGAATGTGCAGTGGCTGCTCTGTAGATCCTGCACATCCATCTGCCTGAATCGCACTGCACAGGTAGATCAAGGGGATTCCACAGAGCAGAGGGAAGAAAGGCCTTGCATGGGCCTACCATCAAGGGGTGAATTCCACCCACGGACAACAAGAACATTTCAAATAACATCTCACAGGGCAAGTAAATATTAAATTAACTGCTGTGGTCTCAAAGGCCTCATTTAGATGCTCTATCCATATGGAAGTTACTCTTTAGCTCAGGGGTGGGCAAACTATGGCCTGCGGGCTGGATCCGGCCCATCAGCCATTTTCAGCTGGCCCTCAAGCTCCCGCTGGGGAGCGGGGTCTGGGGCTTGTCCCGCTCTGGCGCTCCAGCTGGGTAGCAGGGTCGGGGACCGCTCCACGCATCTCCCAAAAGCAGCGGCATAGCCCCACTCTGCCGCTCCAGCCGGGGAGCAGGGTCGGGGGCCATTCCACGTTGCTCCCGGAAGCAGCAGCCATGGCCCCGCTCCAGCTCATATGTGTATGGGCAGCCAGGGGGTTCCGCTCTGCACGCTGCCCCCGCCCAAAGCACCGCCCCCGCAGCTCCCATTGGCTGGGAACTGCAGCCAATGGGAGCTGCAGGGGTGGCGCCTGCGGACGGGGCAGCGCGCAGAGCCGCCTAGCTGCGGCTCCACGTAGGAGCCAGAGTGGGGACATGGCTGCTGCTTCCAGGAACCGCTTGAGGTAAGCCCCACCTGGAGCCTGAACCCCTGAGCCTCTCCCCACGCCCCAACCCCCCTGCCTCAGCCCTGATCCCCCTCCCACCCTCCAAACCCCTCAATCCCAGCCTGGAGCACCCTCCTGCACCCCAACCCCTCATCCCCAGCCCCACCCCAGAGCCCGCACCCCCAGCCGGAGCCCTCACCCCCTCTCCGCACCCTACTCCCTTGCCCCAGCCCAGAGCCCCCTCCCGCACCCTGAACTCCTCATTTCTGGCCCCACCCTGGAGCCCACACCCCCAACCAGAGCCCTGACCCCCTTCCGCACCCCAACCCCAATTTTCTGAGCATTCATGGCCAGCCATACAATTTCTATTCCTAGATGTGGCCCTCGGGCCAAAAAGTTTGCCCACCCCTGCTTTAGCTGGTAGCCAGGAAAACAGAACATTGAATTCAGGCCTTGCTAGGTGCAGTAAGTGACGCAGCAAAATTATTTTCATCTTCTTTATTTTCAAATATATTTGTCTAAATGCTTAAGCTAAATGTGGATTCTGTAAGTAACTTGAGAACTTAAGGTCAGATTGTGATTCTATTACTCATAGTGGTGAGCAGCTACTCACATAAGGTATGCCATTGATTTCAGTGGAAGTACTCACATGAGTAACTACTAACTAACATGAATAAAGGGATCACAATATGACCCTTCAACATTATTGTGTAATTTTTAAGCACTTCATTTTACCTTTATGAACTGCACTTTTTGACAAACTCCAAGTCCATTTCAGGCAATCTTGCTCGCACTTGAAGCCAATGAGAATATGAGCAACATCAGGAGCTTTGATAGCCACCTTATTCTAATCAAAGTATTTCACAATGGTTAACTCATTTACCTGATCTTATCCTTGGTCTCCATCCTCTTTTTTCATGTGATCTTTTCCTGCTAAGAACATGAAGCAGACATTGAATTTATAAATTAAACAAATTATTTTTTTATCTTCTCTGCTTGAGTGTCGTCGTCTCTTTCTCTTTAAATGCACTCCAGAAAGCCCAATCTTATGAAACCCCACTCACTGTTCACTCCATCCCTTATCTCCGAAATGTGGCTGTGCTTCTGACTGACTGCTCTTTATCCAGATTCCTTGTCAAACCTCCTGCTCTCAGTTGTTCAGCATGCTTGCTTGTCTCATTTTCAGCAACAATGGTACTTGGCAAGCACAGAGATCTTGGTTTCTTTCTGCAACTTTAACCGAATTCACACCATTTTCTTCTGTAACTGATTTTTGTCCATTTTGTGGAGAGAGAGTGAGAATGTGAAAGATGTTGTTTCCGTTTTCGTTTTCCTTCTTTTTACAGGAAGCCGAGACAATGTTGGAACCAAAGTCTGCCCTGTCTTAGCTCTCTGGTCTGCTAGCAGCCACCTCTTAACATCAGCTCTCGAGTCCTGAAAGAAGAAAAAGAAATGAGAGAGGAGAGTGACATTAATATGGAGAGGAATTAAACTGAAGGGCATGAAAAAGTCGTTTCCTCTGAGGACATAGCTGCAGTTCCTAGTGAGTCATGTTTCTAATTATAAATGACCCTGTGCATTACAGTACTTGCAAGCACGTGGAGGGCAGAAACAGAGCTATGCCTTTTTCTCCCCACACACACTACTGTAAGTATACTGACTAAGAGACAGGTTTTCACTTTCTCCCTCTGCCTCATTATGTGCTGGAAAAGGCTCTTGGAGAACCTAAGAGCCCCATGAAGGATTTTGGGCAGAATACTTTTGAAGAGTTGTTTTGCCCTTGGAATAAACTAGACTGCAGACAGAGGAGGCGATTAGCTAGACTGCAGCTAGGTTTACAGGGGAGGATACAAAGTCTTCACCTCCAATCCCCACTTCCACTTATATAGGTCTTCCTCTAGGTTATGCTGTCCAAACACTCAGTATAGTTTTCAGGAACAATGTACACATTCCTTCAAACTGATACACAGAATTTACTGCCATTAGCAACCTGAATAGTGCCTACTTGATGCAACACATCTACTGCCAAATTGCTTAACTGATTCATTCACTATGCATATATAAATGAATTATGCAGTATAAAGCCATTTTTAGCCCTTTCCAGCTTCCTACATTTGTTTGCCCAGTGATTTTTTTTCTCCCTCTTGGTTTGTAAAAATGCATTTTGGTTTAAGGGGGAGAATAAGTGAATAGATTCCCCAATCTTTCACTCTACCGACTCCCCCATTGCAAACACACACATCCCTGATAAGTGGGGTTCATCATAAGCCAAGTGGACAATGTTTGTAGAAACTCCTTCTTAAACTATTGACAGCATTTCACTGTTCTGTCTCTGTGCAAATGTAAATTCTTTTCTGTGTCTCTGACTGGGCTCTCAGCTACTAGGTCTTTTCTTAAATGTATAGTCAAACATGTTTGTCTCCAGCTAGCATCTTGGGGACCCATTAGTCACAAATCTAACCAGAAAATAATCGAGGCTGTGCTGTAATATATAAATATGAGCATTGTGAAATTATCAGATTAAAATACAAATAATCTGGGTTTTTTTGTTTTGGCTTGAGGTTTTGCATTATTTAGGAATCTATTCAGTTAATTTGTACATGAAAAACAAGGGAATGTAAAACTGAGAGGAATTTTCAGTGGTGCGAGTAGGGCGGTCCGGTCCAGTATGCCGTACCAGTAAGATATTTGTAGCCGGTATGCTGTATTGGAAAGACACAGGAGGGGCAGAACGTGGGGCCACCGGGCGGCCCCACACCAGCAGCTCCTCCAGTGTGGCTGTACCGCCTCCAGCCCTGCCTCTCCAGCCCTTCCATGCAGCTGTGTCTCCTGTCTGGGGTCTGTACAGCATCCCCGCCAGAGGATAGGGCTGGGGCAGTACAGCCATGCCAGAGGAGCTGCTGGTGTGGGGCCACCCAGCAGCCCCATGTTCTGCTCCTTTTGCTGCTGCAGTTCTGGAGAGTCCTGTGGTTCAGAAGTCTCCAGCGCAGAGGGAGGAGGACAGAGCCCCCACAGGTAATGTGGGATGGATCATGGGGAGGGGACGGGAGAGCATGGGGGCCCTGGGCTGGGGGCGGTGAGGAGTCATGTGGGAGGTCACATACGGAGGTCACATGCCCCCCTTTGTGTCCCTCCCATGAATGCAGTGTACCGGTAAGAAACTAATTCTGCTTGCACCTCTGGTGATTTTGGAAATGGCATTCCCAGTGTAATGTCTTTGCAAATAAAATCTGGCACATATACTTTTCCAGGCCTTTCAATAAGTGGATTCAGCTTGTTTTTCTGTCTGTACAAATGTTTCAATATTTGTATAGCATAGAGTCCAACAGAAAAGTAACACAATCTTAGGTGCTACTTAATTAGTTACAACCATTTATGCAAATCAAGGAAAATCTTGCCCCAACCTTCATGGATGTGGAGAACTCCACAGAATGTGAAACTGGTGCAATTCTACTGCAGAGGGAGACAGGGTCTAGGGAGGTCACACAGAGGTTGTGCACCTTCTTTGCAGTGGAAAGCTCAACAATTCAGGGGTTCCCTGTGCACTGTGGTGCAGGAGCACTTGGAAGTCAAGACAAGGGAGAGCCAGCGGAAGGGCAGGGCCAAGGTATATACTTTCCCCAAAAAATCTGCAGAAGAAAATAATTTATGAGAAATTTCAGGATGATTAATTTAGTTTTGACCATCTTGGCTAGTGGGAATGTCAAAAAACAGGCTTAGAATAGAAAGCTAATCACAACCTTAACTATTGAAAGACCATCTCTCCATAATTAATGGGTAACACACTTTCCCAGAAGCTATTCTCCATTCCTATGCTCAGTTTAACATGGGTTTTCCTTTATTATGTTGAACTGGGGAAATTGTTTGACTTCATTTTTGATTTTGTGCCCAACACTGTACATGACCTGAATGCTGAAAAAGAGGTATGCTTTACAATACTCAAACTAAACCCCATTGTCCTGATAATGTATTAATAGCTGTGAGCAATCTATACCCCCTAGGATAAATGAAAAGCCAGATGTGCCAGGGAATTCATGTGTTACTCCTATTAGTGTTGAAGTTCCCATGGAAAACAAAAGTACGGACTAGTATTCTTGACAACTGTAGCTAATCAAGGAAATGAGACACTACAATGTGCCTAAATGCTGTTTAGATATAATTGATTCACTCAGAAGCCAATTTAGCTAAAGAGGAAGTTAAACCCTGGCCAGTAAAGGCAGATCTACACAGTCAAATTTACATGATAATCCCAAATCCATTTGGTTTTGCTTGTGTAGATGGGATCAAGTGGTGGTGTAACCATGTTACTGGATCAAATTACAACCCTGATGAACATAACGATATGATTCTAGTAGTGTTTCCCATAATAGAGAAGAGAGACAGAACTTGGTTGTCAGCTACTAGACACAGACAGATCCTGTAGCGTTCCCTGGTTCTCTAGCTCTCTGACTGCTTAATATGACCATATAAGGTCTTCCTAAGTGCTGGCCTGGACAAAATAGTCATGGAAGGATTGCTGTCTACACCCCAGTCTCTGCCATGTAAGTTGTTTAACTGATACAGATAGGCCCTAAACCTCCTTCCAGTGCATCACACAAATTTAATTAAAGAAAAGATAATCCCCAAAATTTAGGGCTTTACTTTTAAAAAGTCTTCAATTTTGCAGATGCCTGCAATTAATTGTGGATGTGAAGTTACAGGCATAGATGCTAATGTTTAGATGTTAAATTACTTAATTTTGCCTGCGTAGACATTGAAATTTTAGTAGTTGTGCCCACAATTCACTATGCCCGATACTGGAGGCTCATTTGATAACCTCCCGCCGCCCCCTTCATGCCTCTAAAAATTGGAATCACTATATGTAATATACATGCTAGATGCATCTGAAGAAGTGAGGTTTTTTACCCATGAAAGCTTATGCCCAAATAAATCTGTTAGTCTTTAAGCTGCCACCGGACTCCTTGTTGTTTTTGTGGATACAGACTAACACAGCTACCCCCAATACGTGCTAGATGTTGTAATTCACTTCAAAGTAACTCTTAAAATAGCTAAATCAAAATCTTTAAAACCTCAACTTGGAGCCTGGGGAGCATACATAGCAGAGCCCATAAAATTGCTGAACACAGTCCAAAGTCTAGAGGAGGTGGGAATTTGTGAACAAAGGGAACATGGTACTAATACAATGTATGATTTATACAGTTTATAAGTACAACTGATCACAGAATCACGACTGATTTATGTTGACTTCTTCTGGTATGAACTAGGCCATGAGGATCCCAGTGGAAAAAGTCCACAGTGGTGTGTCCTCAAATAGAATAGCAATAAGGGGCAGTACAGCTAAAAGGATGAGTTGTGCTAGCCAGGTCAGCCGCTTGACTAGGGTGGCGGATGGATGTGCATATTCAGAGCATCCACTGAGCAGCCTCCATTAGGTAAGTTCATGTGGAACCTTGGCTGCAACTGCATCTGTCATCAAAAAAAGTGGAAACTCCAAGTTATGGCATGGTCAATAACCCAGGACCAGCTACATCTCCATGCAGCACCAATGGGGAAGGATCTGGACCACAGTATGGAGGGGAGAAAAGCACAATTGTTTTATTTAATAACATTTCCCCAAAAGCAAAAAAGGGTTGAACAGCAAATTGTACATTGAATGATACTGTGCAACTCATATTTGAGCCAGAGTGATTTCATATTGTGGTGTGAAGGTTTTACCTGCAAAAATGGTGTCCACTGTGACACATGCTAAAAACATGTACTTAACCATGATATTGAGCCTGAGAGTGTGGGGGAAATAGATCTTTGAAAGAGAAAATACAGGTAAAGATTAGCAAACATAAGTACTGAACAATGAGATGACAGAAGCAGCATGGTCTAGCAGATAGAGCATAGGACTAGAAGCCAAGAGAGTTTTAGTCTCTATTCTGACATCAATTTGTGTGGCCTTTGGCAACTTATTTAAACTGTCTGGGCCATGTTATCTCATTTACTCCAGTATAAATATGGAGAAGCTCCATTGCCTTCATGAAAGAAAGAAAGAAAGAAAGAAAGAAAGAAAGAAAGACTGAGAATCTTCAGCTCAGTTACAGAAACAGCAACTGTGTTTCAGGCACAACAGGGTGTAGAAGCTTGCATAGTAACTGCCTACAAAGTGTCTGACTCTGGCCGATATCCGAATACTAGCTATATACCAAAACATATTTAACTTTAAAATGTACATCCTTCTTCAAAACAAATGGGATAAAGAATGACACTATAAAAATACAACCTGTGAATCTTTTGTATTAGAAACAAAGAAATTTAACTACAAAATGGAATACCCAGGTATCAAAGTACTTGTAGAAAGATGTACAATTTAAAGATTTACTGTAAAAAGCATGCCAGCTAGCTTCAAAGAGAATTCACAGTCAAGGTTACTGCAGCTATTGTACAAATGTACAGAATTTTGCTTTTCATAGATAATTGTCCTATAAATCACAGGCAGAAACTTGAAACAGGTCTGACAGGGTGTAATACAATAAGATGCCAGTAAGCAAAATGTGCTGGAATGGGAATTGTCACAGTCTTAATATGCTTATTGTCGGGGAAATTTAGGGCAGCAAAATCAAATGAAATTTGTGGGCCAGATCCTCAGCTGCTGCAAATCAGTGTTGCTAGTTGAGGACATGACTGTATATTGTATAGCTATTCATAAAGAAAATATTATTTCACAATCTGTCATGATAATTTCAAAAATTATAATATTTAAATAATAAATTACCCAAGAATTAAAAAAAAATTATAGCCAAACTATAGTCTTGTTCATTTTCCCATCTGAGACCAGTTGAACATTTTTCTACCCCAAATTAGCATTTTTTTCCAGAGTGCAAAAACTTTGTTTAGTGCATTCAGTGTAGCGGGAGTTGCTGCCTTTTGATGAAATATGAAAAATGCAGGCAAAAATGCCAGTATTTATCACAGAAATTTCTGACAAGGTAAAGGTCTGATCTTATAGTCCTATTGTCCCCAATGCTGATCTTTTGTAAGCAAGCAGGATTGGTATGGGAGTAAGACTGGAATTAATTTCTCTTAGGTCACAAAACAGCAGTAAAATTATTATATGACAACTACAGTCTCAGGGCTGCAACAACCTCTGTGATTTCCATGGAAGTTCAGCCATTGGGCCATATAGTCACAAATTCATCAAACCTCCCCTCAGCTAGTGAGGATGGAAGCATATTCTCAGGAAAAACAAGGTTTGGAGCTCTCACTCCCAATACCGCTGCTTCCCAGGACTTCTGCACCCATTGTGGAGTGAGAAAATTTGCCCCATTGACTTTCTTCTCCTGAGTAAAGAGTGCAGGATCAGGTCCAAAATAAATTTTAGGGAGAACACTGAGGCTGTAGGCAAAGTTTTACTAGTGGATTTTATTATTTGTATTGGCGTAGCACCTAGCAACCCCAGTCACAGACTAGGACCCCATTGTGCTAACAAAAAGACAGTTCCTGTGCCAAAAATTTTATAATGTAAGTATAAGACGAGACGAGTGAATACAGGCAGGTGAGCACAAGGAAACAATGTTTTCATCTTGGGTAACTTTTTTCCAGACTTTTCTGTATTCCTTTTTATGCTTCACCACCAGAGGATACCACAAGTGAAAGTCCTGCTCTTTCCTCTCCCTCAAAGGTGTTAAATTAACTGACTTCAGGATTACTCTAATTATTCCCAGTGAAATACTTTTCATTATTACTGCAACAAAGATGGCAAGCCCCAGTAGCAATCAGGAAAGAATAATGTTATCATCAAAGGTTACAGAGGCTGTGGAAATGTTGTGGAATTTGTTGTCCTATCATTGCTCCATGGAAGAATACAACTAAAATAAATAAACATGACTAAATAGGAGCCACATTGAGAAGACCAGGACCAGAAGGAGAAGGGGGCTAAACCTCAGCCATTGGGACAATCTGTATTCCTGATAGAAGAAGCTAAGAATAACCCCACAGTTCTATATAAACAGAATATGATGAACAGAAATGTATTGCACACTAACACTGCAGGACTTTAATTTCAAACCTGCTCTAAGTCTGTACTTCACAGAAATGTTTCTGAGACCAAACACCAGATCAAAACTACTCCTCTAACAGAAGATGTTTGGATCAAGAACAGAGTACGGTATTTACTCTTAGGAAATGTAGGTTTGGGTTAAGTCAAGCAAAAGTTTCCTTATCAATTTTATTTTATATTTCCAGAGAGTTTATGAGAGTGCAAACCTTGAAGAGGAGTAGATGATTCTGACACGAGGGATTTGCAATATTTCAGTTAGGGAGAAAAAGGGAAGTATTTCTTAAGAGGGTGTGATCATGCTCAAGGATGTGGCTACTCTGAAACCACTTCCTAAAGAGGTTGCTAATTTACAATTTATAGGGAGTGAAGGCACATAAAGGAGATATTAAACTGTGCACTAATTATCACCCAGTTAAGCTGACATCACATGCTATGAAAGCATGGAAGAAGATGACTGAAAGGCATCTAAGTGGCACAGCTGAAATTTAGAGGAGTCAATATGGGTTTATGATGGGAAGGAGGAAAACTGCTCTACAAATCCTCATGGAGAAGTTAAGAGAAAAGAGACAGAATTACATGGTCTTTGTGGACTTGGAGAAGGTGTACAATTGTATAACAAGAGAATTGGTTTTCTGGAGCTTGCGACGGAGAGGCGTGCCAGAAGGACATGTCTGTCTTAACACCATAGAACTTCCCCAAAATAATTCCTAGAGCATATCTTTTAGAAAAACATCCAAGCTTCATTTTAAAACTATCAGTCATGGAGACTCCACCATGAACTTTGGTAAATTGTTCCAATAGTTAATTACACTCACTGTTAAAAATGCATGCCTTATTTCCAGTTTGAATTTGTCTAGCTTCATCTTCCAGCCATTGGATCAAGTTATACCTTTCTCTGCTAGACTGAAGAGTCCATTATTAAATATTTGTTCCCTGTGCCAATACTTATAGACTGTAACCAAGTCACCCCTTAATCTTCTCTTTGTTAAACTAAATAGTTTGAGCTCCTTTATTTGATCATTATAAGGCATGTTTTCTAATCCTTTAATCATTCTTGTGGCTCTTCTCTGAACCCCCCTCCAATTTATCAACATCCTTCTTCAAATTGTGGGCAACAGAACTGGTCACAGTATACCAGCAGTGGTCACATTAGTCAAATACAGAGGTAAAATAACCTCTCTTCTCTTACTTCAGATTCCCCTGTTTATGCATCCCAGGACACACAGCATCACACTGGGAGCTCATATTCACCAGAAACCCCACATCTTTTTCAGAAGCACTTCTTCCCAGCATAAAGTTCCCAATCTGTAAGTCTGACCTACATTCTTTATTCGTATATGTATGCGTTTACCTGTATTAAAATGGATATTGTTTGCTTGTACTCAGCTTACCAAGCAATACAGATTGCTCTGAAATCAGTTACCTGTTTTCTTCATTATTTAACATTCCCCCAATTTTTGTGTCATCTGCAAATTTGTCAGTGTTGATTTTATGTTATTTTTCAGGTCATTGATAAATTTTTTAATAGCATACGGCCAAGAACCAATCCCTACAGGATCCAGCTGCAAACACACACACTCAGTGATGATTCCCTAGTTACAGTTATATTTTGAGACCTATCAGTTAGACAACCTTTAATGCATTTACTGTGTGCCATGTTAATTTTATATCATTCTATTGTTTTTAATCAAAATGTTATGTGGTACCAAGTCAAATGCTTTACAGAAGTCTAAGTATATTATGTCAACACTATTACCTTTATCAATCAAACTTGTATTCTCGTTAAAAAAAATCAAGTTAGTTTGATGGAACCTACTTTCCAAAAACACATGTCGATTTGCATGAATTTAATTCTTTATTAACTAAGTCCCATATCAGCTACTCCATTATTTTGCCTGGGATGAATGTCATGCTGAAAGGCCTATAATTACCCGAGTCATCCCGCTTACCCTTTTTAAAAATTGGCACAACATTAGCTTTCTTTCAGTCTTCTGGAAATTCCCTAGTGCCCCAAGACTTATTGAAAAGCTACATGAACTGTCTAGCAAGCTCCTCAGCCAGCTCTTTAAAACTCTAGGATGCAACTTATCTGGACCTGCTGATTTTAAAATGTCTAACTTTAGTAGCTTCTATTTAATATTCTCCACAGGTACTAGTGGAATGGAAAGAATGTTATCAGCATACAATGAGACCATATCATCTGTTTTTTTCCCAAATATAGAACAGAAATATTTATTGAACACTTCTGCATTTTATGCATTATTATTGATAATTCTACCATTTCCATTTAGTAATGGACCAATGCTATTGTCAGAATTCATTTTGTTCCAAAGATATTTTTAAAACTCCTTATTGTCCTTAACTCTGCTGGTCATAGATTTCTCTGTATGTTTCTTGGCTTCCCATATTAATTTTTTACAATTCCTAACTTCTTTACTATCAACTTCCTCTCTCTTCCATTTGTTATATATTTTATTTTTTACAGCTTTCTTTGCTTCCCCTCAAACCAGGTCAGTTTTTTAACCAGTACATTCTTCTTCTTCAATAGTGGGATTGTGGTTTTTTGGGCATCTAGTAAAGTGTTCCTAAATTATTCCCAATTATCATTCACATTTTTCTGATTAAATTCTGCCTCCCAGCTGATTTGGCTCATAATTATTTTCAGCTTTGTGAAATTGCCCTATTAAAGCACAAAGAGAGTGTGTGTGTGTGTGTATATTATATATATATATATATATATATATATATATATAACTGGTCTGGACTTTATTCTGCTTGCTCATTGTAAATGTAATCAAGTCATGATCACTTGTACCTAAGCTACCATTAATTTTTAGTTCTGTGATCAGTTCCTCTTTATCGGTTAGGATAAGGTCTAAAAAACAATTCCCCTGTGTTAGCTGCAATACTTTTTGAGTTAGAAAATTGTCAGTGATAATGTTTAGAAATTCCAAGGATGTTTTAGTGCTGGCAGCATGAGACCTCCAGCATGTAACTCAAATAGAAATTCCTCATGATCACACAGCTTTTTATCCTACATATTATAGATAGGTGCATAATGAGTTGGTCATCCGGTTTCCTAGTATGATTTGGTGGCATGTAGCAGAAACCAGCTAGTGCTGCATCTTGTGATTTCTGTGTTAGGATATTGATCTATAAGCATCTTTCTTCCAAGTTATCAGTGACTCAGAAACAGGTAATGCCACTTTTGACATAGAGTGCCACCTCCCACCCCTTTTTCCCACTTGATCCTTCCTAAATAGGTTATAATGATTGATTTTAACATTCCACTAATGTGAATCATCCCACCAAGTTTCAGTAATCCCAACTAGATCAAATTTATGCTCATAAAATCAGCAATTCCATCATACACATAAGTGAAAATATACAAAGGGAACCGCCTTGGAATATGCTGTCCGCCGATTACTTAGTGATATGTGAATAAGATTGTGAGACCCTGCAAACCAACCTTGAACAGTGGCAACACAGTTTTGAGCAGGTGAGACTTAGAGTGAACATTGGTAAAACTGAGGCTATGATAACAGAGGGGGGGGACCCACCATAAAGGATATTACCAGCAAAGAGCTAAGTAGAGTGTAAGAATTTACATACCTAGGATCAATTGTTGAGGATAATGGTGCCCTCCTGTGTGATGTCCAGCATTGTATTAAAGCTTCTTGGTGCAAACGACAGGAGCTGACTTCAGTTTTCTATGACAAAAAGAGGCCAATAAAAGTTAAAAAGCACGTTGTATAAAACTGTAATTTGACTCATCTTAATGTATGGAACAGAGACTTAGCCAACCACAAGAAAATAAATCAGAATGTTCTCCACCACGGAGATGTAGCTGCTGAGATGGTCAAATGGTTGGACGCTCCATGATAGGAAACAACATGAAATTGTGAGGAGCCTAATGCAAATTGCCCCAATTGAAGCTAAATTGAGGGAGGCTAGGCTACATTGATATGGACATGTCCAGCAGAGACCCAAGAGTTATATTTATAAGATGCCCCTTCCCATGATCTTGGATGGAAGACGACTACAGGAGGAGACCAAAGACTTGGTACCTGGATAGGATATCAGTGGACCTTAGAGAGACCAATTTGCACAACAGTCAGGCATACAATCATGAGTTTTGGAAGAAGGCTATAAAAGTCGCCGACGCCAAATAGGGGCGTGGCAAGAGAGAAGAAGAAAAAGGGAATAAAGAGCACCTAGATTTCTGAGTGAATGAGTTTTCTATTTTTGTTTGCTCTGTCATTATCCGAGATCATCCACTTGATAATATATAAGCATGTATCACTTTCCAGGATATGAGAGAAAACATTACTGCAGAAGCCACCCCAAGGCAGACAATAGAAAAAGGAACATAGGCCCAGATCCACAAATATATTTAAGCTCCTAACAGTTAAGAGCCTAAATATCTTTGTGGATCTGGGCCAAAATACTTACTAGTGAAAAGGAAGATATTAACAACCTGCTACCGTCGGAGGTAAAAGAACAACACTGGAGCTCCGGCTGTTGCTGGAGCCAGGCCAACTACCAGGAAGGTGTGCTGGAAAAGGCTCATTTAAAGGGAAAACCCAAAGAAAGGCTTTAATTGATAACCATGCAGTTAGAAAGCAGTTAGCTTGTAGGGGAAAGACATTGAAGTTCAATCTTTCTGAGAGTTGGGAACAGGTGAAAGGCAGCCTGAGCTTGCCAAAAGTAGAGCACAGCATGCTCAGGCTAGTACATCATTCTTTTGTTATAATATATTGTAATAAACATTCAATCTTTTCTGGACAGAGCTGTGCTTTCTTTGCTTGAGGTTTACCACTGTACTATCATCTAGCTAGCCTGTCTTTTTTCTTGCCAAGTTTTTCCCTTAGCTCTTCTGCAAATTGCCAGAAAGCTAAGGAAAGGGAAAGGAGAATGTTGCTACATGCAACTATTTGAATGTGGTGTTAAATAGACTGCACTAAGAACCTATATCCTAGCTTTAGAATGGAAGGGAGAATGGAGCCAGAAATGGTTTGACAGAAAAAATTCTGCACAACAGCACCACCATCAGGTTTTATTAATAACCTCGAAATGAAGCGAGGCTGGTGGGAAAAGCGTTACTGATCAAGTGCTATCAAAACCTGACTTCCCAAGATGAATGAGTAAATGAATGCTTTTATAAATGCCATCTTGGTCTTTTTTTGTTTTGTTTTGTTTGGGGTTTTGTTTTGTTTTAATTAGATTTTGTTTAATTAGATTAAAAAGAAATTAGTACTTTTAACTATCAAAATTGACTCCCGTGAGAACTTTTCTAAAAAGGTAAACCAGAAACCTCAGACATGGGTTGTTTCATATATTACCTTTGGTTGAAGTTCCAATAAGAATATTTTACATAATGGAACTTTTCAAGGTATTATACAAAAGAACACATATAAATGGTAATATCCAGAATTAATTCCATATGTGTGAAACCAAAATCTTTTTATGTAAAGCCATTTCATCTAAAAAAGTGCCTGAGTTGCATTGAGCAGAAAATTACCGTAAAATTTAAGATACAATTTATTTTAAATATATCATTTAAAATGTATATTTTCTTACCTTGGTCTACTATGCTACTATAAAATCTGAAGAAATGATCCTTAATGGTACCTGACTTTAGAGTCCTGTTTTACCTCCTACAGTTTGTAACATACTAACAAAGAATTTAGTCCTGAATATACTGAAGTAAAATTGTCTGTGTGCTGGGGTGTACCTACCCCACACTGGTTCAGCAGAGGTTATCCACACTCTGTAGGCTGGGGCGGCCACTGGCCATGCTGCCCAAGGAGCCAGGGCCGCTATGGTGACGCTGGAGATTAGGCCACTTGGGCCGCCAAACCCCTATTTTAATTTCCCCACAACCCAGCACCCCTCTGACAGGGGTACCTACCCCACGACAGTCAGAACAAATTTACAAAACATTTTGTTACTTGTTTCAGGCTCTCAGATACAATGGTGACATGGTCCAGATGAGTATGCAGACATATTTCCTAAAGTAGAAAAGATACTTCTATTAGGGAAATTGCTTACCTATCAAGGTGATCCATTTCCCAATAATAATATATAAAATAATAAATAAATAATAATAAAGGCATCCTTTATGTTTATTCTATTGTTATTGCAGACAATACTTTTACAATTATTTAGTTTTTCCATTTCAAGCGCAGGCCCTAGCTATAGTCAAGACCTCCTACTTAGCCACATCCTGGTAGAATATGTGAACTCATATGCCTTTCAAGTCCTTCAAGAACTGACTTCCTTAAAAGAAATGAGGCACGGTAATGTTGTGCTGTTGGAATATCTTGGTTCTTTTCCTACTTTGACACAGACTTGCACTGTCACCTTATGCAAATCACTTAATATCTCTGTGACTTTGTTTCCTCATCTTTAAAATGGGGGATAAAGTAATAATATAGTTTCATAGAGTTTAAGGATAGAAGGGACCATTAGATTCTGTAGTCTGACCTCCTGCATATCACAGACCATAAATTTAATCCAAATACTCATATACTGAGCCTGATTACTCTAGTTTAGTGGTTCTCAACTAGGGGTATGTGTACCCCTGGGGGTACTCAGAGGTCTTCCAGGGGGTACATCAACTCATCTAGATATTTGCCTAGTTTTATAACAGGCTACATAAAAAGCACTAGCAAAGTCAGTACAAACTAACATTTCATAGACAATGATTTATTTATACTGCTCTGTATAGTATACACTGAAATGTAAGTACAGTATTTATATTCCAATTGATTTATTTTATAATTATATGGTAAAAATGAGAAAGTAAGCAATTTTTCAGTAATAGTGTGCTGTGACATGTTTGAATTTTTATGTATGAATTTATAAGTTTTTAAGTGAGGTGAAACTTGAGAGTATACAAGACAAATCAGACTCCTGAAAGGGGTACAGTAGTCTGGAAAGGTTGAGAGCCGCTGCTCTAGTTGAATTAAAGCATTTTAGTTCTCAGGAAACTTTTTTTGTGCCAAAAGGTAGAGGACAGGAGAGACTGAGGTTTCAGCAATGCCAAAGGCCCCTGTGGTGGCTGGAAATTATTAGGTAAAATATGCCCAGGTGATCCCAGCAGGTGATGCAGGCTCCACACAGCAGAAGAGGGCAAAAACCCCCAACATCCCTGCCAATCTGACCTGGGGAGAAATTCCTTCCCAACCCCAAATCTGGTGATCAGTTAGACCCCGAGCATGTGAGAAAGACACACCAGCCAGGCATCTAAGATAGAGAATTTTCTGTAACACCTCAGAACACCAGCCCACCATAGCTGGTATCCTATCTCCAGCTGTGGAAGATCTCTGATGCTTCAGAGTAAGAAAGGGAAATAAATAAATAGATTACAATTGTGCATCGGGGGGAGAGGGGGAGGGAGAATTCCTTCCTGACCTCTGCAGGTGACCAGCTGAAGTCCTGAAGCATGAGATTAGATTACAGTGATTAACATTATAGTCATCAGTATTAGTATTCATTAATATGCACTGGTGGGCCCCACAGTGTAGAACTTGTTCCCCTTTAATATCCATTTTAGTCCCTCTCCCCAGTTCGAAAAAACCCTTGAATTTCCCTTCAAAATTTTATTTTAATTTTTTGTTTTGTTTTAACTGTTCTTCAGTGTGCCTTCTTCTGTACGGACCTCCTCAGGAAGGTTTCTGGTTCAATGTATGTACCTGTTCACACTGTGGATCTTTTTTTGGATTGGGATTAGAAGGAGCAGAGGGAATGAAGTTCTCATGTGTCATGGAGAGGCCATTATTTCCTTCTTTTTGAATCAAGGCTCACCTTTGCTCCTGTTAGAGTACAGGAGCAATTTTAATGGTCCACCTGATGGATTAGTGAAAGAGGATGGGTTCCAGGTATCTGAGAAAGAATGACAATACAATTCTCTAACACTTTATACGCTCCACTATCAAAATGGTGACCCTGAAATACTCCTGCCATTGCATCTTCCTCATAGATCACCTCAGTACACAGATGTTATCTCTCACAGGTCCGCAGAAGGAGGGAGATTAAGGTGCTGCTGGCAGAAATTGTGCTCTAAATTAAGCTGTGTGTGTCATAAAGACAGCTCATTTTTAAAAAATTATTAGGCTGTGGCTATGATAGCATCAAAGAGGTTTTTCCCTCCACCTCAGCATCTGTAAAGTCCCAAACAACAGAACTTTTCCACATGGTCTTTTCTCAGATACTAAGTTGAGTGTTTCTCATAGCATGGAGTTTTCCCAACTGCTTTGCCTACATGATAACTTGGATGCAGACTATATTGGTAGCTAAACTGATGTCTGAAAGAAACAAATACAATTTCTTCTATATTTGAGTTTTGGCCACTCACTAAGTTTATGGATATGCTCTGAGAACTTTAGGCTACAACCTACAATCTAGAATTGTCAACTGGTAAGGAGACTAATAAGGAAACCAGATGTGTTAGCATAAGACATCACCAATGCTTCCTTTACAGAGGGGAAGTTCTCACTCCTTTAAGAGGTGCTGATAATCAGACCTGTGGTCAAGAAGGCATCTCTTGACACTTGTCCTCTCTCCAATGACAGTGGCTAGAGCTGCTTGCCTTTTAAAAATAAATACATAAATAAAGATTATTAGGCTGTTTGGTAAGGCAACTTTGTAAGGTCCGAGGCCTTTTTCTGCAGCCACATTAGGACAGCAGCCAAGCAACTATATGCCAAGAAGCAGAATGTCACATCCTCACATTCCCTCTAAATTAATCAAATTAATATAATATAGGGCTGTTAAGAAGTTGCTCCTGTCCTAATAGTACCCACCATCACCAGATAAAGAAATCTTAAGAAGTTTCAAGAAAACTTTGTTTGATAGCATTCTGTCTGGCAAGGAATCACTTATCACTTTATTCACTTTGTGATTGTGAAATCTATACTTCTTTATTGTTTTACCCTTATGGTCTCTACATCTCTATTGTTTATCTGTATGGTTTCTGTCTGTTTCTTTGATTGTTTCTGTCTGTTGCATAACTAATTTTGCAAGATTTAAATCAGCTAAGGTGGGGTATGATTGGTTAAAGAATTGTTTTACAATGTTAGGATTGGTCAAAGAATTATTTTGTAATACTTTAGTAAAGTGATTGATTAAGGTATAGTTAAGCACGACAAGTTTCACGATATAAACTGGCAACCAACTCCAGGACACAGCCCAATCAGAGCTGCCAGACCTCAACACGCTGCCAACTATATTGAGCAGAAGCTGGAGTCCCTGGATGACCTGATCCTGAATGGCCACAAGAACATAAGAACAACCATACTGGGTCAGACCAAAGGTCCATCTAGCCCAGTATCCTGTCTTCCGACAGTGGTCAATGCCAGAAAAAGTTTGTCTGCCTTATTGGGAGTGGTGAGCATTGTATGCTTAGCGTGTGCATTCTGGTTTGGTAACTGTTAATAAATAGAGGTAAAGGATATTACTGTTTAAGGCTCTTTCACTGGTAATAGGTCCC
Organism: Terrapene triunguis; assembly: GCF_002925995.2. Classification (NCBI taxonomy): domain Eukaryota; kingdom Metazoa; phylum Chordata; order Testudines; family Emydidae; genus Terrapene; species Terrapene triunguis. The sequence goes on from NW_020664492.1 coordinate 1,671,253, forward strand.
ATAAGCCCCCTGAAGGTGACATCCTGAGCCTTAGGAATGGGGTAAGGATGGGTGCTCTAGAGCAGGCCTGCACAACTCGTAAAGCGGCGAGGGCCATATTACTCCAAAGAAAATAGCCGAGGGCCGAAACCCCCCGGCCGTACTGAAACACGCCCCCCCCCCAGCGCCACCCAGCCCCGCCGAACCCCATCCCCCCCCCAGCGCCGCCCAGCCCCCGTGTAAGCAAGCAGGACTCACCCCGGCGGCGCCTCCTGCTGGTCTTCTCGGGAATTAGCTCATCCAGCCGTTGGAGCGACCTCTGCAGGCCGGTGTCCCACTGCCGCTGGCTATGTGTCCCTCCTGGACCCTGGTGCCCTTTGATCTGGGGTGCTGCCCCCTGGCAATACCCCCACACTCTGGCTCTTGGTCTCCTCTCACTGGGGAACCCCCAATCCTCTAATCCCCACCTCACCTCAGTATAAGGCTACTGCCAGTCACTAACTAGCCCCCGCGCCCTGGGGTATATCAGCCACTCATCACAGGCAAGGTTGGGTTTGGACCTGCTGCCTCCCTCTATAGCTGGGCTGTCCCTCTGCAGCCCTGGTACTGGTCTTAGGCCCTTAGCTAGGTCCGCAGCTTGGGGGTTTTCCAGGCTGGAGTTCCCCAGCTCCTCTAGCCTTCCCCAGCCCTGCTCCACTCCCAGTACCCTGCTCAACTCCCTAGCAGCCAGACCCTTCTCTCTCTACAAGCAGTGAGAGACTTCCTCTGGGCCTCTGGCTCACAGCCTTTTTATACAGGCCAGCTGGGGCCTGATTGTGGCATGGCCCAGCTGAAGCGGCTTCCCCAATCAGCTCAGCTTTTCCCCTGCCACAGCCCTCCCCCAAGGCTGTTTTAAGCCCTTCAGGGCAGGAGCGGGGTAACCACCCTGCTACACCCCCCGAAACACATCCCCCACCCCAGCGCTGCCCGCACTGCGGAAACAAACCCTCCTTCCCCGTGCCGCCCCGCCGAAACAGCTGTGGGCCGAAAAGGAAGGGGTTTTTTTTGGGGGGGGGGGGGAGAGGGTGTGATACTTTATTAAGAATTTTTCAATTAAAGCAAACAATTTTTTAAATTATTTTAATTTTTTTTATGAATCATGGAAAAATGAAAAACACCTGTTCCATTGAAAGAAAACATTTGTACTTTTCATAATTATCTTGCAAATTTAATGAGAGATATTACATCTCTTTTCGGCAACAAGCTTGTCATATTCGGGGGTCATATTTGAAGTGGATATTTTCATAATGTCTTCCAAATGGTCGTCAGTCAGAGAAGAACGTTGCTTGTTTTTATTCATGTTCATGATGGAAAATGTTTGTTCACATATGTAAGTGCTTCCAAAAATGCTGAACGTTTTCAGTGCAACTTCAATAAGATTCTTGTATTTTTCATCGTCCAGACTTTTGTAGAAGTCCCACAGGCTGCTTTCTCTGTGCTTATTTCGGTAAACTGCCGAACATTGAAGTTCAATAACCTCCAACTGCAAATCTTGTGTCACTTCCTCTGGATCCACAGAAAAGGGATCTTCAATCAGCTTCAACTGGATGTCATCATCTTTAGACAAAGTAAGTCTTCTGTCAAATTCTTCAATCAAAAGATTGATGTGCTTTGCGTATTTTTCTCCTAACTCGGCGTGTTTGTTCTGAGGGATATTCTGTGCACAAGTGGGAAAGTGACACATTTCACCTTTTGACAGCTGACTTCTGAAAAGTTTCAATTTCATTTTGAAAGCTTTCACTGCTGCACACATTTGAAATATAAGTTGATTTTTTCCCTGAAGTTGAATGTTGAGATCATTCAGGTGTGCTGTAATGTCACAAAAGAAAAAGAGATCTTGATTCCAGGACTCATTTTCAAGCTCCGGGAATTTTATTGGCCCATTTTCTAGGAATTGTGCTATCTCCTCTTTCAAAGCAACGAAACGCTGGAGCACTCTTCCTCGACTCAACCACCTCACTTCCGTATGGTAGATTAAGTCGCTGCACTCGGCGTCTTCCCCTTCAAGAAAGGCTCGAAATGTCCTATGTTTTAGTCCTCTAGAACGGATGAGGTTTACAATGGAAACTACCACTGACATTACATGCTCAAATTTTAAGACTTTGCTACACAAAACCTGCTGATGTATAATGCAGTGATGTTTGGTTATTTGTCTCCCGATAAATTCTTCAAGAAGAGTAACTGCTCCAACATTTTTTCCACACATAGCTGGAGCACCATCAGTACAAATGGCCACCAAGTTTGTGAAATCTACTCCCAACTTATCATTCATGCACTTTATCACTTCACTGGAGATATCTTTTCCAGTTGTGCGACCCATCATGGAGCACATGCCAACAAGTTCTTCAGTAATTTCAAAGTTTTTATCAATACCTCTAATAAAAATAAGAAGTTGGGCGGTGTCTTTTAAATCGGTGCTTTCATCCATAGCTAGGGAGTAAAAGCAGAATTCACTGACTCTCTGCTTTAACTGATCACTTAGATTAGTAGAAATGTCAGCTATTCTTCTCTGTACAGTCATGCGTGATAGACTGACATTCTCAAATATTCCCCTCTTTTCTGGACATAACTCAGATACAGCAATCAACATACACTTTTTTAAAAACTTGCCTTCTGTGAAGCATTTCCCAGCAGCAGCAATTTCCTTAGAAATTTGAAAGCTTACTTTAGTAACTGTATCATTCTCAGTGCTCACTTTCTTGAAAATTTGCTGTTTTCCACTAAGGTTTTTCACTAAACTGGCTGCTTTAATTATTTTTTCATTTGGGTTCAATTTGGCGAGATTGGGATGTTTAGTTTCAAAGTGCCGCCGAAGGTTGTATTCTTTCGGAACGGCTAACGTTTCGCGACACACAAGGCACAGTATTTTGTCTTTGGAAACAGTACATAAGTATTTATTTGTCCATTCAGTGTTGAAAACTCTGTGCTCTGATTCTATTTTTCTCTTTTTCTTTTCACTCATGGTAGCCATTATGAAGCTCAAGATTTTGTTGAATAAATTCACACACAAGGAAAACACTCAGTCACACACAAAGAGAAGAGATCTCTCACGGCGTGTGGCACACTAGCAAGGCACTGACAGTGTGTGGAAGCCTGTAGAGGGGGAAAGAAACGGCGCGCATAGGGTAACCAGATCACAGCAGTAGAATAGGACCCGCCCCCTCCCTGCTCAGCCCCACCATTACATCCCTCTTTAATCCTCAGGGGTCACTATATTACTGCACACAGCAGTACCAAAAATTAAAATACTGAAAATGGATGCCTCCTTCCAGCCACCGACTCGCCGCTCGCCTCCTCACCTCCCCCCAAGTATAAAGCCTCGCCGCCACTACCTGCCCACCCACCCTCTCAGTTCGTCATCCCCCCATGAAATAAGGGGAGGGGAAAATGGGCACAGTTTGAAGGGATTTTCTGGGGCTATGAACTAAGCCAGGGAGAGGAAAGGGGAGCAGTGTGAAGGGATTGGATGTGACTGTCCAACACACACACACAGGGGCCGCAGGGAGTCCAGGGGGGTGGGGAGCAATGTGATAGGGTCCAGGGAGGGGTAAGGTCCCTGGACCAGGGAAGGGGGCAGCAGTCGGGGCAGGGCAGGTGCAACACACACACACACACGCAGGGCCGCCCGGGGGGGGGGGCAAGTGGGGCAATTTGCCCCAGGCCCCGCAGGATCCCCCATGAGAATGTTGGAGGCTCCACCCCGCCTCTGCCTTTGCCTTCCCCCATCCCCCGGTGCCTCAGTGCGCTGTGTAGGGTGACGAGATCACAGGGATGAAATATCGGGA
>NW_020664492.1:1675155-1676150 GCF_002925995.2 Terrapene triunguis
GGAGGGAAAAAAAAAAAAAAAAAGCAGTTTCGCAGGGTCCGGGGGCATTAGCTGCCTTCCCCGCGGAGCCTCTGGCCCCCCGGCCCGCTGGAGCGCAGCCGAGCGGGAGAGGTGCGGGGCTCCCCGGCAGCGGCGGGGAAGATTATCGGTTTGGGGGACCCTGACCGGCTCCTCGCCCCTGTATGCCGGCCGCCCCGCCTGGGACAAGTCTCGCCCCGGCAGCCCCTCTCCGCCGCGTGTCTCTGATGGGCGGCCCACACCCCCGGGCCGCGCCGCCCAACCGGGCCCTGCCCGCTCCGCGCTGCCCCTGGACCCACCGTGCTGCCCCGTGGGCAGCAGGGCTGGAGCAGCCGCCGCGCTGCACTGCAGCGCTCCTGGCCCCAGCCGGCAATGGCCCGTGTGCCCAGGGTGCTGCACAGGGGCATTTCCTCCCCAGGCCTGGCTCAGGATCCAATGGGGCAGTGAGGGGGCGGGGCTGGGGGCAGGGATTTGGGGAGGGATCCAGTGGGGGAAGGAGGAGGCGGAGTGGGGCGGGGGGGGGTAAGAGCCCCTCCGGGCTCCACCTGTGCGCCGGAGCAGAGGGCAAAATTGTTTGTTTGTCCAGTGTCCCGACCGAACATCGTTCGGGACGCGGGACAAACAAGCAAATATCAGGACAGTCCCGATAAAATCGGGACGTCTGGTCATCCTAGCGCCGCGTCCAGGAGCAGCCCTGGACAGCGCTGCAGCGGCGCTGCTCCAGCGAGGCCTGAGCTCCTCCCGCTCAGAGCCGTGTGGTAAGAGGGCGGGGCTGCGAGCTGCAGCCGAGCAGCGGGAGCTCACGTCCCGCTGGAGCCAGGCCGCTGCAGCGCTGTCCAAGGCCACTCCTGGACGCGGCGCGCTGATGCTCGGGGAGGCGGGGGTTAGCAGCATGGTAAGGCTCTCTGAGCTGGGCATCCCCCCCCAGCCCTGACCCCCAGCTCCGAGCACAGCCCCTCTGAGCCAGACACCCCCCC
>NW_020664492.1:1681150-1690481 GCF_002925995.2 Terrapene triunguis
CTCCTTTTGTTACTAAAATTGCAGTATAAAAAGTCTGTAAACTACTTGGTCCCCAGTAAACAAGGGGTTAAGTCCAGCTTCACTTTCCCCTCCCACCCTGCCTCCCTTTGCATATGTGCTCCAGGGAATGAAATTCCATTTGGTTTCTGGGACATACAGAAGGGAAAGAACGACTGAAAGGCAAGACTCCAGCCTTAGGCTCTGAAGACAAGGTTGATCTCCAGGATGGTAAAATGTTGGTTTGTACTCTTTCGGCTTATGCTACCTTATTGAAATTTATGATTATAATGATTCTCTCCTGGTTAACAGTTTACTGAATGTTGCTATGCTTTGTTTCTGTTGTACCATCTCACCTTCTTATGGGGTCCTGTTGCTCCTGCTGAACTGATTTTCTCATCTCCATGTGATGAAGAGGTTGTGACCATCCTTTTAGGATATAGACACCACACACACACCTCAATTATATCAACACCTTTTATCACATCCAGCCTCTCTATTCCCAGAGAGTAGTTATCAGTGGTTCAGTCAAGCTGCAAGGGCATATCGAGTGGGGTCCCGCAGGGATCAGTTCTGGGTCCGGTTCTGTTCAATATCTAAGAGAGTACACTTATAAAGTTTGTGGATGATACCAAGCTGGGAGGGGTTGCAAGTGCTTTGGAGGATAGGATTAAAATTCAAAATAATCTGGACAAACTAGAGAAATGGTCTGAAGAAAATAGGATGAAGTTCAATAAGTGGAATACTATGCCTTTGTCCTTAGGAAGGAACAATCAGCTGCACACATACAAAATGGGAAAGGACTGCCTAGGAAGGAGCACTGTGGAAAGAGATCTGGGGGTCATAGTGGATCACAAGCTAAATATGAGTCAACAGTGTAACACTGCTGCAAAAAAAGCAAACATCATTCTGGGATGTATTAGCAGGAGTGTTGTAAGCAAGACATGAGAAGCAATTCTTCCACTGTACTCCATGCTAGTTAGGCCTCAACTGAAATATTGTGTCCAGTACTGAACACATTTCAGGAAGGATGTGGAATAACTGGAGAAAGTCCAGAGAAGAGCAACAAAAATGATTAAAGGTCTAGAAAATAAGATCTATGAGGGAAGATTCAAAAAATTGGGTTTGTTTAATCTGGAAAAGAGAAGACTGAGAGGGGACATAATAGTTTTCATGTACATAAAAAGTTGTTACAAGGAAGAGGGAGAAAAATTATTCTCCTTAACCTCTGAGGATAGGACAAGAAGTAATGGTCTTAAATTGCAGCAAGAGTGGTTTAGGTTTGACATTAGGAAAAACTTCCTGTCAGGATGGTTAAGCACTGGAATAAATTGCCTTGGGAGATGGTGGAATCTCCATCATTGGAGATTTTTAAGAGCAGATTAGATCAATATCTGTCAGGGATGGTCTAGATAATACTTAATCCTGCCATGAATGCAGGGGACTGGATTAAATGACCTCTTGAGGTCCCTTCCAGTTCTATGATTACTGTTTGATATACCATTAGAGACTACGTGAGAAACTTAGTTTGTACTGAATGTGTGTGGTGTGCCCACTTACTGAATGACAGATCTTAAACCTGTTACACCTATCACCCTATTCTTCCAGACTTTTTCTGGGTACACTTCAAGATATTGCTTTTCACCTAGGAAGTCTTTTGTGGTTTTGAGTGCTGGCCTGCTTCTTTCAGCAGCTGGGATCACTTGGCATGTTTAAGCTCACAGTGTCTAGATTTGTACATCTGGAATCTAGTGGCAGGGAATCTTTTGTGAGGAGCTCTCAACTCTGAAATTTGCCTCTACCTCTTCTCTGAGAGGCATTGAGTTTGTTGACCATCAGACAAAGACTATCTATTCACACTGGCTTTCTCTAACGGGGGCGGGGATAGTTCCACTTCTATGGGTTAGAGAATGTTTGTGTTATTGACATTGTGTCAACTGAGGTTTATTTTGTAATATTTTTAAATATGGTGTGTTCATGTGCCTAGAGTCTGATGGGCTCATTTGAATAAATCAAAAATAAATACATACATTAAATCAAAAGATGTCCCATGTACACATTTCATGGCCTTCTATAACAGAGACACAGCCGATCCTGATTGTCATATATGGCAGACAATCTGACTGTTGGGGAACGACAACAGGAAATGCATTGATAGCTTAGTGCACTGCTCCACATCCTAATATAAGGGTGATGAGTTCATTCCTTCATTTGGCAAGGGAATTTTAAAAACAGTCATATGACTCAAAGACATCTCGGCTTACTGCTCAATGACTGTTAGCATGGAAGTAGGAAATAAACAAATACTTATAGCACTTAAACTCTGTGAAGTGTTACATCCTCACAACACCCCTGTAAATTAAGCATGGAGAAAGCTGTGGTGGAGAGGTTAAGCAATTAGCATAGAGCATTTAGAATTTGGTAGTCCCTGGCCCATTAGATCAGACAGAACCTACCTCTCACAAAAAAAAGGCACCTGGAAATCAGGAGGGAACCCCAACTGCACCCCAGTATGGGGGATGAGGAGTCCTTAACTGCCCATACAAGGTCACTTTAAAAAATGAAAGAAAGAGAATTACATACCGCATGGGCTGGCTGGGTTCTGTCCCTCTCTCTTTGGAACCACATACAGTAGTCACTATATAATAGCCAAGTTTATTACTGTTGTTATAGACGTGCAGAAATTCCTGCAGGCTGCATAGCTCCAGTGGTGGGGAAAGACAGATTTGTGATAGAAAAGAACAAAGTATGGAAATGGGGCACTAGTTTTCTCACATTCCCCTTCTCTCTTATAAGATGCTCTGCAACTGTAGGGCACACAGGATTTTTGGACCTCTGCAGCAAATAAACTTTATTCCAATATAGGTGGAACCAAACTCTACAGCAAGATTTTGAAAGGGTTTGTTCACCTACCCTCAAATGAAATTGTGAAGATTTTTATAAATATTTCTTAAGTGCTTTAAATATGTAGAGTCAAACTGAACTTTCGATTACAATAAATATGGAGTGACTCAACTGCTTTCTGTGGAGTTGCTTCAGGCTAACCCTGAGTAGCTGAGCAGTACTGGACTCAAAAAACGCTATATAATTGCTAAGTATTTATTCTTAAAAGGCTAATGATATTGTTTGCCAAATAGGGTCTCTATGCCATTTGCCAGCCACAGTTGCAGGAAAATGGTAGGGCATTTTACATTCCATGGGTAGTATGCTTTTAGCTAGGGAATTTAACTATGTGAATCTCTCTTCTATATGTGGGAGTCTTGTGTCTAAATTGAGATATGCAGCATGCTGGAAAATTTAGCTCTGGAAAGGCAAAACATTGTAAAAGCAAGGAGATTAATATAGAGACTTGGCTGCACCCAACATGCACAGTTAAAAGAGAGAAACTTTGCAAAGATGAGAATATTCGGTTCCTTGGTCTATGCTATAAATAAATATGATGTACATGAAATCCAGCATATGTAACAGATGATGTTAATGATAACAACTGTGTTCCATGTGGCATAAGAAAAATTCTTAAAGGGACTCTGCCAAGATTGGTATGCCCACAATTTGACCTCTTTTTTTTATTCTTATAATGTCTTGTAACATGTCTGTGATTCTCTATATTTTTCCCAAACAAATATTTCAGTGCTTCTATTTTAATGAAAAAAATGACAATAGCCTAGCACTGGAAGAAATATGGTTGAATTGTTGGGCAAGGATCACTCTGCCTGTGAAACAGTAATATTACCTGTTAATAACAATTAGATTAACTGATAGAGTATTATAAGGCTTAATTCTTTAGTGTCTGTGAAGTGCTTTGAGATCCTTTGATAAGTGATTTATAAGTACAAAAGATTATTAATGAGAAAAGTTATAACAAAGGTCTCTACAGATCCTGCAATGAGAGGGAAATATTTTAAACATAAATGAGAAATTAGTAAGGAAAGTAACTTCAGTTTAGAGTTTCCAGACAGTTAATTATGATGGATGGTGAGGAAAACACAGAAAAACTGTAAAGATATTCTGTTTATCCTTTTATGTTTTATAGATTCTGTTTATCCTTTTATGTTTTATAGATTTCAGAATAACCAAAATATATAGTACTTTCTATTACTGTATTCTCAATATTCCACTCACAAAGCTTTCAAAATGCTATTGTTATTGCTGCTCGTCTAAATAATATACTCCCAAATCGTGATGGGTATCTGGGAGGTGGAGATGGGGAGGAGGAAGACAGAGGGTATCCCCTGGGAGTCATTCCATTATAAGAGACTCTGTGCAATTCTGTTTGCTCCATTATGTTCACACAAAAAAGCCCCTGTGCCCTCCACTTACTATACTAATGCATTTGAAAAATGAGCCATTTTGCATATTGTATCTTACACATAAAAAAGAGAAGGGCAATTTGTCTAGCATCATCTTTGTAATGACTAATGTAAAACCAACAGAAATTGTTTAGTCTTCATAGTAACACAGAAGTAAGAGATAAAAAAAAGTCCTATTAGGTAAGGTATGCAATTTTCCTGCAAGAGAGGATGTTCCCTAAAGCATACTATCCAAAGTAATTGTAGATGCCCCAAGTGATGGGGCTTCCAACCCACTTACCTTGTTTTTATGAAATCTATGTATGTACATTATATAAAACATCAGATGACTCATACTGATTCACAGAGAAATGTTTAGATTATGAGATAACACACACAGCTAAGATCAGGTGAAAAATACTTGATGTCCTCCAATATTTAGGCATAATGTGACATATTAGATCAGCGGACTGTCAACCCCAGTTGGGGTTAGACACTGGATGACATAGGATTGGGACAATATTTGCTCTTACTAAATACAGGCAAAAGTTTTCTTTCATGCCAAAGTCTGTGTGGCTGAAGCTCAGGAAGGTAATAAAGTCAGAATGGCATTCTTACTTATTCGTGGTTGGGTAGGGTACTATTCTGATTCACCCTGAAGAGTGGGGAGCACCTCGTGTTGCTCGTCCAGGGTGGAATTAGGTCCTGATGTACTTCTGAAAGTATTGTTGTCTCCACTGTACACAGAGGCACCAGTTCAGCAAAGAATTAAAGCCCAAGCTTAAGTTCATCACTATGAAGCAACGTACTTAAGCACGTGTTGCTGAATAAATACAGACTTAATTAAGCGCATGATTGAAGTTCAGCAAAACACTTAAGTATTGCTTAATTAGGGCCAGAGAAAGGAATGGAGTGTCTAAAACAGAGTGCTTCAGAACCCATCCTGATGGAATAAGAGAAATATGAGGAGCTGCCAGTACTGCTGGAGGGATGCTGAGGGATGTCCAGGGCCCTGGGGTAGAGTGAACCAAGGAAGGGAAGATAGAGGGTGATGGGTCAGAGACCAGCAGGGTTGGGAGGGAGGCAACGGGATGAAAACGGTGAGGGAATTGTAAGGTTTGCATAGGCATACCAAGCGGAAAGTACAAGTTGTAGATATGACAAGTGAAGCTTAAGAGCAGAGTACTACCACTTTTCCGCCAATATTTATCTGTAGATTTCCACACGGTTACTGATTTCTTTCACTGAATGATTATATAGAGCAGGGATCAGAAACAGCTGATGCATGCCCAGCCAACATACCAGCGCCTCTCTGAACCTACTATCATGTTCTCAAGAATCTCAGCTTACATTAAAAAACAAAAAAGTAAGTCTCTAGCTGTTATGATTTTGAAGAAACATTTGGTTCATGTTGATTAATTCAAACAGGAACAGGTGCAGAGAAGGACTACTAGGATGATCAGAGGAATGGAAAACTGACCTAATGAGAGGAGACTCAAAGAGCTTGGCTTGTTTAGCCTAACCAAACAAAGGCTGCGGGGAGATATGATTGCTCTCTTTAAACACATCAGTGAGATAAATACCAGGGAGGAAGAGGAAATATTTAAGTTAAGCGCCAGTGTTGACAGAAGAACAAGTGGATATAAACTGGCCATCAGCAAATTTAGGCTTAAAATTAGAGAAAGGTTTCTAACTATCGGAAGAATGAAGTTCTGGAACAGCCTTCCAAGGGGAGCCATGGGGACAAAAAGCCTAACTGGCTTCAAGACTGAGCTTGATAAGTTTATGGAGGGGATAGTATGATGAAACTGCCTACAATGACATGTTGCCAATCTGCGACTGATAGCAGCAAATATCCCCAACAGTGATGGGATGCTAGATGGGGAGGTCTCTGAGTTACTACAGAGAATTCTTTCCCAGGTATTTGGCTGTTGGGTCTTGCCGAAATGCTGAGGGTCCAACTGATTTCCATATTTGAGGTCAGGAAAGAATTATCCCCCAGGTCAGACTGGCAAAGACCCTGGGAGGGGTTGTCTTCCTTTGCAGCATGGAGCACGGGTCACTTGCAGGTTTAAACTAGTGTAAATGGTTGATTCTCTGTAACTGGAAGTCTTTAAATCATGATTTGAGGACTTCAGTAACTCAGCCAGAGGTTATGGGTCTATTATAGGAGAGGTGGGCAAGGTTCTGTGGCCTGCAATATGATCAGACTAGATCAGTGGTGGGCAACCTGTGGCCCATCAGGGTAATCCGCTGGCAGGCCACGAGACAGTTTGTTTACATTGACCGTCCTCAGGCACAGCTGCCCATAGCTCCCAGTGGCCTGGTTCGCCGTTTCCGGCCAATGGGAGCTGCAGGAAGCGGTGCCCAGCACGTTCCTGCGGCCTACGCCGCTTCCCATAGCTCCCATTGGCTGGGCTCCTGGAGCTGCACTGCCTCAGAGCATAGGGGGATGGCAGCTGTAGCAACAACCTTTCAAAGAGTTCAGCTTGGACTTCCCAGCAGGTGGGAGGATCAGGGCCATAGCTCTGCCTTACCTGTTTCCTCTGAAGTGGCGAGTGCTGTAGCAGGCAGGTGCTGGGAGCAGAACTTAGACCCTAAATTCAGGAACAGGTATTGTGCTAGGTCCACACACAGGTGCACAAAAGAAAGGTTCCCTGTGCCACTGCTCCCTCCCCTTTGTGTCCTCTTGTAGGGCCCTGCACAATCTAACGCTATGAACAGTTAGACCTTCTTTTGCTCCCACTGAAGCCAATGGGAGATTTCTCATTGATTTCAGCAGGAGCAGGATAGGATTAACTTCACTGTACCACATAAGACAGTATATGGATTTATTAATACCGGGATGCTATCCTTTGTTTCACAATTTATCACTGTGATGATACTGTAAGTATAGGCCCGTAGCTTGACAGATGAAAGCAAAATTAAAATACTTTCAAAATAATGATAAAAATGTACATTAGTTCTTTGCTCTGTTGGCATGAATAGTTTAGCTATGCAAATTTTTTACTTCATTGCTGAGTAATCTGCTCATACACACAGTGCAGGGAACTTGTGTTAACTATATTTTTTTAATTTGTTACCAAGACTACATCAGATCATTAGAGCATGCACAGAAGACAAGCATTAAATCAACTGCCAAAGAATAAGATGTGGAATTTCCACATGAACAAGTGCTTTCATTTGAAATACATATATCTACTTTATGTCAGAACATAGGAAAGTGCTCATTCCTTTTCTAAGTAAATCATAATTGACACGCTTTTTAGAGAACAACTCTCACAAACTGCAAAGTTAACGGTATCTTGCAACCCCATTACAAATACATACATATGAAAAATCACTTACTGCAAAGCTTGCTCAAACTACAGCATCTAGCATCAAGTAAGTTGGAGTAAGTAGTATTTTTAGGTTGTTTTTTTTTAAATTATGTCAGCCGTAGTAATGTCAAACAAAGAATGCCCCACAAAACCCAGCATTCAAGGGCTGCTGATCAAATTCAGAAATAGGCCTCTTTACATGCATAGTACTGCAGCAATATACTAACATTTCTCACAATACAGTGCAACAAAGACACATAGCTATGAAACGGAGAGGCAAGCTAATGTGCAAATCCTTGTTCCATCCACACCGCTAGCGCACTGCAGGTTATGAGTCACCCAGAAATTCTGTAGACAACATAGACAATAGGCATTCAGCTAAATACTCTATTAAATATGTCAAAACCTATGGTTTCTGCCACAATGAATGCTAGTAATATCATGATACCCATAAAACATCTCACACAAACAACTGCAGTGACTGAGCAATCCTATATCATGCTAGTACTTACAGCATCAGATGATCAGACAGGACAAACCACTGTATTTAGCTATTTCTTCATAAACTGCTTTCACATACTGGCCTGTTCATTGTGCCAATTCTTCCATTGGTTGCTGGTGTTTGACAGCATCTGGACTCAAAACAATCTTGTCCCTCTTCCCCCTTTTGTAAAATCAGCAGATTTCAGCATAATGCGTGACCACTGCTGCAGCCTCAATGTAGCCAAACAAGTTTAATGCAGCAGAGGCTTTAGCTCTGCCCTGCCAGCTCTCGCTCTCTTGCTCTTTTTTTTTTTTTTTAAAGAGATATGGTCCTGACTAGTCTCAGATTTCAACAGCACAGAAAAATGTCAGTTTGGGTTTTTTTTAGATTATATGTTGCATAAAGTAAAATACAAAGTGAGGATGTCACATCAAAATTTAATATTTTTAAATATCACTGTCAAGACAGAAGTTCTATTTAAAATATCTCCATTTGCATTAACTGATCAGATTAGGGTGACCAGATCACCCAAGTCAAATATCGGGATGCGGGGGGGGGGGGACGGGGGGGGAGGGGGAAAAAAAAACACCCCCCACCCCTTCCTCCACAAGCGCTGGAGGGAGGCCCGGGAGACGCAGGGGAAGCGCGAGGCCGGGATGAGTGAGAATCCGGCCTGGCCCCAAGTGCAGGCAGGACTCAGTCGGGGAGTAGGGGGGTGGCCCGCGGGGCCAGGCAGCAGCTGTTCTCCCCCCGGGGCAGTGGGACTCGGGTGCAGCCGGTGCTGCAGCTCCCACTGCCGCGGGGGGAGGAAGCGGCCGATGGCCAAGCTCGGCGGCTGCGGCTCTGGCGCCCGGGCCCGAACCCCCCGAGCCCGGGCCTGTTGCGGGGACCCAGCAGCGCGCACGCTGCGCCCAGCCCCTGGCCAGTCACGTCTGGGCTGCTGCCCAGCTGGTGCTATCCCGCGGCGGCCCCAGAGTGGGGGCAGCAGGCCCCAGCCCCCTCGTCCTGCTCGGGTCCCGCAGGGGAATGAACGGGGCTGGGCTGCCGATGCCTCCGCCCCGGGGCCGCCGCGGGATAGCACCAGCTGGGCAGCCAGCCCAGACGCAACTGGCCAGGGGCTGGGCGCAGCGTGTGCGCTGCTGGGTCCCCGCAGCAGGCCCAGGCTCGGGAGGGTTCGGGGGTGCCAGAGCCACAGCCGCCGAGCTTGGCCATCAGCCGCTTCCTCCCCCCGCGGCAGTGGG
>NW_020664492.1:1690581-1746036 GCF_002925995.2 Terrapene triunguis
CTCTCCCTACCCCCCGACTGAGTCCTGCCTGCGCTCGGGGCCAGGCTGGACTCTCACTCACCCTGGCCCCGTGCTTCCCCTGCGTCTCCCGGGCCTCCCTCCACAAGTGCCGGAGGGAGGAGGAATGGCGAGCCCGGGGAAGAGGCGGGGATTCAGGGAGGGAGCCAATGGGGGAAAGAGGGGGCGGAGTCGGGGCGGGGGGTGCGCGAGCACTTCCAGGCTCCGGAGTATTTGCTTGTTTGTCCAGTGTCCCGAGCTAACATTGGTCAGGACGCGGGACAAACAAGGAAATATCGGGACAGTCCCGATAAAATCGGGACGTCTGGTCACCCTAGATCAGATAGTAAAGATTTTTTTTAAAAAATCAAAATTACTTTTCACCTTTTATGCTGTTTTTCACTTGTTCACTTTTTGCATTTCTCTCTTTCTGTCTGTCTTATGCTTGCACAATTCTATTGTGTCTGACAATGCTTACTCTATAAAAAGCACAGGTTTTCAGTGGGATTTTTTCAAATCGTGAAAACTTCTCTCTTCATAGTAGCTTTTGTGAACCTCCTTGCTATTCCACTCTTAGCTTTCTCACTTAAGAATTGTATGTGCTTTCATACTCTTCAGATTATTATTTAGAGGAATTTCTTATGTTGATTAAATCATGGCTATCGGAAACCTAAGTATTAAACTTGTTTATCATTTGTGTCCTGAGTTTGGTTCTTCTTTTCCAAGTTGGCAAGGGTACTTGTCAGGATCACAGGAGCCTGGCCTACAGTTTGGGACTTAGAATTCCTACCTGCATATAGAGAACTGTGGCCCCTCTCTATTGTTTTATGTGGCTAAAGGTTGTACTGTAGGAGAACCGAATAGCCTTTTTTTTTTTTACAGACTAACACCTGTGACAGTGAAAAAACCATACTGACAATGTCATTGGAGCTTACTAGTGATGGTAGATGTCAATGTCATAGTGCTCCTGATCTTCACTATGACCCTACTGCTGTTATTAAAAAATTCTGTTGCTTGTCTCTTGCCCAAGCTGGGAGGCTGATTTCTTTTGCTGAAAGTTAGTGTAACTTTGGAAGAACTAGGATATATTCTCGTCCGGTCTCCTCACTGAGGGTAAGGGCTCAGATAGAATGCAGATGAATGCATGACTGAACAGAAGGTATCGATGGGAAGGCTTTGGCCTCCATGACCATGAGATGCTGTTCCAGGAAGGAGGACTGCTGGGGAAAGATGGGGTCCACCTGACCAAGAGGAACAACAGCATCTTTGGACACCAACTCACCAACTTAATGAGGAAGGCTTTCAACTTGGTTCAAAGAAGGCAGGTGACAAAAACCGAAAGGGATGTATAAAGAGAGGCAACTATAACAGAGAGCTCTGTGTTGTGGTGGAAAGGGAGGGACACAAAATTAAAAGAGGGTCACACGAGCAACAAGAGGGAAAACAGTGGTGGGATCTGCTCAACATGTTAGGTGTCCTTGCATTTGTGTAAAGAGCATGGGGAATAAACAGGAAGAACTGGAAATGTTACTACATCAACTACATTATGCCTTAACTGGCATCATTAAGACTTGGTGGAATAAATGTCATGACTGGAGCATAGGTTTGCAGGGGGATAGCTTGCAAGGAAGGATAGGCAGGGGAAAAAAGGAAACCAAACCAATTTTCTCTTTTCCAAAGTTACAGGACACAAAATTAGGGCTTATAAAGAGACTCTCTTTGCAACCTCAACCTTAATCATAATTTAAAACCTGTTACACCAGTGAACTGTATGATAGTTAAGATTTAGTGCAGGGGTGGGCAAAATTTTTGGCCTGAGGGCCACATCGCGTTTCCAAAATTGAATGGGGGGCCGGTTAGAGGAGGCTGTGCCTCCCCAAACAGCCAGGCGTGGCCCAGCCCCCGACCCCTATCCGACCCCCCCTTTTCTTGCCCCCTGACAGCCCCCCTGGGACTCCTACCCCATCCAATCCCCCCTGTTCCCTGTCCCCTGATGGCCCCCCCCCCGGGACTCCTGCCCCATCCACCACCCCCTGCTCCCTGTCCCCTGACCGCCCCCGGGTTCCCCGTCCCTGACTGCCCCCCACCATCCCATCCAACACCCCCCCTCCTTCCTGACTGTCCCCCCGGGACCCCTGCCCCCATTCAACCACCCCTGTTCCCCGCCCTCTGAGTGCCCTGACCCCTATCCACACCCCCACCTCCTGACCACCAACCTGAACTCCCCTGCCCTCTTACCACACTGCCTGGAGCACCGGTGGCTGGCGGCACTACAGCCATGCCACCCAGAGCACCGGGTAAGGCTGCAGCTCTGCAGCTGTGCTGCCTGGCTGCCCAGAGCATTGTGCCAGCGGCGCAGTGAGCTGAGGCTGCGGGGGAGGGGGAACAGCAGGGGAGAGGCTGGGGGCAAGCCTCCCGGGCCAGAAGCTCAGGGGCCAGGCAGGAGGGTTCAGCGGGCTGGATGTGGCCCGCGGGCCGTAGTTTGCCCACCTCTGATTTAGTGTGTACTTTGAGATAAATACATATTCAACCAATTAGTTACTAACATTTTGAACGGCAAACAGAATTGTTGACAGTCCAAATTATTTTCTTATATTAAGAATATATATATTCTCATATACATTCTTATATATGGAAAATTACAATAGGATCAAAGGAGCAACAAAAGGGAAAACACTGTGGCAATCTGCTCAATATCTCTGATGTCTATACAAATGCAAGGAGTATGGGGAATAAACAGAAAAAACTATAATTCTTAATAAGCAAACAAAATTATGACTTAATTGGCATACTGAGACTTGGTGGGATAATCCCAGAACTGGAACATTGGTTTACAGGAAGATAACTTGCTCAGGAAGGATAGGCAGGGAAAAAAAGGAAGAGGTGTTGGTGTTGCACAGTATATCGAGAATACATACACTTGTTCTGAGGTCCAGAAGGAGGTGAGAGGCAGACCAGTTGAAAGACAGAAGATAGAAGGGGGAAAATGGGGGACCACATCATGGTAGGGGTCTACTAGGGACCCCCAAATCAGGAGGAGGAGTAGGAGTCATTTCTAGCACAACAGAAATATCCAATACACAACACCTGGTAGTAATGGGGAACTTTAACCACCTAGATATCTGTTGGAAAAGTAATACGGCAAAACACAAAATGCACAATAGGTCCTTGGAATGTGTTGGGGACAACTTTTTGTTTCAGAAGATGGAGGAAGTAACCAGTGGGACTTGATTCTGACTAACACTTAGAGGAGAGGAAAGTGATCAGGAACAGTCAGCATGGATTCACCAAGGGCAAGTCATGCCTGACTAACCTAATTGCCTTCTATGAGGAGATAACTGGGTCTGTGGATGAGGGGAAAGCAGTGGATGTATTATTCCTTGACTTTAGCAAAGCTTTTGATACCGTCTCCCACAGTATTCTTGCCAGCAAGTTAAAGAAGTATGGGCTGGATGAATGGACTATAAGGTGGATAGAAAGCTGGCTAGATCGTCGGGCTCAATGGGTAGTGATCAATGGCTCCATGTCTAGTTGGCAGCCGATATCAAGCAGAGTGCCCCAAGGGTCGGTCCTGGGGCCGGTTTTGTTCAATATCTTCATTAATTATCTGGAGGATGGCGTGGACTGCACTCTCAGCAAGTTTGCAGATGACACTAAACTGGGAGGAGTGGTAGATACGCTGGAGAGTAGGGATAGGATACAGAGGGACCTAGACAAATTAGAGGATTGGGCCAAAAGAAACCTGGTGAGGTTCAACAAGGACAAGTGCAGAGTTCTGCACTTAGGACGGAAGAATCCCATTCACTGTTACAGACTAGGGACCGAATGGCTAGGCAGCAGTTCTGCAGAAAAGGACCTAGGGGTTACAGTGGACGAGAAGCTGGATATGAGTCAACAGTGTGCCCTTGTTGCCAAGAAGGCTAATGGCATTTTGGGCTGTATAAGTAGGGGCATTGCCAGCAGATCAAGGAACGTGATCATTCCCCTCTATTCGACATTGGTGAGGCCTCATCTGGAGTATTGTGTCCAGTTTTGGGCCCCACTCTACAAGAAGGATGTGGAAAAATTGGAAAAAGTCCAGCAGAGGGCAACAAAAATGATTAGGGGGCTGGAGCACATGACCTATGAAGAGAGGCTGAGGGAACTGGGATTGTTTGGTCTGCAGAAGAGAAGAATGAGGGGGGATTTGATAGCTGCTTTCAACTACCTAAAAGGGGGTTCCAAAGAGGATGGATCTAGACTGTTCTCAGTAGTACCAGATGACAGAACAAGGAGTAATGGTCTCAAGTTGCAGTGGGGGAGGTTTAGGTTGGATAATAGGAAAAACTTTTTCACTAGGAGGGTGGTGAAACACTGGAATGGGTTACCTAGGGAGGTGGTGGAATCTCCTTCCTTAGAGGTTTTTAAGGTCAGGCTTGACAAAGCCCTGGCTGGGATGATTTAGTTGGGAATTGGTGCTGCTTTGAGCAGGGGGTTGGACTAGATGACCTCCTGAGGTCCCTTCCAACCCTGATATTCTATGATTCTATGAACAGGAATCAATTGGTTGCAAATCTAAAGGTTGAAGGTAAATTGGATGAAAGTGATCATGAAATGATAGATTTCATGATTCTAAAGAAAGGAAGAAGTGAGAGCTGCAGAATAAGGACAAAGGACTTCAAAAAAGCATACATTAACAACTCAGAGAATTGGTATGTATGGGCCCACAGGAAGAAAATCAGAGGGAAAAGGGAGTCCAGGAGAGCTGGCAGTTTCTCAAAAAGACCACATAAAAGGCACAACAGCAAACTATTCCAATGTGAAGGAAAGAAAGAACAGTAAGAGGCCAATACAGCTTCATCAGGAGCTCTTTAATGACATGAAAAATCAAAAAGGAATCCTACAAAAAGTGGTAACATGGACAAATACTATAAAACATGGGACGAAATTGTCCCATTCAACTTGGCACTGGTAAGGTCGCAGTTGGAGTACTGTGTTGGGTTCTGTTCTCCACACCTTAAGAAAGATGTGGACAAATTGGAGAGAGTCCAAAGGAGAGCAACAAAAATGATTAAAGTTTCAGAAAAATCATACTCATGAAGACAGATTTTAAAAAATGGGCAAGGTTAATCTTGAGAAAACAAGACTGGCGGGGGACCTGATAAGTCTTCATATATGTTAAGGGCTGTTATAAAAAGGATAGAGATCAATTGCTTTCCATGGCCTCTGAAGGTAGAACAAGTAGTAATTGACTTAATCTGCAACAAGGGAGATTTTGATTAGATATTAGGAAAAACTTTTAAACTATAAGGATAGTTAAGCACTGGAATAGACTTCCATGGGAGGTTGTGGAATCCCCATCACTGGGTTTTTAAAAACAGGTGTCATGGCTGGTCTAGGTATATATGCTCTTGCATCAGTGTGTGGGGGATGAATTAGATGACCTCTTGAGGCCCCCTTCCTGCCGTACATTTATATGATAAGCAGTAATAAAGAGGTCTCATGACCCCATGTCTCCTACGACCCAGTCTTGGTTACCTGCTGCCACCACCAAGCTTCTCACTTGGAAATTTTACCTTGAGGCACCTCCCTCTGCTCCCTTGTGACAAGGACCCCATCCCCTGGAGTGGTGATCTCAGGATAGGTATTGTACTTATTCTTCGAAAGCTGCTGCAGAAACCCCCATTCAGCACTGCTCCAGACTTATTTAACAAACTTTTAATTTATTATCTACAATCAAAACCTATGAATGAACTTTAGAACTGATCATCTGGAAGTGTCCACTTTTCTTATCAAGCCGTGGAAACTCTTATATCTAGGCTTGGCAGAATTCTTTTTTGTAATTTCAACAGTTAATATCTATTTTTATTTAAGATATTTTAAATTTTATGTTTAAAAATTTTAATTTTTACATTTGCAGGAAATTAAGGAGGTGTAGGGTTGGGGGTAGGATTAGGGCAGCACTGACAGGAGAGTTGCAGGGGGGTCCTTGCTCAGCCGAGGGGCCCAAAACATCGAGATGCAAGGCATGGGGGAGACTGCAGTCCTGGCCCTGCAGAACAGAGATCCCTGACCAGCACTGCAAGGAGGAGGATGAGCCCCTAGCCAGAGGGGAGACTACCCCGCTGCTGAGCAGCCCTGCTCAGGGATGGCTTCCACACTCCTGGCTGGTGAGTGCATGAGCTGGGCTCCCTGCATGGCCAATGGCTGGATGAAATTGGATCCCTCCAGGTGTAAAGTGCGGAGAAGGCAGCAGTCCTGGCAGGGCAGAGAAGAGACCCTAGGCTAGGACTGCAAGGAGGAGGACAAGCCCCCGGCCCCAAAGGAGGCCATCCCACTGCTGAATGGTTCCTGGCTGGAGATGGCTCCCACGCTCGCAGCTGGTGAGTGAGAGATTGGGTAGTTGACAGCAGAGGTGCAGAGGGCTCTCTGTGCTGCTGCAGGGTCAGACACCTGATCCCTGCAGATGCAAGGTGTGGGGGCTGCACTCCCACCCACTGTTACTGATGGATATTTTCCATCAGCTTCAGTGTGTCACCTGAAATCAACATTTATTGACATCTATTGATTTAAATCCAATCCTGACAAGCCTACTCATTTCACACCCAAGTTTGTGCTTTCTTTTCATAAACCATGGAGTCTGATGTTCTCCCAATATGGTCTCACTACTACCCTCTGGGCAGCCCCAACCTCTCTTCTCCTTCATAGACCAGTCTCTGGAGTCTGGAGAGACCTTTCCCAGCAACTTCAGCCCACCTGGACAAAAACGCCTCTAGCTGGAAAGTCTCCTCACTCCCTCCTCCACTGTTCTCCTACAACTGCCAATGTTTGAACGGACATTCTGTGCTGGCTCCTAGAAACCCAATGGACCCGCATGAACGCCTTAGGTTTCAAACCACTACCTCACTTCTACCCACATATTTTACCTCCCACATTCCTCATACCTAAAATAAGATAAAGGCAACAATACCCTAATGTTCTACACAAGAGGGCATCAGCTATTCAAGGCAATACACTACAGTACTGATGGAGCCCTATAAGTTATGGGTTAGAAGAAGTATACGCATCAGTATTATCAATTATATCAAACTTTTTTCAAACAGTTCATTCCACAGGTTTGGAATTCCACAGGTCTCTTCAAGTAATTCATTTGCTCAGGTTTAAAGGACCAGCACAGGCATGGAAGAGGACAAATGAGAAGAATGAATATACATAAGAGAACACAGGGCAAGAGAAAAGCACCTAATATGGGCTGGGACAAAGGCTCCCAAAGCTGATTTTTTTTTAATTATAAAAATTATTTCCAATTGTTTGTAAATGACAAAAGCTAGGGTACCGCTCTCATTTTTCTTGTTAAAAGGGGTGGGGGGGAGGAATGTAAAAATTAACATTTCTAGGCTATGGTCCAGGCTGATTAAAATACCATCTATCCTGGCTATTAGTGCCATAACAATACCAACCACTCCAGCCTATTAGTGCTAGGGTGATTAAAATACCAGTCCAGCCTACAAGAGCCAGGGTGATTAGAGTACCAGCCATCCCAAGCTATTACTGCCAGTACTGTTAACATCATTCACAAGTCTAACCTGTGACACTATTGAATAATACATTGTTTCATGTTCTTTTGAATTCTGATCAATTTGAGAACTGTATTCTAACTGGAATATGTTGCGTTCTCATTCATTAGTTTTTTCAGATATTGAGAAAGAAGTTACAGTCTTTCAAATGTTTGGGAAATCACAGGAAAGCAATATTGTAATACAGTCACTAGCAGTCTTAACTTACAAAATGGGTAGAAGACATCATGACAATGGATTGTCTAATGAGAAATCCAAGCAGGGAAATTAAGACTATGGAGTGCAGTTCCCTGATCACAATTTATTCATCCCTTTAGCTAAGAAACAAAGGCTGGCTCTGTCACTCCATGGCACAGAGCCTGGTTGGAGCTATGTAGCCAGCCTGACTCCATAGATACAGAGCATTAGATTTATTAACCACCTGGACACACTGCAAACCCCACTTCTTCCTACAGGCAGTTCGGAAGAAGGGGATTTGAAGGAAAGGATTAGACAGTGAGTTTTGAAATTCAGGGAGTTTACTTTTCATATTGTTGGTCCTGGCAGTCTATTAAGTTCACTGATTGTGTAATGAGATTTTAATTTTTTGTATGACATTGCTGTAAAGCACCCAGAGTTTAGGACTGGCGCTTAAACAAACACCGTTAAATACAGTGACTACAGAAATAGTCGTGTCCTGCAGGGAGTTACCACCTCTTCAGGGATGGCCACAGTGTTGCTCAACAGCCAACTTTTCAACTGCTCTTCAACAAAGCAGAGTCTGTGGCTCCACCCCTAGGCTTCTGGAGATTATATTGGTGGGGAGGAGATACTATAGGAGCAAATGTGCATCTCTGACTCTTCAAAAGGATGCTCTGTGGATAAATAATTGAGACCTTAAAAGGGCCACACTCCTCTCCCATACATTCACAGATCTGAAAACACAGTTGTCAGCCAGACGAGGTATCAGGTGCAGTCAGGGTTTATTTACACTGAAAAATTAAACTGTGCGAGAACAAAATCCCGAGGCGTCATGGTAACTAACACCATGTTGAACATGACAGCACTCAGGGTAGGTGGGGATGGCCTAGGGTTACCCATGACCCACTGACAATGTTAAACATGACAATCTATGCTGAGTGCAAAGTCGTGTTTAACTTCATGTTAGTTGTCATGACCCCATAAAAACAACTGGGTATAGAAGAAGAGCTAAAAACACCACTTGTGACAACCTCCACTCCCCCCCCCCCCACAACAGATACAATTTGTGTCTGGGTGGTTAATATTTCAAGGACCTGGCTTCTGCCCCTCTCTCCCCCTTACAGCTGTTCTGTGAGTACCCAGCACTGCCACTGTGCTGGAAAGAGACAGGGACAGGATGCACACAAAGGCTCAAGGTGGGGAGTGATTTCTCAATTACACCGGCTCTCTGTCTACACTAGGTAGCTCTGCACCACTCATCTACACAGTGGTCAGAGTACTCAGCATCCTTTCCACATCAAGCCTGACCTGTTGACAGCTGGTCAGACCTTTGTGGAGCTGGTTTATTTAGGAGTAAGTGGCTTACGTACCCATTACTCCTGCATAAACATGACAGAATGTATCCATAAAACACTGCATTGCGGTGGTGGGAGTTTCACTGGCTTCCATGTTCAAAAGCATCTGGGTCACACCTCCAAAGCCCATATGGCAGTAGTAAAAGGAATTAGCCCTGCACTGTAGTTGTAGCATAGAGAAGTGGCCTTCAGCCTCTCTCCAAAAAAAAATCCCTGTGGCTTGGAAGTCAGCAGCTGCATGAGGCAGCTCCTCCAGAAATGAAACTCCTGGTGGAAGCAGCCACCCAGAGCCTCCTAGATTGCTGGGGAGGAGATATAATGGACCACCTGACATGGACCAGGTAAGTGTGTTGCAGGCCACCAAGAACCTTCCCAGAAGACATCAAGAATAAGGGGATGTCCTGGTGCTTATTGCTAGCAAGGGGATGCTGGGGTCCCAGAAGAGGAGTTTGAAATTGGGAAGGAGTTGCTGAGCGTGGGTTGTGGGGAGACAGCATATTATTCCGATTCATATGTCTGAATATCATCTGAATCTGAACATTCAATTTAGTCCTCTCTAACAAATGCTTTTCAATTTTTCCATCTTGTAAACTACTTATACTACCATTATTTTGGTGGAGGGGATTTCCTTTTGTTAATCATTACTTTTTAAGCAGAGGCGCCGACTTCCTGAGTTCCTGGGGGGTGCTCGACCTCCGCTCTGTCCCAGGCCCCACCCCCCCTCCACCCCTTCCCACAAGTCCCACCCTGCCTCTTCCTGACCCTGCTCCTCCCACTCCCGCTCATTGCCTCTTGCACGCCACTGAACAGCTGATCACCAGCGGGCAGGAGGCGCTGGGGGGAGAGGGAGGAGCTGATCGGTGGGGCCTGCTGTTGGGTGGGAGGGATTGGGGGGAGGGGAAGGAGCTGATCCACGGGGCTGCCGGTGGGTGCTGAGCACCCACTATTTTTTTCCCCATGGGTACTCCAGCCCAGGAGCACCCATGGAGTCAGCACCTATGTCTTTAAGCCCACCATTATGTAGTAAACTGAGCCCACAAATAACTCCTTGGGGCATTCTGCACCAAAAAATTAAAAATTATGCACCAAAAAAAAAATTTTTTTGCACAGAATATTTTTAAATTCTGCACATTTTATTTGTCAAAATAACACTACATAATCATGCCAGTTTCAATTATTTTGGTAATTTATTTCAAAATACCTGTCAGCAAGTATGTTTGTAACAATACAGACAGGCACAAAAATTCCCCCAGGAGTAGAGAGTTAAAGAACCCACTGTGACAACGCAGTTCCTGTTTCTCTACCCCCTTTTGCTAGGGGGCCAGATACTCCCCCAGCTGCGGCCCCCCCCAGCCCAGATACCCCCCCCCCCTTTCCCCCCCCCGAGCTAAATTCCCTCTAAGCTGCACAGCCACATGGTCACGCAGCAGGCTATAAAGGGCTGCACAGGCGTGCAGCCACAGAGGCCTGGCGGGGCCTCTCCCCTGGCCCCGGAGCTGCTGCCGGTGGGGAGAAGCACCTCTCCCCCAGAGTTGTTGTCGGTGGGGAGAGGGCTGGGGAGAGTCCTCTGGCCCCAGCCCCTGGGTAGCCTGCACCCCAAACTCCTCATCCTCGGCCTCACCCCAGAGCCCACACCCCCAGCTGGAGCCCTCACCCCCCTGCACTCCAAACCCAACCCTCTGCCCCAGCCCTGAGCCTCCTCCAACACCGCAAACCCTTCATCCCCAGCCCCACCCCAGAGCCTGCACCCCCAGCCAGAGCCCTCACCCCCTACACCCCAACCCTCTGCCCCAGCCCTGAGCCCCACCACACACTCCGAACCCCTCAGCCCCACCTCCGCCACACATCACCTCCATATTGGTGCACATAACAAAATTCATTCCACGCATGGATATAAAAAAATAGAGGGAACATTGCCCCAGAGCACTGCCACGGGGCCTCCCCTTGCCCAGATACCCACACCCTTTCCCCCCCGGGGCCCAGCCGTGGCCCCCCAGCCCAAACACCCGCCCCCTTCACTCCCAAGAGCCCAGGGATCCAGAGGGAGAAACAGCCTGATGCTGGATCCTAAGCTTGCACGGTGTTGCCTGCGCACCGCCCTCTCCTTCCTTCAGGGCATGCTAGGAACTGCAGCTGCCAGGAACCTTCTAGCTCCCTCTCCCTCCCCCCAGCAGTGTCTTCTATGTGCGAGCTGGGCTCTGCCAGGTCCAATAGCCCCTAGTGGCAGCTAGCAACACTGCAGCCCATTACTGTTGGGGAAAGGAAATTCTGCACGCATGTTAATTTCTGCAAATTTCTGCATTGCGCAGTGGTGCAGAATTCCCCCAGGAGTATATGTTCTCCTCTGCCTGAGAGGATATATCCTGCCCCATTCCTACCTCCTCAGAAACACCCCAAAGCCCTGCCCCTCCATGCCAAGCATGCCGCAATAGCGAGTGAGAGGGACAGAGTGTCTCTCTCTCTCTCACACATTCATGACTGCCCATCCGCCCCCCAGCAGTGATTTACATTTCTACTGGCTGCTCCAGGTGCCTGAACTAACCTGCCTGCGCTGCCAGGGAGGGGCACGTGACCACTCTTGTAGCTTCCCTTCGCTTCCCCATAAGAAGTCATTTTTCTGCGGGGAAGCAAAGAAATCTGCGTGGGGGAACATGAATTCTGCGCATGTGCAGTGATGCAGAATTCCCCCAGGAGTAACAAATGATGATGGTCAATCTATTGCAAGAGCGGCAAGCACACAAATTGTTAGCTGCTGCAGCTCTGGTATTACAAGTGACTAGTAGCTGAATGCCTGTGCTGTCACAAAGGTGCAGCAGTTGGGCCAAATAATCCACCATTCATGCAGTCTCCCTCATACAACTAATAAAACTGTTGCATGAAAATTAGCTGTAAAGTAAGTGTGATGATTGGCTGAGTTACCTCTGATATCATCATGATCTAGGACTTTTGGCATGGCATAGATCAGAGGTGGGCAAACTATTGGCCACATGCCACATCTGGTCCACAGGACCGTCCTGCCTGGCCCTTGAGCTCCCGGCCGGGGAGGCTAGCCCCTGGCCCCTCCCCTGCTGTTCCCCCTCCCCCGCAGCCTCAGCTCACCATGCTGCCAGTGCTCTGGGCGGCGGGGCTGCGAGCTCCTGCCAGGCAGCGCAGCTGAGAGAGCCACCAGCCTGCCCCAGTGCTCTAGACTGCGTGGCAGCATGGCTGGCTCCAGCCGGGCGGCACAGCTGCCAGTCCTGCTGCTCTGAGCGGCATGGTAAGGGGGCGGGGAGCGGGGGCGGGAGGTGGATAAGGGGCAGGGAGTCCTGGAGGGCAGTCAGGGGACAGGGAACAGGGGGCAGTTGGATGGGGCGGAGGTTCTGGGGGGGCGGTCAGGGGATGGGGAACAGGGGGAGTTGGATAGGCGTGGGAGTCCCAGGGGGGCTGTCAGGGGGCAGGAGTGTGGATAGGGGTTGGAGCAGTCAGGGGACAGGTAGCAGGGGGGGTTGGATAGGGGGTGGGGTCCCGGGGGGGACAGTTAGGAGTGGAAGGTCCCGGGAGGGGGCGGTCAAGGGATAAGGAGTGGGGGGGGGGGTTGGATGGATTGGGTGTTCTGAGTGGGGCAGTAAGGGGGCAGGAAGTGGGAGGGGACGGATAGAGAGCAGGGGCCAGGCTGTTTGGGGAGGCACAGCCTTCCCTACCTGGCCTTCCATACGGTTTCGGAACCCCAATGTGGCCCTCAGGCCAAAAAGTTTGCCCACCCATGGCATAGATACATGTCTTACTACAGCTGAAAGCCTGGTGTAATTCAGAAAATCAAAATGGCTGAGAACTTAAAAACTGGACAGTGACAGACAATGAATTCCAGTAATGACTGAACCTGGTGATATTCTAAACAAAAAGAGCTGCCAACCATGCTTGTAGCTGTTCCCATTGTTCACACTGACTCATACATTCTAAGTTTCACAGTGGCACACAGAGGATGCATTTCTTGAGTAAAAATGTGCTTATTTTACTCCAATTATTCATTTAAAAATATTCTGCTCACTCTTCCCTGCATTCCTATTCTTTTTCAATGATTCTCCACATGGTTGTGCTGTGTTTTCAATTAAGTATTTTCTAGCAGAGGCTAGGCTCTGTGCAAAAGACTAAGGGCTGGTCTACACTAACCCCCCAATTCGAACTAAGATACGTTACGTGAATAACGTAGCTGAAGTCGACGTACCTTAGTTCGACCTTACCGCGGTCCAGATGCGGCAGGCAGGCTCCCCCGTCGACTCCGCATACTCCTCTCGCCGAGCAGGAGTACCGGAGTCGACGGCGAGCACTTCTGGGTTCGATTTATCGTGTCCAGACAAGACGCGATAAATCGAACCCAGAAGTTCGATTGCTTGCCGCCGAACCAGCGGGTAAGTATAGACGTACCCTAAGTGTTATCTTCTTGCAATCTTTCTAAACTAATTTTTGCTCTCTTCTTGATAATCATCTTGCTCTCTGTTGCATATTTCATCTCTTCTGTGCAGCCGTGTAAATGTTTTGGCAAATACATGACATATCAGTCACAATGAAGACAATCTTGATTGTGTCTTTTTACCCTCCCTTGGTCTTCTTGAGAGAGATTTTCTGATAGTTTTACCTGCTCATAGATTTTCATGCTATTCAGGCTCTATCTACTAATTGACAATCTTATCTTTTCTTTTTTCCCCTCCTGACTTCCGTAGTAGTTATGCAGTCTTCAAACAAATAAATAGCCAGATCACCCTCCTCCTGAGGGAAAATCAGATGAAAAGGGCCCATGATGATCCCCTAAAGGCATTCTTTCCTGATTGTTTTAGGCAGGGTGGGGGGTGGAGAGAGAACAGGATTTCTTCCCTCCACTCTCTAACCTGGACTGAGCCGCAGAACCCACTTGTGATGCAGACAAACCTGGGATGCAGCTGCTACATCATCTTTTCCTCCTGTTGACTTCATTCCTATTCTGCCAGTCAGCTCTGATTGTGTTATTGTAGCCATGTTGGTTCCAAGATATTCGAGGCAAAGTGGGCGAGGTAATATCTTTTATTGGACCAGCTTCTGTTGGTGAGAAGGAAAGCTTGTCTCTTTCACCAACAGAAGTTGGTCCAATAAAACATATTACCTAGCCCACCTTGTCTCTCAGGTCAGCTCTGAAATATGTACCAAAAAAAAAAAAATCAGGAGAGTTTCTCTGCATACATAAGGAAGGTATGCAAGGGAGGTCTTGTCAGGCTGGGTTGTTTTTTTCTTGCTCTCTTTCAAATAATTGTTTGGCAAAAGCTGAAGCACACACACACAAGTAATAGAGGGAAGAAATTTTACATAGTCACTTTACACCAATATGAAGAGTTTCTCCTCTTCCGTTGTAAAAGGACATTTTCATTTATCAGCAAATGCGACTTTCCTTCAGGGGTTAAGATCGAGGGACAAAAATCTGTTCTCAAGATACAGCAGAATAAATCTAACCTTAGTAACACCACTGACTTGCAGCTGAGCTTCTCTGAATTTACAACAGTGTAAGTGAGAGTAGAATTTGGCTAGTGACCTGTAGCCAGATTTCTAAAACTCAAGGATATTAGATAGAAATCAAAGGCAATTGATGGCACTCAAAATCTTGCAGGATTATGCCCAAAACTCATTCACATAGGGCCTGATTCTCATTTCACTTATACCAGTTTTACACTGGTATAACTTCACTGGCATCAATGTAGTTACTCTGGTTTACACCAGGTTGCATAAGAGCAAAATTAGGTCCATAAGAGACCAAAAGATGGATGCTATTTTCTTAGAAATAGGTACAGTGAAACAATATTTCTTTATTAGGCAGATTAACAGTGCCAAACTTAATGGAAACAGTCTTTTTAGAAATTTTAGGGTCCAAAGAATGTGATATAAATTAGGCAATTATCTTTTTTTCCTTTAAAACAAGAAGATATAGAGGATAAAAGGCACATTTCTAGGGAGAAAGAGGAAGTGTCTAAAGAACTTATTATGACATGGTGCTTGGACATTGTCTTTTTCCTTTACCTCTATTTTAATTTTCAAACCACACTTGGGGAAAAAGTGAGCTCTGTTCTATCCAGAGGGGTAACATGAGATTTGGAAAGTTCCGTTTATCGGAAAGCAGGGAATGTGTGAAGGATAGGCCTGAGGTACCCAGAGCTGGACATTGAAAATCCCCAATGTTTCTTCCAGGTAGAGCTAGTCAAAAATGGTAAGTATGCTTGTAATACTTTCTGAATTCATGTTTTCAACAATTTTCACACAAAAAAATTCAAAATGTAAAAGAAAAAATATTTTTTAAAACCTAAGATGAACAATTTTTTTTCTCTCCTCACTCCCTAGTCTTCCTCTTTCTCCACTGTCTCAATTTTTTTCCTTTTCTGCCACTGAAAAAAGTGAAGAATGAGAGAGAGAGAAAGAGACAGAAGAAAAAGAAGAAGGGGGAAAAAAGACCAAAGAAAAAACCCAAAAATGTTTTGGTTTTCCAGATTTTGTCTTTTTCACTGAAAAAAAATCAGAAAAATTAATCCCCCTAAATTTTCAACTTTGAAAAAAAGCCCATTTTTATAAAAAAACTGTGCACTTTTTTTTTTTGGACCAGCTCTACTTCCAAAAAGCAATAGTACTCATTTGGGAGGCAGAATGATTTTGTAGTAAAGTTCCACAGGCTATTCTTGACCTAGTGGTAAAAACCACAGAAGATGCCAAAACCTTATCCATACTAGGGCTCAAACCAGTGCTAACATAGTT
This sequence comes from Terrapene triunguis, assembly GCF_002925995.2. Lineage (NCBI taxonomy): Eukaryota > Metazoa > Chordata > Testudines > Emydidae > Terrapene > Terrapene triunguis. The sequence goes on from NW_020664492.1 coordinate 1,706,417, forward strand.
CTCAACCTGTAGCACCAGTGAGAATATTTTTCTACATTTCCCTGGTGTAGGACTGTCACAAAGTGTGCTCCCCCACACACTGCATCTAGGGTTGCCAACTTTCCAATTGCAGAAAACCAAACACCCCTACCCCACCACCTGTCCCGCCCCTTTTTGAGGCCCCACCCCTTCTCCAAGGCGCCACCTCTGCTCACTCCATCCCCCTTCCCTCCAGTCGCTCACTCAGGCCTGGTCTACACTAACACCCCAATTCGATCTAAGGTACGCAACTTCAGCTACGTGAATAACGTAGCTGAAGTCGACATACCTTAGTTCGAATTTACCGCGGTTCAGACGCGGTCCACACGCGGCAGGCAGGCTCCCCCGTCGACTCCGCGGTACTCCTCTCGCTGAGGTGGAGTACCGCAGTTGACGGCGAGCACTTCCTGGTTCGACTTATCGCGTCCAGACCAGACGCGATAAATCGAATCCGGAAGTTCGATTGCCAGCCGTCGAACTACCGCGGTAGTGTAGACCTGGCCTCACTCTCCCCCACCCTCGCTTATTTTCACCAGGCTGGGCAGGGGCTTGGGGTTCGGGCTCCAGGGTGGGGCCAGAAATGAGGTGTTCAGGGTGTGGGGGGGCTCCAGGCCGGGGCAGGGATTTGGACTGCGGGGGGGTGCGGGCTCTGGTGTGGGGCTGGGGGGTTCAGAGTGCGGGAGGGAGTGCGGGCTCTGGGAGGGAGATTGGGTGCAGGAAGGGGTTCCAACCTGGGGCAGGGTGTTGAGGTGCAGGAGTGGGTTCAGGGTTCGGGTGGCACTTACACCATGCAGCTTCTGGAAGTGACCGGCATTTCTCTCCAGCTCCTAGGCAGAGGCACAGCCAGGCAGCTTTGCACGCAGCCCTCATCTGCAGACACTGTCCCTGCAGCTCGTATTGGCCGCGGTTCCTGGCCAATGAGAGTTGCGGATCCGGCGCTCAGGGTGGGGACAGTACACGTAGCCCCCGTGGCTGTGCCTCCACCTAGGAGCCAGAGGGAAATGACAGCCATTTCTGGGAGCCACACGGAGCCAGGGCAGGCAGGGAGCCTGCCTTAGCCCCACTGTGGCGCCGACTGGACTTTTAATGGCCCAGTCAGCGGTGCTGACTGGAGCCACCAGGATCCCTTTTCAACTGGGCGTTCCGGTCAAAAAGCAGATGCCTGGCAACCCTACCTGCGTCTCACTTTGCAAGCAATCCTCATACGCTCCTAAGTTCACTACAGTATGCTTTATTTATGTCTTGTACAGCTTCATGTCCCCACAATATAAGACTTTCCCCAGGCTTCACCCTACTCCCTAGGTACCGGATGAGGTGGGGAAGGGGTCTTCCCTGTCTGAGGCCAAGTCTACATCACTCAGGGGTGTGAAAAATCCACACTCTTGAGTCATGTAGTTATACTGCCCTAACCCATGTAAACAGCACTATGTTGACAGAGGAAACTCTCCCATAGGTGTAGTAGAGTCTAAACTAAAGCGCTACAGCGGCTCAGTTGCACCCCTGTACGTGAAGACAACCCCATAAATCCTGGATTTCTTTGCCCTTCCTGTCTCCCTTTTAACTTTCCCCCACTGACAACCTAAATTCCCATGTTAATCATCCAGTTCTTAACCAATTATCTCCCAATTTAGCCCATGTGGGGAAGCTTACAAAGTGCACAGAGTTGTGAGTCAGACTTAGGCTACTCCCACCCTGTCACCAGGCCATATTTAGTGATCCACTATGACCCCCAGATCCCTTTCTGCAGTACTCCTTCCTAGGAAATCATTTCCCATTTTGTATGTGTTCAATTGACTGTTCCTTCCTAAGTAGAGTACTTTGCATTTGTCCTTACTGAATTTCATCCTATTTACTTCAGACCATTTCTCCAGTTTGTCCAGATTATTTTGAAATATAATTCTATCCTTCAAAGCACTTGCAACACCTCCCAGTTTGGTATCATCTGCAAACTTTTTAAGTGTACTCTCTGTGCCACTATCTAAATCATTGATGAAGATATTGAACAGAAACAGACCCAGAACTGATCCCTGCAGGATCCCAATCGATATGAGTCAACAGAGTAACACTGTTGCAAAAAAAGCAAACATCATTCTGGGATGTATTAGCAGGTGTTGTAAGCAAGACACAAGAAGTAATTCTTCCACTCTATTCCGCACTGATTAGGCCTCAACTGGAGTATTGTGTCCAGTTCTGGGTGCTACATTTCAGTGAAGATGTGGACAAACTGGAGAAAGTCCGGAGAAGAGCAACAAAAATTATTAAAAGTCTAGAAAACGTGACCTTTGAAGGAAAATTGAAAAAACTGGGTTTGTTTAGTCTGGAGAAGAGAAGACTGAGGAGGGGGGGGACATGATAACAGTTTTCAAGTACATAAATGGTTGCTACAAGGAGGAAGGAGAAAAATGGTTCTCCTTACCTCTGAGGACAAGAAGCAATGGGCTTAAATTGCAGCAGGAGCAGTTTATGTTGGACATTAGGAAAAACTTCCTGATTGTCAGGGTGGTTAAGCAATGGAATAAATTGCCTAGGGAGGTTGTGGAATCTCCATCGTTCGAGATTTTTAAAAACCGGTTAGACAAACATCTGTCAGGGGTGGTACTTAGTCCTGTCATGAGAGCAGGGGATTGGACCTCTTGAGGTCCCTTCCAGTCCTATGATTCTATGATTTGCAGCAAGAAAAGGCCATAGCATCCTAAGTTCCCTCTAAGCTGTGCAGGCAGCCACGCAGCAGCCTATTAAGGAGAGATGCCTCTCCCCGCTGGCCCTAGCCGAGCCCTGGACCTGCCGCGGCCGGGAGAGAGGCACCCCTCCCCCAGCCTCAACCCAGCCCTGGCCCTGCTGCAGCTGGGGGAGAGGCGTCCCTCCCCACCAGCCCAGCTACTGCTGCGGGGAGAGAGAGCTGGGGGGAGTCCTCTCTCCCCACGGTAGCAGCCTGCAATTCAAACCCCTCATTCCTGGCCCCACCCCAGAGCCCACAGCCAGAGCCCTCACCCCCCCCCCCCCCCCCCCCCTCCGCCCCAGCCCTGCGCACCCCCCTGCACCCTGACCCCCTCATCCCCGGCCCCACCCCAGAGCCCTCACCCCTCACCCACCGCACCCCAACCCTCTGCCCCATCCCTGAGCCCCTCATCCCTGGCCCCACTCCAAAGCCCGCACCCCCAACCAGAGCCCTCACCCTTCCACACTTCAACCCCCTAGGACCCACCCCCACCACATTAATTTTGTTATGTGCACCAATATGGAGGTGATGTGTTGCTTTTGTGGTTTTCTGTCACAAGTGATCTGAGATTATGGCTCCAAATTCTGCTGTATAGATTTCATCCACAAGAGGTCTCTCTAGCATCACATAGCTGGCTGAAATGTTTTGGGTTTGCTGGAGTTTACTGCGATAACACTGTCTTTCTTAATGAAAGCACAGATGGATTGAGAGGGCTGTAATTTGGTTTTGGCAAAACCTCAGTCACAATGCTTTGTGTGATGTTGAATAAGGCCAAACTTTTCAAACTTGGGTTCCCAAAGATAGGCACCTAAATATGTGGCTTGGTTTTCAGAAGCTCTCTCAGCTCCGAGTGGGTGAACTCCACTCGGGTTGGATTGGAAGCAAAGCTAGTATAGAGAAGGCACTGGTGGCTGCCAGTGTTTTCTGCACTGTGTTGTCTAGTCCTGATCTGAGCTGGTTTAGATGACAGATTGCTTAAAACACGGCATCTGCTGAGCTTTGTCTACAACTTGTATTCTTAAAAGTTACATATATACATATAAATATGTACATGACTGGTGTTATATAGTTAAAAGTATACAAATAAACTAACAAAAATAAAAATAGACATTTATTGTATTATTGGTTTTGTACCATTTTCACTTGAGTTATTTTATTGATAATTCAGTCAATTGCCCTGTTTCTCCCTAGGCCTCATCCAGGTTGAATCTTTGCCACATCCCCAACAAACAATCAAGTTCCCTTTAACAAATGCAACCCAACTTCATACTGGGTGGTGTCACGGCATTCCTGGGGTAATCAATCTGCATCTCAGCCTCATTTTCCAACAGGGACTGGCATATGTGTTACTAAGCCATGTTTTGAGCTATATTTTGATAGGTACCCAGAAGCCTTCAGGCATAGGCATCCTTCAGATAGAAATTATTATTATAAATAATGGTCCTAGATAAATACCCTGTGCAGTATTCAGCAACATGAACGGACAAAGCAGGTGGCAGCACACCAGCCTCGCGGTTGGTTTTGGCCAACTATGTATTTCAAATGTTGCCACAAATATTTTTTGACTTTGTAAGCGTTATATAAGACAATTACATTTCACATTAATCATCAACACAGAGAAAAACTGCCAGGAGAGGACTAGCGTGGTGCTACAGTTAGAAAAAATATGTAGGTTAATTCCCACAAAGTGTGGTGCATTCTGGCTCTGAGCAAACAAAGCACATGTTTTAACTTTAAGCACCTCAATAGTCTCACTGACTTCAACTGAAGCACATACATAAGTGCCATGCTGAATTAGGGCCAGAGTGCTCAGCACCTTGCAGGATTGAGATCCCAATCCCCTCACCCACCCCAGCCCCCAGACTGCTCATTTTGATGCTGCCTTTTGTGGCAATCTGAAAACCTGATTACTCAACCTCCTCTGCTGCTGGTGCCACTGTACACTGAAGCAACAGGTCAAGGAGCATGTTTGGGCCCCAAGCCTACAATGAGCCTCATGTAGGTAGACTCTTGTGCCTGCACTGTCCTGGTGAAGTCACTGAAGGTCTGCCTGCATAGAGTTCATTGCAAGATCAGGGCCTTGTTTCAGGGTTGCTGGGACAATTTGTATAGTGGGGGTGCTGAGAGCCATTGAACCAAACTGTAAATCCTGTATGTGATGGAAACCACTTCATGCCAGGGGGTGTGGCAGCATCCCCAGCACCTCTAGTTCCAGCACCTATGCCTTGGTTGCGATCTTCACACACCAACCTGAGGCAAAATAATTTCACTCTTGAAGGTCAAAACCACTTTTGCAGCTGCAGAATGATTTTAGCTTACATAGTGCCTTTCCTGACAAAGTATTCTGAGGTACTTACAGTCACTAAAACTTCATGAGTTGCTTTTGTATATGCCACTGTGGAACTCAAATTAAAATAGTCAAATAGATAAGGATGCTGACCTAATCAGTTAATTAACTAATGTTCTTACAGGGCTCTCTGAGCTCCTCAGATAGAAGCAAGGTTCAACATAAGTGCAAAGTAATATTATCAAGTCTTCTTGTCGTGTCCTCATACTGCTTCCCACCACATCCATGCACATGCGATGGCCCAGTAATTGCACTCTGTCAGGTCACTGGGAGAGGATTCATGCTCAAGCAGCTGGCATTGCAGGAGATGCTTTATATTATCAAGTGAAGCTGATGAACTCGCTAGAATATTATTATACCTCAATATGATACCTCAGTAACATAACACATTAGTGTACTCTACTGTGCAAAGCACAGAACATGTATTTGCATGTAACTAGATACAAAAGCTTATGCCTTAGCATTGGAAACCCAAGGGAAAATGTGAAGGAGCTTTGTAAGGAACTGATCAGAAGAAAAAAATGTTATCCTGCCAGCAGACCGTGAGTGAAGGGAATAAATTTACAGACCAAAGACCTGAACTAAAAGAAATTATTTGAACTACATTGTGATGCTAAAGCAGAACATACATCATGCTTTTGGATAGTATCCAACATTGCAAAACTACTGTAAGGTGTGCCAGGAGTCATGTTTGTAGCCTCTACAGAGGAGTTCATAAGAAGAAAGCTTACCTAAAGGAAATAATATTCTAAGAATCTGGAGTAATATTTTGTACTTGGTCATGCACTAAGTTATAAATTATATGAAATGTTAACTTGATTTATAGCAATAATGTGTCTTAACATGACACCAATTTTTTGTTTTGAATATAGTGAGGCAAGAAAGAAAATATTTTTCAGTACCACTTTAAATACTTTGCTTTTTTAAAACAGAAAATGGTAACTGACCCTTAACTATAGCAGAGCTATTGAAAAGAGATAGAGACCAATATTTTCTAAAATAGGTCCATAAAGTCAGGCTCTTAAATCTCTATTTCAGTGGTTCCCAAACTAGGGGCGTCACTTGTTCAGGGAAAGCCCCTGGCAGGCCGGGCCAGTTTGTTTACCTGCCGGGTCCGTAGGTTTGACCGATCGCAGCTCCCACTGGCCGCGGTTCACTGCTCCAGGCCAATGCGGGCTGCAGAAAGCGGCGGCCAGCATGTCCCTTGGCCCGCGCCACTTCCTGCAGCTCCCATTGGCCGAGAACGGCGAACCGCGGCCACTGGGAGCTGCGATTGGCCGAACCTGCTGACGCAGCAGGTAAACAAACCAGCCCAGCCCGGCAGGGGCTTTCCCTGAACAAGTGGCGTCCCTAGTTTGGGAACCACTGCTCTATTTGGGCACCTGCCTGGTTTTTAAAAGTGCTCAGCAATGAGCGGCTCCCACTGAAGTGAGTGGGAGATGAGCGTTCAGCACTTCAGAAAAATCTAGTCACTGATTTAAGATTCTGAGTATGGACTAAGAACCCTAATAACTTTAGGCACCCAGTTTTGAAAAATCTTTGCCATATGCAAAAAACAAACAAAATCCACATGTAGATATAAGCTGCAATGTAAGAAAAAAGGATGAAAAGTACCTTCATAGATAGGAGAGAGTGCACATCGATCAGCTGATAACCATCTATTATCAAGCACGTTATTTTTACGAAGGTTTTTTTTTTAATTTATTTTGACATTTGGGGACTTCTTTTATTTCATCTTTGATCATGTATGCATGGTACAAGAAATTCTATGGTAATGGGAGAATTACACTTGCCAGAGTCAACTCACAAAAGCATACGTACATTCCTTTCCTTGTTTTCTGCATGTACAGAATGAGTCTAGGACACAGACACGCTGCTGCTGCTGCTGCTACTGTTCTTTTGGGGCTCTAAAGATTTTTTTTCAATCAACTCATCAACTGCATATTGGGAGCTCCTCTTATGTAAGTTATAGGAAGGAATTCCTTAAATATCTACCTCATCTACTGTTACGTATGTTGCTCTCTGATTGCTCAATGATATATTTTTCCTACTTTATACATAGGACTATAATGCTAAATAAAAGAGAATTCCCTCATTACAGTTACTGTATTTTTTTACCAAGCAGAGCCCATATATTATAATCCATAGGCCAAATTCGGCTCCATAGAACAAATTCAGCCCCGGCCTCTCTGTCTGGGATGGGTCCACTGGCTACAGAACCTGTGCAGTTCCACTACACAAGGGGGTGGAACATGCAGGGCATGCATGCTGTCTCTGCCCTGTGGAATGTTCATGTGGGTTATTGGTGTGGCGGGGCAGAAAGGACAGGGTGAGCCAGGGAAAGGACCTGGGCAAGTATAGAAGTTCCTTTACTTTGTGGATGCTCCAGTTCTTCCTCCTCTCCATGGTTAGCCCCACAAAGACTATTTCATCCATTAGACTGAAGTACCTCCAGAGTGGCTTTTTAGCTGCTCTATGGCCTGAAGTATAGAACTTCTTTCCACCCCAACATGGACATACCCAATGGATAGCACTGAGTCCCTGAAGCTGACCCTTAACTTTCATTGGTATAAATTCAAATTCTGTTGACATTAATGGGGTGCAAATTACAGCAGAATTTGGCTCATTATGTGTTTGGTTTGCTGGCTCCATAGCAGTAATTAATAAACCAATATATAAATATGTGCATAATAGTAACATTTATGCTAATTAGAAGACACACTGAAATTAAAATCATGTATCCTCTTATAGTCTGATTCTTCATGTAGCCACAACTCTCAAAGATAAAGTAGGGCTTGGTTTGAAGAAGGAATGTCAGTCCTGGCTTAGAGTATCCACAGGACTTTCCTAACTAGGGCAATAGCTTTATTACAGAAATTTTCAGGAAAAGTCACAGATTGGTTATGGTAAAAGGGGTATGTGTCAGAGCTAAAGACAGACATCAAACCCAAGTATTATTTTGTACCCAAAATATCCATTATTTTTAGTACAATCAAGAATTTAGAATTTCTAGTACTGCTGCAGTAAACCATCCATGATATTATATATGAGTCTCTCTTGTTTTCTAAAGTAAATACTGTACATTCCAAAATGTGATGCCTTATCAATCTCTTGTCATGTCTCAAGACTCCTCTGTATATTAAAAATGAGAGCTCTACAAAGTGTTGTTCAAAAGAAACAACAAACTTTTCAGTGCAGTAGTAGGACTCATTACTAGTTTGTATGTCTGTAATTTTGTTGGTAAACTATCTGGAACATTTTTGGTGCTGGTAAAATTCTTCTGCATATAAAGGAAAGCTAGGCCTGGTCTACACTAGGAGGTTATGTCGAATTTAGCGCCGTTACATCGAATTAACTCTGCACCCATCCACACCACGAAGCTATTTAGTTCGACATAGAGGTCTCTTAAATTCAACTTCTGTACTCCTCCCCAACGAGGGGAGTAGCGCTAAATTCGACATGGCCATGTCGAATTAGGCTAGGTGTGGATGGAAATCAACGCTAATAGCTCCGGGAGCTATCCCACAGTGCACCACTCTGTTGACGCTCTGGACAGCAGTCCGAGCTCGGATGCTCTGACCAGCCACACAGGAAAAGCCCCGGGAAAATTTGAATTCCTTTTCCTGTCTGGGCAGTTTGAATCTCATTTCCTGTTTGGACATCGTGGCGAGCTCAGCAGCACTGGCAACGATGCAGAGCTCTCCAGCAGAGATGGCCGTGCAATCTCAGAATAGAAAGAGGGCCCCAGCATGGACTGATCGGGAAGTCTTGGATCTGATCGCTGTGTGGGGCGATGAGTCCGTGCTTTCCAAGCTGCGCTCCAAAAGACGGAATGCGAAGATCTCTAAAGCCATGGCAGAGAGAGGATACAGCCGGGATGCAACGCAGTGCCGCGTGAAAATCAAGGAGCTGAGACAAGGGTACCAGAAGACCAAAGAGGCAAACGGACGCTCCGGATCCCAGCCCCAGACATCCCGTTTCTACGAGGCACTGCATTCCATCCTAGGTGCGGCCGCCACCACTACCCCACCACTGACCGTGGACTCTGAGGATGGGATATTGTCGAAGGCCGGTTCCTCGGACATGTTAGCGGATGGGGAAGATGAGGAAGGAGATGAGGAGGACGAGGCAGTCGACAGCGCTTACAATGCTGATTTCCCCGACAGCCAGGATCTCTTCATCACCCTTACAGAGATCCCCTACCAACCGTCCCCAGCCGTTAACCCGGACACAGAATCAGGGGAAGGATCAGCCAGTAAGTGTTTTAAACATGTAAACATTTATTTTTAACAGAACAGGAATATTAACAATATTAACAATGGGTTTTGCATGATTACTTTGCCCTAGGTGCTTAACTTTTCAGTCCCTGGCAGTGCAACTACTGAAAAAAATCTAACAATGTCCGGTTTAGCATGATTGTTCTGCCCAAGCCGCTCTACTGTTTAGTCCCTGCCAGTGCAGCTACAGTAAAATGCGGTCTATATGTCCGGGGATAGAGCTGAAATCCTCCATGGACATCTCCACGAAGCTCTCCTGGAGGTAATTGGAAAGCCTTTGCATCAGGTTCCTGGGGAGAGCGGCCTTATTGGGTCCTCCGTAGTAGCAAACATTTCCGTGCCAGGAGACAAGCAAGTACTCCAGGATCATTGCCCTGCAGAGCATGGCGGCATACGGCCCTGGTCTTTGCAGGCTTTCCCGAAGCATCCTCTCTTTTTCCGTCTCTGAAATCCTCATCAGAGTGATGTCGCTCATGGTGACCTGCTTTGAATTAGGTAGGGGAATGTTAGTATTGGGACTGCTTGCCCGTTCCTTTACAGAACTGTAACCAACGGTTTACAGCCACGCGGTGGAGGCGGGAGAGGGGCAGCATACAGGGATCTTTCCCTGGGACAGCCGCGAGGGGGTGGGACAGGGGCAGAGTTCATGCTTGCCGGATTGCTGGCAGCAGGGACTGGCATTGCTTTCAATGTGAAAGGAGGCCAGTGCTACTATTAAAGCTTTAAGCAGCCACAAGTCTACGGCTTACCATGTCGGCCTGCTACACAAATTCCGGTGTCCTGCCCGGCTTCTCTGATCTGCACTGCAAGACCCCAGGCACTGAATGCAAGGGCCGAAAATTCGACCTTGTCCTGAGTGCGCATGTGATAGGTGCTGTGCATGGTCTTGTTCACAGAGAAAGACTATGTTCTTTGTTCACAACTAAATTTATCTTTCTGAGGAATTCACTCCCTTTTTCGCATTCCCACAGCTGCGACTGTCTCCCAACCTAGCCTGGCTTCACACTCCCAGAGGCTAGCGCAGATTAGGCGTAGGAAGAAGAGGACACGGGAGGACATGTTCTCCGAACTTATGGGCTGCTCCCGAGCCCAGGCAGCCCAGCAGACACAGTGGAGGGAGAACTTGTCACAAATGCACCGATCACACATGGAACGGGAGGAGAGGTGGCGGCAGGAAGACCAGCAGGCGACTCAAACGCTGCTTGGACTAATGAGGGAGCAAACGGACACGCTCCGGCGCCTTGTGGATGTTCTGCAGGACCGGAGGCAGGAGGACAGAGCCCCGCTGCAGTCTATCTGTAACCGCCCTCCCCCGCCACCAAGTCCCATACCCCCCTCACCCAAAGTCCAAAGAAGGAGGGGCGGCAGAGTCCGTGAAAACTCTCACTCCACCCCTGCAGACTGCTCTAGTACTAGAAGGCTCTCATTCCCCAAAATTTGACAAGTCCTTTCCTTCCCGCCTCACCCAAGCCCCCGTCCAAGTTTCACCCCCCAGTTTCATGTGTAGTTGCTAATAAAAAATACGTTTCTGTTAATTACTGTTTCCATCATGTTCTTTTAGAGGAGAGTCTGTCTGAAGGGGGGGAAGGGGGTTGGTAATTGGACAGGACAGTCACCTTTACCAAGGTACAGAGGCGGGGGCAGGTTCAGCAGCAGGGCACACACACAGTGCAGTCACTAGTTACCCTGGTCAGTCTGGGAGGTGGTTTTCATGTTCTATGGGGGGGGGTTGCTCTGTGACTTTGTGGTGGGGGAGGGCAGTTAGAGATCTTATGCAGCGGTGCTTATCCTGGATCACAGAGCCACGCAGCAGGGGATCTGTAACTGTCCTCCCCCTGCCACAAAGTCACATAGCCCCCCCACACACAGAGTCCCGAACAGGAGGGGTGGCAGGCTCCGTTGAAACCACCAGTCCACCACTGCGGAGTCTGTCATTCCTGGAGTTTAGAAGCGTCATTTGCATCACTACACTACACCCGCTCCCCACCACAGTCTGCGTCCCAGTTTCAACACTTCACCGCGAAAACAGTAATAAAGACAACTGTGTTCATTAACAAATTTCCAGTGATTTTATTTTTAAACGTGTGTTGGAAGGGTGGGAACGGGGTGAACGGGGTATGTAACTGGAGAGGATAGTGAACATTCACTGGGTAAAGAAACGGGGGCAGGTTCAGCTTCTCTGTACACAAATTTAAAAGTCACAGTTTACCCTGCTCACTCAGGAACCTAGCTTTCAAAGCCTCCCGGATGCACAGTGTGTCCCGCTGGGCTCTTCTAATCGCCCGGCTGTCTGGCTGGGCGTAATCAGCAGCCAGGCTATTTGCCTCAACCTCCCACCCCGCCATAAAGGTCTCCCCCTTGCTCTCACAGAGATTGTGGAGCGCACAGCAAGCTGCAATAACAATGGGGATATTGGTTTTGCTGAGATCACAGCGAGTCAGTAAGCTTCTCCATCTCCCCTTGAGACGGCCAAAAGCACACTCCACCACCATTCTGCACTTGCTCAGCCGGTAGTTGAAGAGTTCTTTTTCAGTGTCCGGGGCGCCTGTATAGGGCTTCATGAGCCAGGGCATTAGCGGGTAGGCTGGGTCCCCGAGGATGACTATAGGCATCTCCACATCCCCAAGAGTTACTTTCTGGTCAGGGAAGTAAATACCTTCCTGTAGCCGTCTAAACAGACCTGAGTTCCTGAAAACACGAGCGTCATGAACCTTGCCCGGCCATCCGACGTTGATGTTTGTAAAACGTCCCCTATGGTCCACCAGTGCTTGCAGCACCATTGAAAAGTAGCCCTTTCGGTTAATGTACTGGCTGGCCTGGTGGTCCGGTCCCAGGATAGGGATGTGAGTTCCATCTATAGCCCCACCGCAGTTTGGGAATCCCATCGCGGCGAAGCCATCTATGATGACCTGCACGTTTCCAAGGGTCACTACCTTTGAGAGCAGTACCTCAACGATTGCGTTGGCTACTTGCATCACAACAACCCCCACGGTAGATTTGCCCACACCAAAGTGGTTCGCGACTGACCGGTAGCTGTCTGGCGTTGCAAGCTTCCAGAGGGCTATGGCTACTCGCTTCTGGACAGTCAGGGCTGCTCGCATCCAGGTGTCATTGCACTTCAGGGCAGGGGACAGCAACTCACAAAGTTCCATGAAAGTCCCCTTCCGCATGCGAAAGTTTCGCAGCCACTGTGATTCATCCCAGACCTGCAGCACTATGCGGTCCCACCGGTCCGTGCTTGTTTCCCGGGCCCAGAATCGCCGTTCCACAACATCAACATGACCCATTGCCACCGTGATGTCCTCGGCGCTGGGTCCAGTGCTTTCTGACAGGTCTGTGCCACTCTCAGACTTCAGGCCCTCACCGCGCTGCCGTAGCCTCCTCGCCTGATTTCTCTGCATCTGCCTCTGGGAAAGGTGGATGATAAGCTGCGAGGTGTTGACAACAGCCAGAACTGCAACGATGGTCGCAGCGGGCTCCATGCTCGCAGTGCTGTGGCGTCCGCGCTGTCACTGACCAGAAAAGTGCGCGAACTGATTGCCCGCTTGCACTTTCAGGGAGGGAGGGCGGTAGTGACGGACGGATGATGACAGTTACCCAAAAGCACCCTCGACACATTTTTTTACCCAGAAGGCATTGGCGGCTCGACCCAGAATTCCAATGGGCAGCGGGGACTGCGGGAACTGTGGGATAGCTGCCCACAGTGCACCGCTTCCAATGTCGACGCTTTCCCCGTTAGTGTGGACTCACAAAGTCGAATTACTGTCCTTAGTGTGGACACACACGTTCGATTTTGTAATATCGATTCCACATATTCGATTTAAGTAAAATCGAACTACTCTCGTAGTGTAGACATACCCCTAGTCTCGTGGTATGGCACAGTACTGAGTCTCCAAGGGTCTCTATACTTTGCTTGGCTTTGCCACAGACTTTGTGTGACCTTGGGCAAGTCACTTTGTGAGGATTTGAGAGACTTAAACCTGGGTCTGCAGTGCTTCCATGCCGCTACCAGGCAAGCCTTGGCAGAGCCACAGTCAACACACCATACATCCTGGGAGACCAGTCACTGGCGGAAGTGCCACCCATGGTAGAGATGACTCCAGATTTCTGCTACTGACTCTGGCTCGACCCCTCAGGCCAGAATGCCTACAGCTTTAACCACAGTATCCGACCGCCCATGCCTTGGTTCCTGACGCACATACCCTGTGTTTGCCTTAGCTTCTCATCTGTATAGTGGAGATACTAATACTTCCTTTCTCTTTTGTCTATTTAGATTACTAATGTTTTGGGGTAGGGGTTGTCTCTTGCTATGTGTTTGTACAGTTCTTGGCACAATGGGGCCCTGATCCCAGTTGGGGCTGCTAGCCACTAATGTAATTAATACACACAAAAATACCTTTGTTGTGAAGCAGTTAGGGTAGCTACACATACAACATACCTAACACAAAACCACAAAAGCAAGTAAATGACCACTACTACAACTACCATACATGATGCACCACAAACCTAAATCCAAAATGTTTTATTTTAAAAAACAACTCCACATTGCACCAGATATATTCAGGATCTACCTCTCTCCCAATGTTTTGTAGACAGACAATGTTTTTTAAAAGAAATCATTCACCAATGAAAAGTAGGACTCCCTTGTCAAAGAAAAATTTCTACTGGAGCCCATTTTAAAAGACTTCTTATGTAAAGAAACCCAACAAAAACTCCATTAGAAATTCAAAGGGCATAAAAGTGTAAACTTTCACCCCAAAGGATCTTCTTTTAAAGAAAATCAGGAATTTATACCCATTTTAGAAAAAATTCTATTTCTGGAGTCACAACCAGATACCTCCCTAACATAAATAAACAACAAGAACACGTGGAACTTAGCCTCCTCAAAATGGAGTGTGATACTAAAAAAATTGGTAAAAGGTGGATTGTTTTGTTCATTTGTTTTCCTGAAATCACATCCATGGTAAACCTAGTCTTAATTATAACAATTTAAGGTAGGTCAAATTTTTGGCAAAAAATCTTTGAGCTATGAATTATTTTTGGCAAACACAATGCTATAAGAAAATGTGCACGGATCAATTTTATTTGGTAATTTCTAAACATCTGGACACCTGCTTCTCATTTACAGTATTGGATTAAGTTCAGCTCATCCTCAAGGCAGGAAAAGAATAATCTGAATCCATCTGTGAGAAGCTGGGTAAACAATAACTTATGCAAGAATGCAGAAATTCTCTTTCAACTAGAAGTAAGTAAAATGAGTCACTGGTAATTAGATTAGTGATAAAATGGTCTGGCTATCATTTCAGAATGTGAATGTAGACAACACATTTCAGCACCATGTGTAAGCAGGAAATCTGACTGAACTAATGGCAGTGTCCCAGTTAACAGGTGAACACATACCATTTTCAAAATTCAGTATGGAGCAGTTACTGCATCTGCCTAGGTCATCACATTTTCTTGTGAAGCAAAGTACAAAATGGGCTGATTTTTTTATCCTGTAAATAAAAGATGTGAATATAACTCTAAGGTCCTGTTTAAGGAGATGGGACAACATATTTTCGGTCTCTAATTTCTATGATTCTGTGGATATGCCATCCTGTACTGTACATGTTACTTATCCACGATTTTCTCACAATGTAAAAGAGAACCATAACATGCGGGGCCAGACCCCACATTCCTTGTGCACCAATTAAATCAATGAGTGTTTTCGGCTGAACAAGGAATGCAGCAGAACCTTTGAAGTTCAGAAACTCATTACTTTGGTGTTGTAACAAAAGCATACATAGTTCCACTCATGGTGGCTCTATATAAACCACTGGGAGCAATGAGAATCCTACAGAAAGGTCAGGGAATGGAAGTGAATGGTAGGTCTTGGAATTTGATACCTAAATGTAAGTTACACTTATTCCCTATTTCACCAAGAAAGAAAATGGCCAGAAAGTAAGATGTTACAGATTTTCTCATTTAAGACTTTGATCCTAAGAATAGCAAACAGTTATTCTGCACCTCAAATAATATAACAACAGCTACAAACATACACTATGCCAGTATCAATAATTTACAGTTATATCACTGTACCTCAAATGATATTTTTGTTCTACTGTAATAGAATTACCTCTCATTCCCCTTACAACAATAATGGAGTTGAGCAATCCATCGAAATCTTACTGGAGAATTTCACCATTGACTTCTACAACAATTTTAAAACAAATGAACACAATTTTAAATAAGCAGCTGTTGCAACATATCTGATCTCACTCTGAATATAGAGATATTACTTGGCAAGATATTCATTCTTTACTTAATGAAATATGCGCCAACCTCCAATGGTGCATATTATTACTCCTGGGAGAATTCTGCATCACTGAACATGGGCAGAATTCATGTCCCCCGCAGATTTCTTTGCTTCCCCGCAGAAGAATGACTTGTGATGGGAAAGCAAAGGGAAACTACAAGAGCTGTCACATGCCCCTCCCTGGCAGCACAGGCAGGCCAGTTCGAGCACCCAGAGCAACCAGTAGAAACATAAATCACCACTGCGGGGGGATAGGTAGTCATGCGTATGAGAGAGAGAGAGAGAGAGAGAAACTCTGTCCCTCTCACTTGCTATTGCGGCATGCTCAGTGTGGAGGGGCAGGGCTTCGGGGCATTTCTGAAGAGGCAGGAGTGGGGCAGGCTCTGTCCCCTCAGACAGAGCAGAAAGTATACTCCCGGGGGAATTCTGCACCACTGCACAATGCAGAATTTTGAAGAAATTAACGACAGGTTTCAGAGTAGCAGCTGTGTTAGTCTGTATCCGCAAAAAGAACAGGAGTACTTGTGGCACCTTAGAGACTAACAAATTTATTTGAGCATAAGCTTTCATGGGCTACAGACCACTTCTATGCATCCGAAGAAGTGGGCTGTAGTCCACGAAAGCTTATGCTCAAATAAATTTGTTAGTCTCTAAGGTGCCACAAGTACTCCTGTTTTTTTTAAAGAAATTAATGTGTGCATAAAACTTCCATTCCCCCACAGTAATGGACTGCAATGCTGCTAGCTGCCACTCAGGGCCACTGGACCAGGCAGAGCCCAGCTCGCACATAGAAGACACTGCTGGGGGGAGGGAGAGGGAGCTAGAGGGTTTCTCGCAGCTGCAGTTCCCAACATGCTCTGAGGGAAGGAGAGGGCAGCGCACAAGAAACTCCATGCAAGCCTGGTACCGAGCATCAGGCTGTTTCTCCCTCTGGATCCCTGGGCTCTGCAGGGGGAAGTGGCAGGTGTTTGGGCTGGGGGGGCCACAGCTGGGCTCTGGGAAGAAGGGTGTGGGTATCTGGGCTGGGAGGGTCCCGTGGCTGGGATCTGGGGGAGAGGAGGTTTGGGTGTATTGGCTGCGGGGGCCTGTGGTGGGGCTCTGGAGGGGGGGAAGGGGGGAGAGTGTTGCTGGGGAGGGGAAGGGGGCAAAGAAATGGGAAGTGGGTTGTCATAGGTGTTTCTTTAACTCTCTACTCCTGGGGGAATTTTTCTGTGTGTCTGTATTGTTATAGACATATTTACTGACAGGTATTTTGAAATAAATTACCAAAATTATTGAAAGTGGCGTGATTATGTAGTGTTATTTTGACAAACAAAATTTGCAGAATTTTGCAGAATTTTAAAATATTCTGTGGGGAATTTTTAATTTTTTGATGCAGAATGCCCCCAGGAGTAGTATATGTTCACAAACATTAGTCCTGTTTATGCATTAAAAAACCCTGCAGTGCATATTGTCATTGAAATAAACAGGGAAAAAACAAAAACAACAAGGAGTCTGGTGGCACCTTGTTGTTTTTGTAGATACAGACTAACACGGCTACCCCCGATAGGGAAAAAACAGGAAACCAAATGCCAAAACTCTGTGCTAAAGCAATGTTTTGAGTCATACACAAAAGAACAAACATTTTGTGTTACTGTTGTGTCTCTAATTCACCATATTGTACAAATATAATAGCACTTTTTGTACTAATTTCTACAGTGGTAACTGCCTTGGCAGCTAAGCACTTCAGTTATAGAAAACAAACACAAATAAAATAATACAGTTAATCAAATGCTAAACAAAATGGAAATGACTTCCTGAAGGCCACCATGAGGGCCTAAGAACAGTAGTTTGTCTTGCATATCACATGATACATCCTGCAATACTGGACATAAAAGAGTAAGAAAGTGAAATACATAGTACCAGCACAACCTTAACAAACAGTTTCTTACCTGGATCAGGTGATTTTCTAACTTATCAATCTTGGTGTTCATTTCCTTTCTCATGAATATATCAAAACACAGTGAGAAGCCAAATCCAATTTCTGACACATACAAGTTGGTGGGATAGTTTTCATAGACACATTCATTAGGATGAAACAAGCAAAATCTGAAGCTGCTACGGGCTGACTGAAGACATTTCAAATTCTTTTTTTTGAGGATCTTTAGATATCATTGTTTCTAAAGATATCTGCTCAACATGTCTCTACAGCTTCTTTATCTTATATCAGCTGATAACAAAACGCTGAATGCATTTTATTATTAATAATAAAACTCCCTTACATGGCACTTTACAAACATAGGGACAAATTCTGTTCATATGAGTTCTCCCATTGAAGTGAGCAATATGTGAGTACGAGGAGCAAAATAAGAGAAGGTCATTAGGATAAGAGATGGTTACTCACCTTGTGCAGTAACTGAGGTTCTTCGAGATGTGTCCCCCTGTGGGTGCTCCATTCTAGGTGACAGGGCGTCCCAGAGCCATTGATCAGAGATCTTCAGGAACAGTGCCTGGTTGAGCCGCGCATGTGCAGCTGCTGTCTTGCGGCATTATTAGGGTGACCAGATGTCCCGATTTTATAGGGACTGTCCCGATTTGGGGGTCTTTTTCTTATATAGGCTCCTATTACCCCCCACCCCCAGTCCCGATTTTTCACACTTGCTGTCTGGTCACACTAGGCATTATTGGAGTCTGTTCAGTGCGCGCACGGCCCAATTCTCTCAGTTCCTTCTCTACCATAGATTCCTCTTTTTTGAGCTCCAAAGTAGAGAGGAGGAGGGTGAGTAGTGGAGCACCCACATGGACACACATCTCGAAGAACCTTAGTTACTGCACAAGGTGAATAACCTTCTCTTCTCCTTCGAGTGCTGTCCCTGTGGGTGCTCCACTCATGCAGTACCCACTATGGTTGGGGCGACTTTGGAGTTATGTGCATGGTAGCAGCGCAGAGGACAGGAAGGTTTACTATGGCATCCGCCCTAGCGTCCTGTGTAATGGCACAGTGCTTGGCAAAGGTACGATCTGACACCCATGTGGCGGCTTTGCAAACATCCAGAATGGGTACGTTGTGCAGGAATGCCACGTTTGTTCATGTGGCTCGAATAGAATGTGATTGGACACCAGTAGGGGGTTCTATGTTCTGGATTTGGTAGCATGATTGAATACAATCCGATATCCACTTGGAAAGTCACTGCTTGGATATAGCGGCACCCTTGGATCATTCGGTTGTGGAGACAAAGAGTCTAGGGGATTTACTAAATGGTTTTGTTCTATCTAAATAGAAGGCTATTGCTCTTCTATCATCAAGGGTGTGTAATGCAGCCTCCTGTGGGGTTTAGTGGGGTTTAAGGTAGAACGTAGGGAGGTGTATCAGCTGGTTGATGTGAAAATTGGATGCCACCTTCGGGAGGAATTTAGGGTGAGGTCACATCGTGACCTTATCCTTAAAGAAGACTGTGTAGGGAGGATTGGCCATCGGTGCATTTATTTCACTCACCCTACTAGCCGATGTGATGGCAACTAGGAATGCTACCTTCATTGACACGTGTAGTAAAAAGCAGGTAGCTAGGGGTTCAAAGGGAAGCCTCATGAGTCCCCGGAGGACTAGGTTCAGATCCCGCATGGGAGGGTGTACTTCAGGCACACTATACTACTGACACACTATGAGCTACTTATGAGGACAGATAGATAAGAGAATGCTAGACTTCACAGCATTAGCCATGATCAATGATAGCTGCCTCCGAGATTTGCCTGTCAGCCCTTGTATGTGAACTATTTCTGACTGGCTTCTCAAGGAGCTTGTGAGAATTATCAGCTGTCTCCATATCTCAACACCATTTTTAACTAGACCTACAAATGCTGAGAACATATTGTAATGTGCACACTCTGCAGAAATAGAGAGAAGATGAAAAGGGAAGCAGATGAAATATGAAAAATACAGTAATGAAAGGCAGATGAAAGAATTGAATCCACTACTTTTCATACATCCATACAGAATATATATTTATGTACGTTTGTATCTTGTCTATGAGATATATCTAGATTTGTCTGCTCCCAGTCTTTTCCCAAATGAATTTAACAGTTCTAAAATAAAGCCTAAAATTTCTTTTTTATTTAAAGAAAATATATATATTAATGAATATGGATCTGATAACCCCTGGGTAGCCCTTGCTGGTAAAATTCCGCTCTGGCACAGAGGGCTCTCTGTAGCACAAGCCTATCATTGAAGCAGCATGGAGGGACTGCAGGCAAAGTAGCCCTATAGCAGCTTACACAGATGGCTATAAATGCCCTATATGCCACTGAAAAGGTCTCCATGGTGGCCCTGAACAGCTTGTTACAGAAGGCCACGGTCCAAGGCAGGGGCCATAAATGTGGATCCAGTGGCCCCAACACCATGCAACTCACACAGAGGCAGAGTTGCCAACTTTCTTAACGCACAAAACTGAACACCTTAGCACCGCCCCTTCCCCAAGGCCCCGCTCCCGCTCACTACATATCCCCTCCCTTGGTGGCTTGCTTTGCCCCACTCTCACTCACTTTCACTGGGCTGGGGCAAGGGGGTTGGGGTGCAGGAGGGGGTGAGGGCTCTGGGTTGGGGGTGAGGGTCTGGGGTGGGGCTGGGGATGAGGAGTTTGGGGTGCAAAGGGGGGCTCTGGGTTTGGGGAGATCAGGGCTGGAGCAGGGGGTTGGGGCTTGAGGTTGGGGCGTGGGCTTACCTCGGGCAGCTCCCGGTCAGTGGCGCAGCAGGGCAAAGGCAGGCTGCCTGCCTGCCCTGGCACTGCACTGCACCCCAGAAGTGGCCAGCAGGTCCAGCTCCTAGGTGGGGAGGGACCAGGAAACTCTGTGTG
The DNA here is from genome assembly GCF_002925995.2 of Terrapene triunguis. NCBI lineage: Eukaryota > Metazoa > Chordata > Testudines > Emydidae > Terrapene > Terrapene triunguis. The sequence goes on from NW_020664492.1 coordinate 1,726,902, forward strand.
CTTATCTTGCCCACAGGTACCGCCTCCCCTAGCTGGTCATCCTACACAGAGGTGCTACAGGTACTGTTCCAGCCCATAAACTGAAGTAGCAACTGTAGGGGCTGATGTAGGGGCTATGCAGTAATCTTGCTCATTGGTGCTGAGTTGTTGGCTGGATTTCACCTCCCTAAATCCTCCACACTCCAGCTGCACAGAGCCCGAATGTTTATGCTCTATGTAGGTGCAGCGGATTTCACCCTATGCAAGTTGTGCCTTTGAATCTCCAAACGAGCAGAAGTTTGCAGGATCATAACTCAATTATTATGGGATTTTATGAAATACTATATTTAAACCTCTAAAAAGATAAAGCTGAGTACATGGAAGTGAAAAGGGTGTTTGCTGTGATAACACTTCAGGCATAAGACTTCTGTACTTGAACACTAAGTGAGTTTATACAATCCCTATTTTTAGACAACCTCATGCAATTTTCCATGTGTAGTACAACACTTGCACTGGATCACAAGCTAAGATTAATATGGAGAATGAATAGCATGTGAAATGGACATTGCTAAATAGATTTCCAAGTAATCCATAAAAAAATCTTACTTTTTTTTAGTGTTAGATTACATGCAGCAGAATTTTTAAAAAAATCTTAAAAACTTTGTATTGGTATATATTTAAAATGGTACTTGATTTAATCCCTTTTTAAAAAAAAAATTTAATGATGAAACAAATACCGTGTGCTGTAGTTCAGTCTTGTACTAAGTTTTTAAAAACCTGAAAAATAAAAGGTTATTTGGAAAAACAAATATATACTCAATTACAGTATCAAAAACAATGCTACTAGAATTCCAGGCACAAGGCTTTAATATTGTAATTAATGAAAAATCTCCAAACTCCATGAACAAGTGCCTTGAGACGGGGATAGTCATAGTACAAATGAATATAATAAGTGATATTCATAATTGACTTAAAACAAAAATCAGGTGGGCCGAGACATTAGATCAGATCCACCAAACTGCTTAAAGCCTGATCCCTTAAGGTCCTCAGCACCTCCCACTGACTTTAACTAAATTCTCAAGAAGAACTGAGGGCTCTCAGCACCTTTCTGGAGGCACTAAGAGTCAGATTTTTAAAGATATGTAAGCACCTAGCTCCCATTGAAATAAATGGTAGACAGACACCTAAGTAACTTTAAAAGCTAGCCCTAAGTACTTTGCAGGAGAAGGCTTTGTGTTGGGTTTGGAGAAGCAGGTGAGATTCCTAAGTATACAGCTCCATGAGCACAGGTATATGTCAGCGCAAGCCCTCATTACTTGCTCAGTGAAAAATCCCATTATAGTTACAGGGAATATTGGATGCACAAGGAATGCTGGATTGGGACCCACAGGAATCAAGTCTAAAGAAGAAAATTAATACTCTTTGGCTTGATCAGTGTATTGGTGAGAGCCAGAAACAGCAGCAGCAATTTCTTATTTTATCTTTCACACAAAGGAATGAAGAGTTTAAAATTGACACAGATATTCTTATCTGATCAAGCAGACATACTGGGCCAGAATCTCTGCTTCACTGAGTTTATGATCAGTGAAGCAGAGAGGAACCGACTTCAGAAAACCAGTTACCACGCTCGGATTCCCTCTGCAACATCCAGCCTGGTTAGAGCAGCCTAGGGGCTGCTATTATCTACTCCAGCTAACAATGGTCTCCAAGAGACCCTTCCGGCAGCTGAGCATAGTTATATGCAGACCCCAGCATGCTCTCCCAGTCCTTGACACACAGCTTGGATCAAAGACTTAGGAGCCAGCTACTGGATCTGTGCTTGCTGGGAAGTCCTGCACACCAGCACAATTTCCAGCTAAGGGGGGATGCAGCCAGCGTCCTCTCCTTTTGCAGCACTCGGGATCAGCATGGAGCACAGCTGAGAATCTGGTCCCTAACCTCTTATTTCTGCGGGAAACTAGTCATTGTTCTGCAGGCAAAGGATAGATTTTCAAAGAGGCAAAAGAAGGAAACATTTATTTAATGTGATCACCAGCAGTTGCTGTAAACTCTAGGCAATGATTATAGCCTTTCAACTATGCTTCCATTCACTATGGGCCTACGCCATCCCAAAAGTTGGCTGGATGTGGACAGAGCACAAGCAGAGTAGTTGAAAATACATTGTTTCAGCACAACCCTAAGTATTGTTTCCCAGACTGATACCAGGAGTTTTGACCACAAGTTACTGCTGCTCAGGGAGGATGCAAGGATGTTTCGCGCCCTAGGCGAAACTTCCACCTTGCGTCCCCCCCCCCCCCCCCCAGCCCTGTGGCAGCTGTCCGCCCTACTTCTCCTCCGCTCCACTTCTCCCGCCTCCCAGGCTTGTGGCGCCAATCAGCTGTTTGGCGCCGCAAGCCTGGGAGGGAGAGAAGCAGAGCGGGGCGGCGTGCTCAGGAGAGGAGGCGGAGCAGAGGTGAGCTGGGGCGGGGAGCGGTTCCCCTGCGTGCCGCCCCCCCCTTACTTGCTGCAGGCGGCCCGCCCCACGCCCCCCTGCCCCTGCTCCCTCCGCCTAAATGCCGACGACAACCGGGGCGGCCGAAGATCCGGTCGCCGCGGTCGCTGCTGAAGGACCTGAAATGCCGCCCCCCAAATGCTAACGCCCTAGGCAACTGCCTAGGTCGCCTAATGGGTTGCACCAGCCCTGCTGCTGCTCCACCCTGCCAGAAACCCTGTGAGTAAACAGGAAGCAGTAACAAACAGGTGAATCCCTCCTCTTGCCCCCTCCCACCCCCCCAAGCACATGCTCCATGCTGGCACAGGTAATTTATGCCTCTCCGTACTAGGTAGAGTGAAACTAGCAAAGCATGTTGATTGTACTTTCTGTTTTAGGACAATAAAAAACCCTTGAATTACAAACTATAAAATGAATTTTAACCTTCATCATAAGATAGCTGAGATTTCTAGGTAGGATTTCAGTGATGCAGAACTTAAAATTGTGACAAAATTATTTATTGAATAAAAAGTATACTGTGTAACAGGCAATTACAGATTCTAAACCTAGGAAGTTTGCTTAGAACTGCTTATATTCTGTGTTTATTTAAGACAAGACATTTCTGGCCTGATTGCAAAGTGACTAGCAGACTTCAGGGCACTTGAAAAAACAACAATACTGAAATATGGACAATATGCAGATTTTTGAGCACCTACCGCCCACAGATTATCCCAGCGTTCTGGCTGAAAGCAGAAAGCAATAATATTCACCTCCACACAAATGTAATTCATGACAATCTTTTTGTATTAACATGACATTTACAGGATCTATCATGTATTGCTATCACTCAAAACCATTTCAAACTTGTTAACAAGGTGGAGACAGGGAGCTGAATATTGTCGCATAGCGGTAGTTACTGTTTTTTATATAATGATGGTTGATTTAGATCTTTTTAATGACACATTTCATCTCAATGAAAAATTTTGAACAGGATAGTGTTTCTTTGACATGGGGAAACTAAGATTCTTTGCCAGTAGGTGGTGCAAAATTCATCCAAAAGGCACTTTAACCAAAACAATCCTTGACAACTTGGCAACAGCAGGAAATATGTTACAGAACTCTTGCTAGTTTTTGATTACTTAAGAGAATATTGCAGACATGGGAGAAACTCGTCGAGAGTTAAGAAAGCTCTGGCCAGGAGGTGGAACAGGCCACTGGCTGCTTTCTGCAATACTATCCCCTGCAGATTTCTCAGTTTCTGAAAAGAAATCCAAATAGGAGTTATACAGCCGTCCTGGATTTCTTTTGCAGAAACTGGGTGACCGACAGAGGACTCAATTGCAGAAAGCACCCAGTTGCCTGTTCCTTCCCCTGCGTGGCCCCCAAAGCTTCAGAGAACCCTTTCCATGTGGCACCCCAGCAAAGGAAATTCCTCAGAGAGCAAGGGAAAATGGGGGCCATGGTCACAGACTACAATATCAAAGAGGTGTTGCCCCAGTGCTGCAGCTGGAGTATGTGGAGAAGAAGCACAAAGCCTGAGTTGCCCAGTTTCCCTTGTTATTTCTGCTGACAAACAAATGTTCTCCTCCTCCTAAGCTCAACCTCCCCTTCCACTTGATCTTGCAACTGGGACACTGAGCCAAATCTTGCTCTTAGTTGCACTTATGTAACCCCATTGACTTTAGAGTGCAGATCTGGCCCATAATGCTGAATCTGTAACACTCATCAATCCTACAGCAACAAACTGCAATGTCATAGGTGTATGATTTGACTGCTGCAAAATCAAGCACGGCAGGAGAGAGCAAGAAAAATAAATAAATCTTTTCTTCTAAAACAAATCCCTAAGAAAAGGAAAAGGGAAATTCACAAATTTTCTGGTAAAGGAACTGATGTGGTAAAAAAGAAAAATCATTCTGTACATTGGTGTCCCAGTATCAAAGTTCCGCTAAGATTGGCATTGGTGCCTGTGACAGCAACAGCAAAATCAAGCCCGTAGTTCAGGTTGAAACCAGGCTTTGTCAGTGTGTCTTCCTCTCCCCACTTATAACCTTGACAATAAACCTGCTTTGACCTGTTTATTCTCAGGCTGCAGGAGAGGGCTTTGTGGGTTTTCTGCCAACTCTGAAGGAAAATCATCAAACTGTTTTGAAATGAATCAGATGCAAAAAAGTCACATTTTTAAAAAAGTGTCTGACTTTTGTATACTTATAATTCAAAAATGGCTTAGTTTTAAAACGGCAGACTTTACAGCATATCCTCATTGCTGTCTGAAAACTAGCACATAGTCTAATGATGAAGAAAACAGATTGTAAAATAAACATTTATTAAGGGATTTTTTCCCCTCTCTGACAGGCTTTAATGCAAGCAGCTGCAGGAGTGAAATCTTTAATCAGCTACATGATACTTAACCCTTTAGATGTCAGTGTTAATCTAAGTTTTCATTTTTAAAAAGAATAGGGTGACCAGATGTCCCGATTTTATGGGACAGTCCCAATTTTTGGGTCTTTTTCTTATATAGGCTCCTATTACCCCGCACCCCCTGTCCCGATTTTTCACATTTGCTGTCTGGTCACCCTAAAAAAGAACTAACATTTCTAGTCTTTTTCTTTAGTTCCTGCTCTTGGAATCTGGCCTGTTTGCCTGCCCCAGCCTCCCACGCAATGGAATCCTCATGTCTCTGTCCCACTCCCATACTGGTTACATTAACTACATGAACTGAAGTGTCACTGAGAGACGCTATTATCACCCTGTGAGTCACTGGCATGGCCTCCTTTGAAGATGCATTCATTGTGAGAGAGATGGGGAACTGGGTGTCTCCTGTAGACACATCTGAGCACGGAGGAAAGGAACTCTAGTGAGATGTGCCCCAGAGTTCTAAACATTCATTGAACACTAATCCATGTAAGACTGTAGTACAATATACTATGGGCTGAATACTCAGTTGTGCCAAGCTCACAGCTGGGGCAGCTGAGAAGGGGATGGTGAAAGTGGCTGTCAGCCACCATTCCATTCCCCTGACCCTGAGGCTGCTGGGGGCCACACTGGTCCTTGGTGTCATTTAAGTGCTGCTTGAAGTCTTCGCTAAATTATGCTGGCTTCAGCAAGCTCATTGGGACAGCTGCAGTACTATGTGGTCTGGAGCCCAATCCCAACTTGGCTCTTCTTTCCTGACACAACCCCTGCACAGCCAGGGGAGGGGAGCACGTGATGTGGAGCTAGCTACATGAGCTTTACACCCACCAGGACATTTTCTTACACAGCTGCCTCTTTAGGGCAGTTTAATGGAAAGTGGCCAAAGGATCTGAGGAACTGACCTTTTAACATTAAAGCAAAGACGGAGAAATTAACTTTTGGTTTAAACTCCTATCGGTTAATATACACAAAGGTGCAGGGCGGTTGGTGGCAAACGGTATGTGGGGAGAGACTGCAATGACAAACAGCCACTACAACCTTCCATTTGGCAGGTTCCCCAGGGAGCCATTGCAGCTTGAAGAAGTTGGTGGCAATGACCATAGAGGAAGTGAGCATGGCCAGGAGAATGTGCATCCCCACGGCAGCTTCTGTCTGTGAGGATCCTATCTAACACATGAGACAAACTAAAGCCACCTTCTCTTAGTATGACCACCACCTGCCGTCTCTTGGGATTGAATTTCCAGCCGCTCCACAATTTGCAGTAGGCGCCTTGCTCTCAAAAGGAGATATAATTTGCTCCTCTTTGCAATAGTGAGGGTGAATCTCATCCAGAAATGCAGGGTTAACGTTTCATTTTAAAGATTTAGTTTGGTGTTTATTTATCTACATTTATTATTTAAGTTAATGAGAAGATGCAGTGACAACCTTAACTGAGAATTCCCCAACTTTGTGTTACAGATGTGCAGCTACAACCTCCTTTCACAGCCAGTTGGGTAAGAGGAGAGTCCTTCAGCAACCTTCAAATTACCAAAGACTTTTGTTTGGGAATTCCATTAGCATTTCCTCTCTGGTTCATCTCTTATTTGGGACCATCATGAAAATGATTTTAGTGAACTGATCTTACTCTACAAGGATTACAGCCTGCCTCACAAAACGACTCCAGCATGTTGTCACAATGTAGGACAACTAGGAGAACTAACAGTGGCAGGCTGAAAATAAGGAGCATTGGCCAAACGGCATGGGGAATCAATCCTGCTCAGTGCCTGCAACAGCTAGTATTAATCCCTTATTTTCAGGAACAGCAAGTTTAGCTTAGTGTTTTTAAGATGCTTTTGTATAGTACAGTATAATTATTCCATTGTACAGAATGTTTGATATTTTTGTAATGATTTCAACTATTGATTTTTTTTTTTGGCATTTTGCAATCATTTTGATTACAGACACTTTATAAATAGATTAGCCCGGATTATCCTACCATTGTGCCAGCTCTGGAAATCCTTATGATTTGATAATTTATGTCAGTGGTAATCACTGGGAAACAACTTGCCAAAATAGAATAATAGGATTACAATGCCACACACAAATAAATACCTATGGATACAAGAGACTATTTAAATATAAACCATAAAAGACCAACCACCATTAAGAAAGAAATGTATGGCACCCAAGGTAATTCAAATCCTGCATATCCTTACATTCTCCCTAAACAAACATTAAGTGTAGTGTTACATCTGCTGGCTGACTAAGGAACCTTTCAACCTTTTCATCCGTTTATTAGAATATCTGCAGTGTTACATTCTACTCCTTGGTATGTAACATTGTGGATATTGTCTGCACACCACTGCCCTGTGCTGGGTTGAATGTCACCCGTGCGCAAGTATTTGTGATTTAGTTGTCCTACAGTGGCTGAACCACAAGGATAAAAGCTCCAATGCTAGTCCAGCTAGCTTTTACTTTAGTTAAATGGAAGAAGCCTATGGTTTTGGAAATGAAGGTACCGAGTTTTATCCCCTTTGCCACGTGTTCAAAACAGTCTATGACCATGATGTCTATATTATGCATACATGGATTCATTACAATAAGTCCCTCCTACCTCTGAAAGTGTCCATATTAGAAAGTCACAAAAGGATGATGTCATGGAAGATGAATTTTTCCATCACTTTTTGTTTTATGTGTACCATACGTTTTACATCCTCAGAATAGTTTTACACCCCTTATCGCTTTCCTTCCAACCAGCCTGATCATTGATTTCTGAGCCTTTTAATGAAGCAAGACTACCCTTCTTTACGTGGTTAATGATATATTTGTTGGTTTGAACGGTAGGCAACTCAGACACATAGATGAAGATGATATGGTAGGGAAGAATCAACACAGGTTTTCTAAAGGGAAATCATGCTTCACCATTCAATTACAAAAATGTCAGGGGGTCAACAAACATGTGAACAAGGATGATCCAGTGGGTATAGTATGCTTGGACTTTCAGAGAGGTCCCTCACCAAAGGCTTTTAAGCAAAGTAACCAGCCATGGGATAAGAGGGAAGGTCCTCACAGTAACAGGTTAAAAAGATAGGAAACAAAGGGTAGGAATAAATGGTCAGTTTTCATATCGGAGACAGGTAAATAGCGGAGTCTTCCAATAATCTGTACTGGCACCGGTGCTATTCAATATATTCATAAATTACGTCAGAAAAGCGGTAAACAGTGAGAAGGGAAAGTTTGCAGATGATACAAAATTACTCAAGATAGTTAAGTCCAAAGCTGACTGCGAAGAGTTACAAAAAGATCTCACAAAACTGGGTCAATAGACAAGAAAATGGCAGATGAAATTCAATGCTGATAAATGCAAAGTAATGCACATTGGAAAACATAATCTCAACTGTATATACAAAATGATGGGATCAAATTAGCTGTTACCACTCAAGAAAGAGATCTTGGAGTTATTGTGGACAGTTCTCTGAAAACATCGACTCACTGTGGACTAGCAGTCAAAAAAGCTAACTGAATGTTAGGGAAGGGATAAATAAGACAGAAAATATAGTAATGCCACTATATAAATCCCTAGTATGCTCAGACCTTGAATACTGCATGCAGTTCTGGTAGCCCCATATCAAAAAAGGTATCTTAGAATTGGAAAAAGTACAGAGGAGGGCAACAAAAAGGATTAGGGGTATGGAACAGCTTCCTTATGAGGAGAGATTAAAACTGGGACTATTTAGCTAGGAAAAGAGATAACTGAGGGGGGAAGTGATAGAGGTCTATAAAGTCATGAATGGTGTGGAGAAAGTGAATAAGGAAGTGTTATTTACCCCTTCACATAACAAAAGAACCAGGGGTTACCCAATGAAATTAATAGGTGACAGGTTTAAAACTAACATAAGGAAGTACTTTTTCAGACAACACACGGTTAACCTGCCGAATTCATTGCCAGAGGATGCTGTGAAGGCAAAAAGAATACCTTTGTTAAAAAAGATAAGTTCATGGAGGACAGGTCCATCAGTGGCTATTAGCCAAGATGGTCAGGGATGCAACTGCATACTCTGGATGTCCCTAAACCTCTGACTGCTAGAAGCTGGGACTGGATGATGGTATGGATCACTGATAAAACTGCCCCGTTCTGTTCATTCTCTCTGAAGCATCTGTCACTTGCTACTGTCAGAAGACAGGTTACTGAGCTAGACGGACCATTGGTCTGAACCAGTACAGACATTCTTATGGTCTTTATGTTCTTCCTTCTATTTCTACTTAAAGAAATTGTAGTTTTCATAGATTTATAGCTTAAAACAGCAACTCCTCCAACTCAAGTCAATGGACGCCGAGGAGACTTAGCATCTCACAGCAATGAATCCCACAGTGGTAACTATTTTCAATGAATATATAATAAATGCGTTTGAGTCAACATGCAATCTGTGCTTATCCCATAAACTAGAGATACATATGACTAAATGATGACTATAGTACACAGGAAGTTACACGCACTAAACCTCTCATTGTTAATGGGAATTCTGCTTGTAATATCCCATCACATACAATGAAAACTTCATACAAGAGCTCTACAACCTTTCAAGTAATTTCATATAGACTGTCTTGTTATTATGTGTGCAGATATGCCTAAACAGAGCAGCACACAGTAAAACTTCTGCTACCCTTATAGCATGCAAAAGTGGGCTTTTTAAAAATTACTCTTTTCCCCCCAAACAAAAGGGGGAATTGAGCTCTGAATATGTATGGATCTATCATAGGGATTTCATTTTCTTTTATACTAATCTCTTAAATTAATCATGGGCATAAAATATTAAAGTACCCATCAACATATGTCTGTAACTCCTTGAAACTTCTGAAGAACTTTGAAATTTGATATACATCAGTGCTGCCTTTAAATCAGCAGTATAAATGTTCAGTGGGTTTTATGAACTGAAAAATATTACTGGTTCATAACAACCTACTCTTTATGGAACAATTTAGGTTATTTTCTTTGATATCTTTAGATCTCAAAGTGCTTTTCAAAGGAGAGTACCGCATATACTTGTTCATAAGCTGAATATTTTTGGTAAAAAAGTGATGCATCAAAGAGCGGGGGTCGGCTTATAAACGGGTCTACACCAAAATTTGATGATTTTAAACTCTATGGAATCATTGAATTGAATATCTAATACACTGTCGTTGCATATATGCATCCGAAGAAGTGGGCTGTAGCCCACGAAAGCTTATGCTCTAATAAATTTGTTAGTCTCTAAGGTGCCACAAGTACTCCTGTTCTTTTTACTGTCGTTTTGTTTACCTGGAGTGTCTGCAGGCATGGAGCCCCTCAGCTCCCTGTTGTCGCGGTTCGCTGTTTCCAGCCAATGGGAGCTGAGGGGCTCCATGCCTGTGAACGCTCCAGGTAAACAAAATGTCCAGGCCCGCCAGAGGCTTACCCTAACGGACCAGGAGCCAAAGTTTGCCAACCCCTGAAATATAGGGTCGGCTTATGACAGGGTCATATCGTTTTTGCTATATTTACCTAACCATCTTGGGGGGTTGGCTTATAAACAAACGGGCTAATGAACGAATATATGTGGTAAGTTTCATTACTTCCATTTTGCAGAGGGAGAAATGGAGGTAAAAAGATTAAGTGACTTGCACAAGGTACACCCAGCAGATCAGTGGCAGAACTAAATATAGGACCCGGGTTTCCCAACTCCCAGTGTCCTATCTACTAAACCACCCTGTGCTCCCTCTTACTACATAACAAGTGTTTGTAACAACAGTCCACATTGTTTTTTAGTTCTCCAATAGTCACACCATTTGGATTGTAACACTGGAGGGGAATGTTTAAAATCAAGTAACTTCACTGAAATTGAAAAAAATCTATTTCCATAGTCTTTGTAAAACCAATGTAATACAAATTCTACGTTTTTGGGCACTTTACTCAGTTCATTTAAGTTGCTCCTTACTCACATAAAAGGCTTGATCCTGCAAACATAAATAGCTATTTTATCCATGTGTGGAGTTCCAGTAAAATCAATGGCACCAATGCATGTGATTAAAGTTACTCATGTGTGTTTGCAGGACGAGGCCTGTATATGCCCCATAGTTATTTGAGTTTATAAGCATCTACCTTTTTATCTACTGAGATAATTAATACTTCTTAAGATATCTCAGGAAGTGCAGCTTACAATTAGTTTATAATCAAGTCCTCAGATATTCTGCAGAAAACTGGAACTAAATTCTGTGACAAAGTCCCTAGATTCTGCAGCACTAGTGGAAATTCTCAAAATTCTGTGACTTCACATGAAGCTTTTAAATTTAGGGTTTTATTGAATTAAATATGAAAATGAATAATACAATAGCCTCCGTATGTATTTTGATGCCCTCAAATTTTAATTTTCTAACATGCCATGGATTTGCATCTTTATGTTTCAGACTCAGCAGCACATTGATGAATGAGGCAGTTTATGCCTCTAGAAGCTGTTGTTTCAGACTAACTCTAAACTCAGACATGTCTACCATGGGGTAATGTGCTCTACCAGGGAGTGATTTCTAAAGTGCACTTCACTTCACAGGGGCCATTATGAGTAAGGCTGTGAATCTTTCACAGAGGTCACAGATTCCATGACTTTCCAGGACCTCTGTGACTTCTGCAGTGGCTGGTGTGGCTGACCCCAGGGCCGCCCGAGCAGCTGGGGCAGCCCGGGGCCAGCTGCACCAGCCGCTGCTCGGGCGGCACCAGGCAGCTGGTCCCGGGCGCTGCCCCAGAACAGCAGTCCAAGAACAGCAGCGGCGCCTCAGGCCGCAATTCTCCACCCAGAGCCGCAGCGGTGGCAGCGGGGCCTCGGGATGCCACCCACCCCAGCACCTAAGATTTAGTTAGGGGTATTTTTAGTAAAAGTCACGGATAGATGATGGATAGATGACTTTTTGTTTATTGCCTGTGATCTGTCCATCACTTTTACTAAAAGTACCCGTGACTAAATCATAGCCTTAATTATGATCATCTAGTCCAGTGATAGACTGAGGATTGCGAGCTGCAAGTGGCTTTTTAATGTGTTTCCTGCGGCTCTTTGCAGCACATAATATTAAAACACTGTGTCACATAATTATTAACCAATCTAAGTTATTAACCAATCAGGGTGCTTTTACTATATTATTAACAATTAAGTTATCAACTTGGAGTAAGTTATTAACTTATTTGCTGTGAGAATAATACACATATATACAAAATATATAGTACTATAGTAAATGAAACGGTGAATTCACACTACTGTGACTCTTTTGGATAATGCTGTTCACTAATTTGGCTCTTGAACCACTGAGGTCTGAGTATCACTGATCTAGTCTAACTCCCTGTGCAACATAGGCCAAAGAATTTACCCAAAATAGTTCCCAGAGCATCTTTTAGAAAAACATCCAAGCTTGATTTAAAAATTGTCAGCGATGGAGAATCTACCACAACTCTTGGTGAATTGTTCCAATGGCTAATTACTTTCACTGTTAAAAATATACAACATATTTCCAGCTTCAACTTCCAGTCATTGGACCATGTTACACCTTTCTTTGCTAGACTGAAGAGCCCATTATTAAATATTTGTTCTCTATGTAGGTACTTAAAGATTGTAACCGAGTCACTCTTTAACCTTCTCTTTGCTGGCTAAATAGATCAAGCTTCTTGAGTCTATCACTATAAGGCATGTTTTCTAATCCTTTAATCATTCTTATGGCTCTTCTCTGAATCCTCTCCAATTTATTAACATTCTTCTTGAATTATGGGCAGCAGAAATTTATGGGCAGCCAAATACAGAGGTAAAATAATTATGGGCAGCCCAATACAGAGGTAAAATAAACTCTCTATTCCTACTCGAGATTCACCTGTTAATTCATCCCAGGATTGCATTAGTTTTTTTGGCCACAGCATCACACTGGAAGCTCATATTTAGTTGATTATCTACCATGACCCTCTCAAATTTTTTCATAGTCACTGCTTCCCAGGATAGAGTCCTCATTTCTGTAAGTAGGTCTACATTTTTTGTTCCTAGATGTATAAATATAACTAACATATTTTGAATAATTGGTTCATGCAGACCCTGCTGGTGAGCACTAAAGGTTCCCTAGGGCACTTTAACATAGTACTGTTTGAAACAGCACTATGCTAAAGCACACCAGCAAGGTCTGCATGAACCAATTAATGTGCAACAAGTTAGTGCACTTCAAAAAAATCACACCTTTGTAGAGTGCATTCCTCCACCAAGTCAAGCCCTTAAAAAGACAACCACTAAATTAGATTCTTGTTTTCAAGCCTATTTTCTCTACCATGAGGACCAAAAACATTTCTTTGAATTCCAGAACAGCTATTTTGGTAGATTTCCAAGTGTACACAAGCCCTTAGACTCTAGAGTACAATTCTGAGGAATTCATCCCTTGCTGCAACAAATTCTGTGCAAAGGACCCTGTTTATAATTTACCACTGCAGAAAGGATATAACAATTCCTATGAGCCTACACATCTGGTCCTGTTTTGCAGCATCTGCCAACACATTCTGAATGGTTAATTTCTAATTATTATTTTTAATTTGTTCTCCCTTGTTGTTATGATAATATTTACCTACCTTTGTAAAGTTCTCTGGGAATCCTCACCTGAAGGGTGGTAGGTTAGTTCAAAGTATTATCATCATTATCTTGGTATTAAATACAATGGTTGGTAACATCTAATTGCATGCCAAGAATAGAGGTAAATAGTTATTTTAGTTACTTTTTCAATATTTGAAATGTTTGCTTTGGCACTATAATAATGATGTTAGTTTTCAGCTCCTCTTTCTTATTGCCTTGGAAATGGTTCAGTTCTTTTCTATGAACTGGCTGAATTTCATGCCCTGTGTGCTCATTCACCATAACCTTAATTTCCTTTCCCATTCTTAATGTTTTTTCAAGTCTTTTCAGCACACTGATCAAAAAATCAGGAGACCCGACTTACTTTCTTCTTTTTTGAAACTGGTGAAGCAGAGATAGTGTATACTTAACAGTATTCAAAGATATTAGAAACTAATAAAACACTGCCATATGGTATTTGTCATACTGTGTGCGTGTGAATGTGTGCATGCTGGAACATATGACTTTTTATAGTCACATGGTCACAATAGTCTCAAGAAGACTATGCTGGCACAATAAACTTCAAGAACATTTTATTTTTTTCTTGTAGGTAAACCTGAGGTTAGTCAAGCATTTATCATAATAAAAGTACTTTATTTTAGAGGGTCACCTATAATGGAGAAATAGTTGGAGCTTTTCTGCTCTTAAAAGTATTACACAGAAGAGCTTTAAAATATGTTGGCAATGTAATGTAGTTAAAGAAGTCATGAACAAGTCTGTCTCTCTGTATATAAATGTAGTAGAGGGGCCTACCAGACACAAGGACCAAAGCTGTCTAGAAATTTCCATACCTGTCTATCTCCAGTACTATATCCAGCAAAGATTCAGGGATTTCTGGAAGAGTATTCATAAGATTGAAAAGCCTTACTTAATCTGTATGAGAAACATGGAGCTAGTAGGATGATAAAACTTTTGCGCAAACGTGATTCCGTTCATTTTTACAAAAGACCTTTTTGATCCTTTTGAACACAATATGAGTCTAGAGGCAGAAAAAACAATAGAGAGTGAGTGACTGTATTGCAGGGGTTACATATCTACAGTATACATAACATGTACATATTACATACTCACCACTTAGAGCGGTAAAAATCAGAAAAAGCTGACTGTCACTCACAATTAGGATGAACAAATAAACAAAATAAACCTAATGTGAATATCTAACTAACCAAATTCTCATAAAGTGGGTAAAATCCTTTTAGAAAACCTAAAATAGTGGCCTAAAACATGCACCCAACATCAGTGCCTAGAAGGTATTCTCCATGTATGGCTTTCACCCTGCCCATGGAGCATTGAAGCTCAAGAGTATCTGTGGCACCACCCCTTCCACCAGATAATTCCATGGAGAATGCGCCGCAGACCATAACAGAAGCATATTGAGATTGAGTTAGTTAGTGTCAGGGCTAGGAAGATGCACATAATCCCCACTTCAGACCAGAGGAAAATCCCTGGAAAACATAAGAAACTACAGCTCTATTATCCTTTCCACAGAACCTGGTTTCCCCGCAACCCCAGGGGTGACTGCTACCAGGAAACCATAGTAGGTTGTCTCCAGTAAACACACATTGCCAGAGACTGCAAGGGCTGACTATGAACTAGAGATAGTGTAGAGGAACCACCAGGCTTGAGAGTGGGCCCCCATGACCTAGTCTGAGTGAGACAAACCCTTACCCATCCAATGTGAACAATCAGGTGGGAGCTAGGCGAGGGGATTCTCACACACACTTTCTAACTAAGAGCTTTTCATATGGGTTCTACCACAGAAGGGGGGAAATCTGGGCCATTTTCATTAACCAGAAAAACCTGCTTAACAGTCTAGTCCTAAAGTGTCTATGTAAGTGTGTATATATAGTCTGCTTAAAAGGTAGGTGTGTGTGGCAAACCCCCTCCCCCCACCTTTTAAACAGATTACATACACATACACTCCTTTAAAAAAGATTATATAAACAGACAGAAAGTATACAGAGATAATATACACAATAGAGATATACCATAGTGTATTTCAAGATAGATATAAGCTTCAGGAAATGACTTTAGGACAGGACCTTGTCCTTCAGAACAAGGAATAGTGGCTTTATCTTTAGCCTAGGATAAGATACTGTAGAAAATTGTGGCATCAAAGTCTCCCCAGGTGAATACAGCTAACAGATGGCAGTATATATATCAGAGGAATCATGACAAGTAATAGTAATATTGAAAAAGTCTAACGAGTAATAGCTCAAGAGCTAAAAACTAATAAGCAGTTCCACTATGAGTGGGCAGAACTAAATAAACTCTCAAATCCTTCAGGAAGTACAAGATTTAGAACAGGGAAGAGGATTGACTGGTAGCACTAAATTGAAGAGCCTTGTACATTTATATGCAGTATTTTATACCTTGCCCTCCTACTGCAATGAGCAAGAACTTACCTGGAAACAAGTGAAAACGTGCTTCTATAAACTGCACAGGTAACACTTTACAGTTAAAATCTACACTATAGAGTCTACAATTTAAAACCTTGTGGGTAAATAAAAAGTTTCTGACACTTAAAAGGGAGACCATCCCATACATTTAAACTAAACAAATGAAGAAACAACCAAACAAAACAAAACAATAAAAAAACCCAATAAATTTCCTTACCTTTGTTACTAAAATGTTGAACTGCAAACAGAAGAAAGAGAAGTGTTTAAATCCAAGCAAGAAACTAAATTACAAAGAAAAAATGGTTCCTATCACTAGTAGGTAGGTACACCTCTACCCCGATATAACGCTGTCCTCAGGAGCCAAAAAATCTTACTGCGTTATAGGTGAAACCGCGTTATATCGAACTTGCTTTGATCCGCCGGCGTGTGCATCCCTGCCCCCCCGGAGTGCTGCTTTACCGCGTTATATCCGAATTCATGTTATATCAGGTTGCGTTATATCGGGGTAGAGGTGTAATTTAAAAAAAATGAAATCTAAACTTGTGGTCAAAATTATCAGACCAGATATGTTCACCCTGGAGCAAGCTAAGGCCTTGTTCCTGCAACTGGATCTCTGCAAGTGAACCCCTGAGCCCATGCAGTGCTCCACTGGTTAATGAGAACATCAGAGTACATTAGATAGGGTTCACAATTTTATATATGAGGTATCAACTATTATGCTGCAGGGCACAAGCAGTAGCTGATAAGGATTAGGATGGGATTTCCCTTAAATGCAAGCTATTCCACAGCTGTCCATATGGGGTTCTTGTACCTTCTTCTGAAGCATCTGATACTGGCCAATGTCAGAAACAGGATAGTGGACTGTGCCAGTGGTCTGATCTGATATAGTATATTCCTGTGTTCCTACAAGAGTCAGGAGCAAGAAAGCTAGTTAAGTGAGAGGGGAAGGGTCACATTCAAGAAATTTGTTTTTTGTTTGTTTTAGTTAACACCTATTTAACTTCAATGGCTAAATAAAATGTGGATAAAGAAAGTCTTGAAGATGATTCAACAGCCCTCTCTCGTCAATTAAGGTGAGGCGTTCACAAAATAATGTTCTGAGACATGTAGAAAGTCCTCCAGAAAAACCAATAGACACCCAACTTGACTTCTTTGATATTTCCTTAGGTAAACATTGACGCATGGGGGGGGGCATGTTTAAACATTCACGGTCTCTTTATACATCAAAAAGAGACAAAAAGAGTACAAGCCCAGGATTTAAAAAAATCCTTTGCAGAAATCATGATGATTTCTCTCTTCTCACTTAAATGACTTTTTCTCTGCCTCTCTTTTTTTTTTTTTAAAAAAAAGTCCTAATGTAGGGAGGTGACCTCTTACTCTTTTGCAGCCTTTCTTCTATTGTACAGAAATAACCTCAGAAAGCTAAACAAAAGGACCTATTGTTAATGTAACCAGTTATGTAAAATGTTTGTCTATATAGATGCCATTGTCAAATTAAAACACAGCAGCAGCAGATGTCATAACTTAAACAAACATAGGTCACATTTACAGATACGATCTCTAATTATTGGTCAAGTTTGTCCCCAGCATCGAATTCAAGTACGGGCACTTGGCACAGGGGAACTCTACAGGAACCAGAGGTAACACAAATCTCTCAAACCACAAAATTGCAATGGAACTCCTCTACTGCTGCAAGAGACTTCCCTCTTTTTAGCATCTTCACTCTGGGGAGGAGAATGGCCAGTGGTTACACAAACCATAAATCTGGGGCCCGCACTGATTGTAGCAGTGTGGAGAGTCCTTGGGGAACTTGGATCTGCATTTCTTAGAGGTTCCAGAATCTTGCCCCTCCTCCTGCGGCAGCACATAGGCCAGGGGTGGGCAAACATTTTGGCCTGAGGGTCACATCTGGGAATAGAAATTGTATGGCGGGCCATGAATACTCACAAAATTGGGGTTGGGATGCGGGAGGGGGTGAGGGCTCTGGTTGGGGGTGCAGGCTCCAGGGTGGGGCCAAAAATGAACAATTCAGGGTGTGGGAGGGGGCTCTGGGCTGTGGTGGGGGAGTGGGGTGTGTGTGGGGGGGTCAGGGCTCCGGCTTGGGGGTGTGGACTCTGGGGTGGGGCTGGGGATGAGGAGTTTGGGGTGTAGGAGGGCTCTGAGCTGGGACCGAGGGGTTTGGAGGGCAGGAGGGAGATTAAGGGTGTGGGAAGGGGGTTGGGGCACGGGGAGACGCTCAGGGGTGCAGGCTCATAAGAACATAAGAATGGCCGTACTGGGTCAGACCAAAGGCCCAGTATCCTGTCTACCGACAGTGGCCAATGCCAGGTGCCCCAGAGGGAGTGAACCTAACAGGTAATGATCAAGTGATCTCTCTCCTGCCATCCATCTCCACCCTCTGACAAACAGAGGCTAGGGACACCATTCCTTACCCATCCTGGCTAATAGCCATTAATAGACTTAACCTCCATGAATTTATCCAGCTCTCTTTTAAACGCTGTTATAGTCCTAGCCTTCACAACCTCCTCAGGTAAGGAGTTCCACAAGTTGACTGTGTGCTGTGTGAAGAAGAACTTCCTTTTATTTGTTTTAAACCTGCTGCCCATTAATTTTATTTGGTGGCCCCTAGTTCTTGTATTATGGGAATAAGTAAATAACTTTTCCTTATCTACTTTCTCCACATGACTCATGATTTTATATACCTCTATCATATCCCCCCTTAGTCTCCTCTTTTGCAAGCTGAAAAGTCCTAGCCTCTTTAATCTCTCCTCATATGGGACCCGTTCCAAACCCCTAATCACTTTACTTGCCCTTCTCTGAACCTTTTCTAATGCCAGTATAGCTTTTTTGAGATGAGACCACATCTGTACGCAGTATTCAAGATGTGGACATACCATCTGTCAAGGCTGTATCCCCACTTTGAACTTTAGGGTACAAATGTAGGGGCCTGCATGAGGACTCCTAAGCTTAACTACCAGCTTAGCTCTGGTCCGCTGCCACCATCTTAAGAATTCCCTCCCTGGGAAGCCTTGAGAAACCTTTCACCAATTCCCTGGTGAACACAGATCCAAACCCCCTTGGATCTTAAAACAAGGAGAAATTAACCATCCCCCCTCCTTCCTCCCACCCTCCTTTCACCAACTCCTGGTGAATACAGATCCAAACCCCCTTGGATCTTAAAACAAGGAGAAATCAATCTGGTTCTTAAAAAAGAAGGCTTTTAATTAAAGAAAAAGGTAAAAATCATCTCTGTA
>NW_020664492.1:1756036-1782247 GCF_002925995.2 Terrapene triunguis
AAGGGCATAGTGTTTAACAAATGTGTGCTCAGAGGACCAAGTGGCTGCTTTACAGATATCAGACAGGGGAACTTTGCGTAAAAATGCTACAGAGGCAGCCAGAGATCTAGTGGAGTGCGTTCTGATGCTGTCTGGAGGTGCAACCTTCTTCATCTGATAGCACAACCGGATGCACTGAGAAATCCAGTTTGAAAGTCTCTGGGTAGAAATAGGAGAACCTTTGGAACGCTCCGCGATGGAGACAAAGAGTCTAGAAGAGTTTCTAAAAGGTTTGGTTCTATCCAAATAGAAGGACAAGGCCCTGCGTACATCTAATGTATGCATTGTAGCTTTGAACGAGTTCGCATGTGGTTTCGGAAAAAAGGTTGGTAGGTGTATCGGCTCATTAATGTGGAATGACGAATGCACCTTAGGAAGAAATTTGGGGTGTAATCTGAGGGTAACCTTGTCTTTGAAAATTAGCGTATATGGTGGGTCTGCCATAAGAGCTGCTATTTCTCCTACCCATCTGGCGGAGGTAATTGCCACTAAAAATGCTGTTTTCCTCGAAAGGTGTAAAAGGGAGCACGTGGCTAGGGGTTCAAATGGTTGTTGAGATAGGTCAGATAGTACTAAATGAAGGTCCCACGGGGTGGTAGGTGGTTTAATGTCTGGGTATAGGGCTTGGAGTCCCTTGAGGAAACGCTTGGTGATTGGGTGAGCAAAAACGGAAGTATCATCAATTTTGTCATGAAAAGTTGTAATAGCAGCTAAATGGACTCTGATGGAGCTGAAAGAAAGGCCAGATCACTTAAGGTCCAATAGATAATCAAGTATGAACGAGAGAGATACCGACGTGGGACAAAGTTGTTTAGCTGAACACCAATGTGTGAATCGTTTCTACTTTCGTAGATAGGTGGTGCGAGTAGATTGTGTTCTGCTATGTAGGAGCACTCTTTGAACTTGTTCAGAGCAATCTAGTTCACTTTGGGAGAATCATGTAGGAACCAGGCTTTGAGGTGAAGCATGGACAGGCTGGAGTGGAGAAATTGGCCGTGTTGTTGTGATAGGAGGTTCGGGAGGAGAGGCAACGAGATTGGTGGTCGAATCGACATTCTGGTGAGGAACGGAAACCACGGTTGTCTGGGCCACGACAGGGCAATTAGGATCACCTTGGCCCGGTCTGTTCATATTTTTATCAGGACCCTGTTGAGAACCGGTATCGGGGGAAATGCATAGAGTAAGTTTCGGTGCCATGGGATCATGAATGCGTCTCCCAGGGAATGTTTGCCCAGGCCCGCTCTGGAGCAAAAGTCGGAACATTTCTTGTTTTTTGCAGTTGCAAAAAGGTCTATGGTTGGGTGACCCCAAATGCGGAATATGTTGTGAATGGTTTTCTCGTCTATCTCCCACTCGTGATCCCATGGAAAGTGTCTGCTTAGTTCGTCCGCTGTGGTGTTCATCACTCCGGGAAGATAGGCAGCTGATACCCAGATGTTGTTCGCAATGCACCAATTCCAGAGCTTCATAGCCTCTGTGCAAAGCGAGTGGGATTGAGCTCTTCCCTGCCTGTTTACATAGAACATGCATGCAATGTTGTCTGTCATTATGCGTACATGGTGATTCCTGATTAGTGGAAGAAAGTGACGGCAAGCATTGTGAATGGCTCGAAATTCTAGGACATTTATGTGCAGAGAGGTCTCGGTTGAAGACCATAGCCCCTGGACTGTGTGGTGAGAGATGTGTGCACCCCAGCCTGTCAGAGATGCATCAGTAGTCAGTATGAGGGATGGAGCCTCCTGAAGAAAGGGGACTCCAGAGCAGAGGTTGGAGTGAACTGTCCACCACAGTAGAGAATCTTTGACTCGGAAAGGTATGGAAAGAGTCTTGTTTAGAGACTGCACATTCGGTCTGTAAACCGTGGCCAACCACGCTTGGAAACACCTCATGTAGAGGCGTGCATTTTGGACGACGAAACTGCACGAGGCCATGTGACCTAGTATTGTAGACAGTCTCGGGCAGTCACCTGGAGACTGTTGCGAATTTTTGTGGCCAGTCGGCTTATGGAGTTGAAGCGGTCAGGTGGAAGAGATGCCAATCCCGTCCGGGAGTCGAGGTATGCCCCTATGAACTCCAGATGTTGGGTGGGGCATATGTGGATTTGTCTTTGTTTATTTGCAGGCCTAGAGATAGGAAACAATCGACGGTAAGCCGCGTGGATCGGAGAGCTTCGTCGAACATTGAGGCTTTGAGGAGGCAATCGTCGAGGTAAGGAAATATTACGACCCCTTGTTTTCTGAGGTAGGCAGTAACTACGGCTAGGATCTTGGAAAAAACACAGGGGGCCGTGGACAATCTGAAGGGAAGAACCCTGTATTGAAAATGTGTTGAGCCAAGAGTAAAACGTAGGAAGCGTCTGTGGGCCGGGTGTATAGTCACATGAAAATAGGCGTCCTGTAGTTCGAGGGCTGAAAACCAATCGCCCTGCTCCAGCGCTGGGATTATGGTGGTGAGAGTAACCATCTTGAACTTTTGCTTTTTGACAAATTTGTTGAGCCGTCTGAGGTCGAGGATTGGTCGCCATCCCCCAGTTTTCTTTTCTGTTAAGAAACAATGGGAGTAAAAACCCTTCCCTTTGTGTCGTTCTGGCACAATTTCTATTGCTCCCAGTTGAAGGAGATGTTACACTTCTTGGAGGAGTAGTCGCTCGTGAGAGGGGTCCCTGAAGAGGGACGGGGAGGGTGGGTGGATGGGAGGCAAGGAGAGGAAGGGGATGGCGTATCCAATTGTAACCACCTCTATAACCCACTTGTCAGAGGTAATGTTCTGCCATTGGTGGGAGAATGGTCGTAGGCGGTGTCCAAAGATATGTGTGCTGGCTGAAGTGGGAATGCTGTTTTCCAAACCCTCGACCAAGGCTTCAAATCTGCCTATTAGTTGGAGGGGGTTGAGGCGCCCCCGCAGAATTGGGACGACGACGCTGGAATCTTGGTCTCTGGCGTTGTTGTTGTTGTTGTTGTTGCTCCTGTGGTCTATGGGAGTATTGTGTAAATGTGGGGTAGCGTGGACGTTGGTAAGGTTGGTATCTATATTGCCGTCTTCTGGTCGTAGGTGTCTGGAGATCTAAGGACCGGAGGGTTCCCCTTGAGTCCTTCATTGAGTGAACCACGTCGTTCATGGCGGAAGCAAAAAGTTTTTCACCGTCAAAGGGAAGATCTTCAATGGTGCTCTGGACCTCTCGAGGAAAGAAAGAGGAGGAGAGCCATGAACCTCGGCGCATGACCACTGCTGTGGCGGTCGATCTTGCTGCAGTGTTGGCTACATCGAGGACCGCTTGAAGAGCGGTACGTGATATGATTTGTCCCTCGGAAACCAGGGCTATGAATTGTTGTTTTTTCTGTTCTGGGATGTCGTCAATAAAGTCCATGAACTTATTATAGTTTCTGTGGTCATATTTTGCAGGAACTGCAGTATAATTAGCTATACGAAATTGTAACGTCGAGGATGCATATACTTTACGACCAAAGAGGTCCAAGTGTTTACTTTCCTTGTTGGCTGGGGTGGAGCGGGAATACTGTTGTTTGGCCCTTTGGTTCGCTGCGTCTACTACTAACGAGTTTGGCGCCGGATGGGTAAAAAGGAATTCAGAGCCCTTAGAAGGGATGAAGTACTTCCGGTCCGCTTGTTTACAGGTCGGTAGGCATGTAGCTGGAGTCTGCCAGATGGACTTAGCAGGTTCTAAAAGGGCTACGTTGATTGGTAATGCAACCCTAGAGGAAGAAGAGGGCTGTAGGATGTCTGTTAACTCATGCTGTTGTTCAGGGACTTCCTCCAAGTTAATTCTCAAGTCACTGGCAACTCTTTTAAAGAGGTCTTGGAATTTTGCGTAGTCATCCAACGGTGTTGAAGGAGGGGGAAGTAAGGCTTCTTCAGGCGTTACTTCCGGCTCTACTGGAATAGGAGCAGGACTTGGTTGATCCTGCAAGTGTGACGGTGCTGCCTGGTGTCTGGTGTCACTGGCAGGTTCGTCAGGTGGTGGTGCTAGACCTGTGTTGCGCCTGGTTGAGGTGGCGTAGCGTGTGTGTTCTCGAGGGTACGACGCCCATGGTGCCCAATATTGCCATGGTGGTGGGTAGGGCATAGGTGGTGCCATCCAGGGGTTCACCCCCCCAGGGGGCAGGATCCTGAGAATAGGCTGAGGTAATTTTCCTAAAACCTCTATTGACTGGGGGCTGGGGATGGGAGGGTTGATACAGAGAAAAACCCTCCTGTGGTCCAGTTTCCTCCTCACTGGAGGAAGACTGTTCAGACCCTGACTCTGCCATCGAAGAGAAACAGGCATTCAGCAGGGGAGACTGCAGGATAGGTGACACCAGCAGATCTCTTGCCTGAGTAAATTGAAGTGGTGAGGCTCCTGCGTGAGGTGAAGGCTGTGCAGGAGGGAGTTGCAATGAGGGAACATTCCTCTGAGCCGGGATTTTGGTTCTTGGCTCACTGCCAATCAGTTCCACGGGTGCCGGTGCCGTGGCCGGTGCCGGGAGGGCAGCATCAGCCTGCAGGGGGTCAGGCAGGGTGTGGAATGTCGGCACCGCGTCTGTCGCGGTGCCGAACGGTGCCAGAAGAGAGGCAGGCAGCTGAAAGCCTGAAGCCTCGGCACCGGAGCTTTGCGCTGCCGCCGCAGCCTCAGGTGGTTTTCGCGCGGTGCCGGAGGAGCCCGGCTTGTCAAATGTGCTCAAGCCGGGGAGCACAGGCAGGGAAGTGGTAGATCTGCCTGGGGAGGGCTTGTGTCTCAGGGTTTCCTTTGAAGATGACAAAAGGTGCCCTTTCTTAGCAGATTTCTTGTGTTTGTTTGAGGCGGGGGGGCTGTGTGGGCAGCGGAGCCGGAATCAGCACCTGGGTCTGAAGCCGCTCCTAGGGATTTCTGGAGAGGAGCAGTTTCAGTCTAAGCTCCCTGTCCTTCCGTGCCCTGGAGCTGAGTTTTCTGCAGTGGGCACATTTTTGAGGAATGTGGGTCTCCTCCAAACATTTTATACAGTGTGAGTGGCCATCTGACAGTGGGATAGCCTCCTTGCAGTTTGAGCAGCGTTTAAAGCCTGTGGAGCCAGGCATGTCTGAAGTGGCTGCCGCTGACAGGATTGGTTTTTTGGTTTTTTTTTAGATAAAAATGGTAACTAACTATAACTAACAACAAACTAACTAACTAGAAGGGTAATTGTAACAAGAGAGAAGAATTTCCTAATGAGTCTGCTGAGCTCCGTCTCAGGCCGGGGACGGTAGAGAAGGAACTGAGGAGACCGGCCACGCATGCGTACTATGAGGCTGGCCCCACGGCGGGGGGGGGGGGGGCAGCCTCTGCGCATGCGTGGCCGGTACGAGTACTGCTACAAAAATCTCCGAGCAAAGGCGCAGGGACGCACCAACACCTGGAGTGGAGCACCCACAGGGACATTTCTCGAAGAAGAAGTGGAGTGACGCAGCCCCAGCCCACTCCGCTTCCCTTGCCCCAGCCCCACGGGTGTCGCTACGGGGGGGGGTTAGGGAAAGGTTCCCCCTGCCCCCTGGACTCACCGGCGGCGGGAAGCGGAGCAACGCAGCCCCAGCCCGCTCCGCTTCCCATGCCCTGGCCGTGTTGCTGTGTGTGTGGGGGGGGAGGGTGTTAGGGAAAGGTCCACCCCTCCGGACTCACCGGTGGCAGAAAGTGGAGCGATGCAGCCCCAGCGCGCTCCACTTCCCATGCCCTGGCCGTGTTGCTGTGTCCTGGGGGGCGGGGTTAGGGAAAGGTCCATGTCCCCCCCAGACTCACCGGTGGCGGGAAGCGGAGCCCCGCGGCTGGGAGCCGGCAGAGTAGAGCAGGCTGGGCTGCTCCACTTCCCGCCGCTGCCGGAGAGTACGGGGGGGGGGATCCCTTCCCCCAGCCCCCTTCTCCAAGTGACACGGCTGGTGCCAGGGTGAGGGAAACAGAGGGGAATGCTCCTAGCCCCCCGCTAATCCCCCGGGCCACTCTGGGCCTGTGGGGCCCCCCAAAGTGCCCCCCACAGCTCCAGACCCTGGGGAGGGGAGGCCTGGAGCCCCACACAGCCCCCCGCAGGGGGGCTGCATAGGGCACCCATATGGCTAGGGATGGCCCTGTCTGCATAAAAGACCTTTATTTCTCTTTCATTGTTGTGCCATTTCCCGCATATTTCAGAACACTTCAGATAAGAACATAAGAACGGCCGTACCGGGTCAGACCAAAGGTCCATCTAGCCCAGTATCCTGTCTACCGACAGTGGCCAATGCCAGGTGCCCCAGAGGGAGTGGACCAACAGGCAATGATCAAGTGATCTCTCTCCTGCCATCCATCTCCATCCTCTGACAGAGGCTAGGGACACCATTCTTTACCCATCCTGGCTAATAGCCATTAATGGACTTCACCACCATGAATTTATCCAGTTCTCTTTTAAATGCTGTTATAGTCCTAGCCTTCACAACTTCCTCAGGTAAGGAGTTCCACAAGTTGACTGTGCGCTGCGTGAAGAAGAACTTCCTTGTATTTGTTTTAAACCTGCTGCCTATTAATTTCATTTGGTGACCCCCAGTTCTTGTATTATGGGAATAAGTAAATAACTTTTCCTTATCCACTTTCTCCACATCACTCATGATTTTATATACCTCTATCATATCCCCCCTTAGTCTCCTCTTTTCCAAGCTGAAGAGTCCTAGCCTCTTTAATATCTAAATGAACACTGTCCCAGTTGATTAACTCCTTTATAAACGTATAAATATACACATATCTGAAATGGGAAGGAGACCAAACAACTGCAAACTACAACAGTTAAGAGATCAGTCAACTTTTATCCTCCTCCTGAGTAAGTAGAAAATGAGGATAGTCATCCTTATGCACAGATCTTTCTGCATAGTAACTGAAAGGGTCTTCAGGGATCTACAAGGCAGGTACAATACCAGAGATAGGTGATTTGTGAGAGTTTGGAAGATTATACAGTATATTAACTGATAGTTGTGAAAATCTCAATGGTTATGTATAATTAAAGTTGCTCTCTTTCTCTTCACTCCTTCCTCTTCTGTCAGGAGTTCATTGGGGCAAAAGTAGCAGGAGGCAGGATGTTATAGTCTAGGGCAGTGGTTTTCAAACTGCAGGTCGTGACCCAGTGCTGGGTTGCAGAACGTAAGGCATTGGGTCGCGGCGGCTCTGGTCAGCACCGCCGACCAGGCCGTTAAAACTCCTGTCAGCGGTGCTGCCTGGCTAAGGCAGGCTAGTCCCTACCTGTTCTGACACCACGCTGTGCCCCTAGGTCTGGCTCCTAGATGGGGGGGGCATGGGGCTCCGCACGCTGCCTAAGTCCCAAGCACTGGCTCCGCACTCCCATTGGCCGGAAACCAGCCAATTGGAGATGGGGGGGTGTGCCTGTGGGCAAGAGCTTCTGGGGTGCAGCAAGGTCCGCAGTGCCAGGACAATCAGGAAGACTGCCTTAGCACCCCCGCTGCGCTGCTGACTGGGAGCCACCCAAGGTAAGCCCGTGCCCCAACCCTGAGCCCTCCCAAACCCGGAGCCCCTTCCTGCACCCCAACCCCCTCATCCCCAGCCCCACTCCAGAGCCTGCACCTCCAGCCCAGAGCCCTGACCCCCTCCCGCATCCTAACCCCCTGCCCCAGCCTTCAGCCCCCCCAACCCAGAGCCCCCTCCTGAACCCCAAACACCTCATTCCTGGCCCCACCCCACAGCTCTCACCTCCACACCCCAACCCTCTGCCCCAGTCCTGAGCCCCTCCAACACCTCAAACCCCTCATCCCCAGCTCCGTTGGGTTGTGGGTATCAACAATTTTCTTCAACTGGGTCACCAAAAAAAGTTTGAAATCCACTGGTCTAGTGAATGAGGACTTTGTGGCACAGACTAAGAGCCAAAAGGGTCATGAAAGTTGGGTATTGAGTTAATATAAGGCATAACAGAGACTCTGTGATAGATATTCAATCCCTAGCAGTACTTCATCTTTATTACCTGAAAAGTGAAAGTCCATAGTAGTTACGTCCCAACATCCTCTGTGGTGAAGGTTTATGTAAAGAAATAATTTAGCTTATCTGCAATGTTCTTATCCTCCTTAATTGCTCCCTTTACTCCTTGATGACCCCAAAGACCTAATAATTGTCTGACTGGCTTTCTGCTTCTGATATGCTTAAAGAACGTCTTGTTATTGTTTTATCATCTTTGGCTATTTGCTCTTCAGAGTCCATCTTAACCCTCCTACTTTCCTTCTTACATACTGTCTGTTGTCATTTATTTTTCTTTTAATTGGCTTCTCTGGAGTTGGAATTCCATTTTCTGAAATATAGCATTGAAGAAAATTTAAATACATTTTTGATTAATGATTTTCAGAAATGGCTGCTATTTTTCAAGAACAAATGACAGCACTTCAAGGTTTAAATATCTGATTTGTCAATGCAATCAAGTAACCAGATGTCTAACTGCTATCATACAGGCTCATAATTATTTGTGGGTGCAAAAAGAGCAACCACAGAACAGGAAGCCAAGCTGAGAACTGTTTCAGAATCAGACCTTAATGTGCAATTACATGCAAAAGACCCCGTCTGAAAACTTGCTCCAATACTATTCGCTAAATGTTCAAAGCAATGTGTGTAGTTTAGCCACATACGGGCTTCAGGGCTTTTTCATTGCTGCACAGACTTCCGGGCTTGGGCCAGAGCCTGAGCCCTGGGACCCTCCCACCTCACAGAGTCCTAGATCCAGGGCTCCAGCCCAAACCCAGAAATCTACACAATGAAACAGCCCTGCAGCCCGAGCTAGCTGGCACAGGCCAACCATGAGTTTTTCTTTGCTATATAGACATGCCCATAGACTCGTAGACTTTAAGGCCAGAAGGGACCATCATGATCATCTAGTCTGACCTCCTGCACATTGCAGGCCACAGAACCTCACCGACCCACTCCTGTAATAGGCCCATAACCTCTGGCTGAGTTACTGAAGTCCTCAAGTCTTGATTTAAAGACTTCAAGTTGTAGAGAATCCACCATTTACTCTAGTTCAAACCAGCATGTGACCCGTGCCCCACACTGCAGAGGAAGGCTCCCATTAACATAATTTTGAGTAGTGCAGTGAAAAGTTCGGCACAACTTTGACAACTAAGGGTATATTTAATATGATAGGTTAACTATGACTACAGCTACCTCTCCAAGCTTAAAGCCTACAGTAGTTCCAATAGCTTGAAAGTTGGACTATCTTTTCATAGACAATTTAACTAACAGAAAAGATTATGGAGAGTGCATGTAATAGGTTAACATGCCTGAGATATATTAATTTTCTAAGGGCTGTGGAGTTCGGATTCCTCCACAAAAATGAGGTTGTATATTAATGAGCTGTGTGCAGACCTAATAACAGCAAAGCATGTTTTCCTAAAATAAATAAAATTATTTTGGCTGATAACGTAACAAACCTCTCTGGCCTCTATTCACCAAAAAAGGTTGTTCTAACCTCCAGCTAATGTGTCATGGAATTTTAAAACTTCTTCCCACAAGGTATCAACACACATTATCATTAACTTTAATTAACAATTAATTTTATAATCAAAGGGAAGTAAATAGCATTTATATTTTAATTTTGAGCTTCCAGAAAATGCAATGGTTAAGTAAATGACTTCAAGTACAGAACACTGCTCACAAATGGCAAAGATCAAATAGACAGAATGAAAGGCGAATTTGAATTAATTATATCCACAATTATTTTCTTTACTTCAGAAATAAAGAACTGTACAGTTGCAGCAAAAATAAACCAGTAAAATGAACCTGGCTGAAGAGTAAAAAGTATTGGGGCAACCATGTCATGTCAACATGACAACCTTGAATAAAATGACATTTTTGCAAAAAACACTGTTCAAAAATGCCATCTTGATACTCTGTAATTAAAGAATTAAGCTTCAAAGCCTTCAAGATTAATCTTAGCTTAACTACCATTTATTCTAATGTAAAAACATTAATTCAAATCCAGAGACCAACATGGCATGTTACACTACTTAGAAAGAGGTCCATCTTATGGAAATAAAATAAGGTAATAATTGGAAAGTAAAATCAATCTGACCTTAAACTTTAAAATACTTTTATAGAATTATATTTACTTACAAATATTCAAGTACCCTTTGGTATTATTTTTGTAGTAATAGTGTAATAGAGTGCAGCTATTCAGTCCTCAGACCTGAAAACTCTATCTTGTTTTATGGTGATTTCCAAAAAGTCCATCTCTTCCAGCTTCTACATAAAGTTGTCGGAAAAAGAGGGGGGAGGAAATATTCACCCCCACATCTGCCCATCCCCCTGCCCAGTAATTTATTCTGCCACCCAACCCCAAAATCAGTTCTGTCCACGCATCAATTGTGCTCCCTCCAGCCTCCCACCAATTCTGTTCCTCCAACCCATCAATTCAGCCCCCAAATCTATCCTACTCCTTCCAGCCTCCCATCAATTCTGCCCCCACAACAGTTCAGTCCCCACATCTGTTCTGGCCATGCAGCATTACCTGTGCTCTACCTGCAGCTGCTGGTGGCGGTGGGGGTGTCTTTACTCCCCTCTCCCAAGCCTAGGGGGCTGAAGGGGGATTCTTCCCATGCCCAAGCCTGATGTTGCAGAGCGGGAAGGGTGGGGGAGGACAGCAGTGAAGCCATCCCATTGTTTGTAGGAAGGTGCGATAAATAAAGTGGGGGGGAGCTCCCTTTTATGGACACCCAGCCAGCCAGTTAGCTATAAAGTCCCTCTTGGTGGCTGCTTGCTTTACCTGTAAAGTGTTAAAAGTCCCCAGGTAAAGAAAAGGGAATGGGAACCTGACTAAAAGAGCCAACAGGAAAGCTAGAACTTTTTAAAATGGGAAAAAAGCTTTCCCTTTGTCTGTCCATTGTTCTCTCTGGGCTAGAGGGATAGAGCAGCAATGCTGTAAGCAGCTTTAAGCCAGGTATGATCATAAATCATCAGATCATACCTAGAACTACTTATCTGAAACTCCAAATGTGTAAGTAGATCAGAATGTTTAGCTAGACGCGATCAGATTTATTTCTGTTTATTTTTTAAGGCTTGTGGATCTCCTCTGTGCTAATCCCAGATGCTTTTGTTTGCTTGTAACCTTTAAGCTGAACCCCCAAGAAAGCTATTTTGGGTGCTTAATTTTTGGAATTGCTCTTTTAAAATCTAGCAAAAACCTAAGTTCCAGATGTATTTTCTTCCTCTTTGTTTTTAATAAAATTTATCTTTTTTAAGAACAGGACTGGATTTTTGGTGTCCTAAGAGGTTTGTGCATATGCTGTCTGATTAGCTGATGGCAACAACTAATTTCCTTTGTTTTCTTTCTCAGCTCTTCCCTGGGGGGGCAGAGGGGAGGGTGAAAGGACTTGAGGGTACCCCACAGGGAGGAATTCCCAAGTGCTCCTTCCTGGGTCCCAGGGTTTGGGGTTTTTTGCATTTGGGTGGTGGCAGCGCTTACCAAGCCAATGTCAGAGAAAAGCTGTACCCTTGGGAGTTTAATACAAGCCTGGAGTGGCAAGTATTAATTTTTAGAATCCTTGCGGGCCCCCACCTTCTGTACTCAAAGTGCCAGAGTGGGGATTCAGCCTTGATAGACGTGGTGGGAAAGGAGGGAGTGGAACCCCTTGAGCTTCTGGGCTCATCTTCCTCATCCACCCTTCTGCAAAAATGAGGGAAGGGGGAAAGAGATCTCCTTGCCTCCTGAAGCAGCACTGATTGCCTACCTCCTGGGGAAGAGTAGCCAAAGGGGGAAAGCAGCCAGTCAGAGGGGTGGTGTTTCACCCCAGATGGAACTGAAAATGTATACCCCTCAGCTACCTGGCTCACTTCTTAGACATTTTATTTCCCAGGTCTGCAACCCATTCCAACCTCATGCACTTTAAGCACTGCCTATACTACTCCTACTTGTACCTAAGAGTATGTTTAGTCAAACCCATAGATGATACAAACCTGCTTAATGTTATATGATTTTCATAGAATTACATATTATAACTGATTGCAGTACAGGATGTTGCTATGAGTGCTGTGGTACACTAGTCCCTAGGTGTCTGGCAGCATGCAGGGTGTACCACAGGCTTAGAGCCAAGAACTGTAGGTGCGCCAAGCACTAGACTCTAGCCCTCAGTGAGTTCCAAAAAACACTCACAGATTACGTCTTCACTGCACAGCTGACCTGGGTTCTTTCCCAGGTTTTAACCCAAACCCCACTACCATCCAAAACTAAAAACTGGTTTATGACCAATGCAATTATTGTTATGGAGGATATTTTGTGCTGTGTGGCAGCCTTTGCTTCAGCTGAGTGTGGAAGCCATGTCATTTTCCTGTCACCTCTTCCTCCCCTAGACGTGTGTGATCCAAGATGGATTCCAAATGGAGGGGGAGGGGGGAATTTAAATGTGCAACTACTGATTTATTGTACCACACACTCTTGTATGTGTTCGGACCTGGGATTACAAATTTAACAATGCCTGCAGACGCTGAGCTGTGTGTGGCACGAGTATATATGCATATCTATCTATATATACTGCACTTTCTTTTTCTCACACTGTCAGTAGCATTAAAGCATTGTCAGAGACAGGCTTGGTAATAAGTCCCACTGCGAGACCTGTGGCTGTATCAAGTGCAGAGTATTTTAAAACGTTGCTGGGTACTGCTGGTCCGCTGTCCAGAGCAGGGGGAAGTTGAAAAGGCACATTTGTTGTAAATTACTGCATCCTAATCTAGCTTTCTGCTTATGTTTGTCTGAATTTTTGTCCACTCCAGGCCGATTATGCTTGAGAACTTTTCATACAGGAAAAACTCAAGATAGTCCATGAGATTCCTGGGCATAGCAAACTTCCCACCCAAAACCCTCCATAGCTTACAAGCAAATAAATGACTGGAGATGGATAAATCAGTCACTAGGTGACTAAATATCTCCTTGGTGACAGCCTACCAGAGGCCTAGAAAAGTTGTTCCTTCTTCCAATCTAAAATCTCCAAAAATTAACATCTTCCAATACCATCACTGACTGAAATAACATTAAACCATCACTGGGACAAGGTCTCTGGTGTGTGGTCTCCAACCACCACCCAAGCCAAAAACTATTTTTTTAATTATTTTAAAATAAAATATGAAATATTTACCATTGTCTTACTGGGCTTGTGACCTCAGATGCAGCTGCTTCTGAGAAGGCAAA
Organism: Terrapene triunguis; assembly: GCF_002925995.2. Lineage (NCBI taxonomy): Eukaryota > Metazoa > Chordata > Testudines > Emydidae > Terrapene > Terrapene triunguis. The sequence continues at coordinate 1,769,212 of NW_020664492.1, forward strand.
TGTAAAGAAATAAAATAAAGGCATATCAAGGAAATGAAAGTTGCAACTTGTGGCTTTGTGGTGACAGAACATGAAAGGGGAGGAACTTTTCTTTTTTCCTCTGGACAAAAAAATTATAATATGCTCTTCCATTGCCTCTGTCTCCTACCTCTGCTGGACCAATGCAACCATGCAGGCCTCTTGGGGAGAGGACCCTGAACCAATGGGGGGAAAGAAAAAGCATCAGGGAACAACTGCAGGGCATGCAGAAGGACTTGGGCTGCAGATTGGCCGAGCACCTAGAAGTGCAGAGGCAAATAATGAAGTAGGACAGGGAAAGGAAGGAGAGAATGGTGGCTGAATACTTTGAGCATTACAGGCCAATGAGGAAGCAGGAATGATAGCAAGAGAGGGAACTGTTTGAGCAGCTGCTTAGCCGGATCGATCATGATACCAGCACCTGCATCTGCCCCTTCACAGGCTGCCCCAGGATAGCTACTTCCAATGGATTCCTCTCCATGCTACCACATCCTGCAGCCACTGGACAGTTCTGGAGTGGGGTGAGGAATAACGAATGCATTTCTGGAATAGAAGTATGCATGGGCAGATGTACACTTTCTTTCTATCCCTGCGCTACCACAGGAGAACAGGTACGCTGGCGATGTGCCATCACCAGTGACATTGCACTGATTAATATTACTGTTGGTTTTGTTTGCACTTTACACTTTTATTAACATTTGCACTCCCTGTGAAGTAGCAACTGGGCTGCCTGTTTGTGTTTTTAACTTTCTGTAATTTTCTTTGAACAACCTATTTGTTGTAAGTGCTTGGGAAACAAGAGAAAGACAAGTATCAGAGGGGTAGCTGTGTTAGTCTGGATCTGTAAAAAGCAACAGAAAGTCCTGTGGCACCTTTAAGACTAACAGATGTATTGGAGCATAAGCTTTTCTGGATGAATACCCAGTTTGTCAGACGCATGTAATGGAAATTTCCAGAGGCAATTTTGCCTCTGGAAATTTCCATTACATGCGTCTGACGAAGTGGGTATTCACCCACGAAAGCTTACGCTCCAATACAAGAGAAAGAGGAAGTTTAAATCAAAGTTTTAATAAAGTATCATAATGACTCATAATAAATTAGTATGTTTAGTACACACAGATCACATTACTCCACACCGCCTCTTTCTCCATGCAAAGCAAGCATATGGGCACACAGGGCACCCTCACTTCCCTTGCTCTTCTGGACCCAGTGAACAGAGCTACACTTTCTGGTTGACTGTTCCAGGCCTATAAACTAGCACTGTCTTTAACCCACTTCTGCCGAAAACTCTCCCTCTTACCTCTGCACACTTGTGCTGCCAGTTGATGACATAAAGGGCAGAGTCGCCTAAGCCCCCTTCAGTTCCTTTTCACCAAAGTCCAGTAACAGACTCCAGCACAGAAGGGAAAGGAGGGTGGGTCATGGAATGGGCATGCAGAACACATCTCAAAGAACAATTACGGAATAGGCAGTGACCATTTTTTCACTGATTGTACACATCTATTCCATTTTAGGTGATTGTGGTAAGGTGGACACGCTCCTGCCTAGTTTCTAGCCCAAAATCAGCTGAGACCTTCTGGTGAAACACCACATGTGGTTTATTTACAATGGTCTTTCCTCCCATCTTGATAGACTACGCAGCATCAGGTACCATGGAGCCCTCAGCTCCTGAGCCCAGGAGGGGAGAGATCTCTCATGGCTTCGACTTTCCAAGGAAGCCAACCTCTCACACCCTCTCTGCCCCCATTGCACATTTTGTACCCTCTGGGCTAATGAATTAATTAACCTTTTAACTCTCTCCATCCCATCCCAATTTATCAATTGGGTGCCATTCCCATAATCAGATGTGCTCCAGAGCAACTAATTCAGTGGTTCTCAAACTTTTGTACTGGTGACCCCTTTCACACAGCAAGCGTCTGAGTGTGACCCCCCTTATAAATTAAAAACACTTTTAAATATATTTAACACCATTATAAATGCTGGGGGCAAAGCGGGGTTTGGGGTGGAGGTTGACAGCTTGTGACCCCCCACGTAATAACCTCGTAACCCCCAGTTTGAGAACCCCTGAACTAATTGGAGTTGCATTGATCAGAGTGCTGGCTCAGCTGCTGCTGTCCACCACTCTCTCACGCACCTCGCCTCCTTATCTGACAGTCAGACTTTTATTTCTCCATGCTCTCCCTTGCTTACCAGAGGTGCCTCTCTTGGTCCCTAGGGTGATCATCCAGGTCAGCGGTGTTCAAACTTTTCCAGTTGCGCACCCCTCGCCCCTACCAGTAACAGAATCTGTCTGCGCCTCCCCCTCATCCATTACAGCACAGCGACGGAGCTTGGGCTGAAGATGGAGCTGGTGGAGTAGCTAAGGCTAGAGGTGGAGCTAGTCTGAGGGAAGAGTGGGATGAGGGCAGAGCAGGTCTAGGGGCCAACTGGTGCTTGTCTGGGGGCAGAGAGGGAATAAGGGCGGAGCTGAGCCTGAAAGCAGAGCTGGTCTGGGGGCAGAGTGTTGCTGGAAGCATGGAGCAACCTACCCAACTCCTGTGGGGGCTGGCCCCATCCCCACCACATGCCCCCCCCCCAAGTTCCTCCACACCTCCCTAGGGGCGTGCACCCCAGTTTGAGAACTACTAATCTAGGTCAGCCTTGTTGGTGTCCACTCATTTTCCGCCCACATAAATCACACTTTTGGTGGTGGGAGGATGCCCTTCAGCTCTGTTTTGGCCCACAAGTCGCCACACCATGGGGACCCTAAGGGGTTGCTCTCCCTATTCTCTCCTTTTGTATCTGGCAGTGGATAGAGGGCATTTCCCTCATCCCCCTGATTGCTCAGGGCCTTGGTTTCTCCCAACCGTACAAAGCGCACCTGGGCTTCTGCTCTTTCACACTGCATTAGGGGTGGCTCCATGGGTCCCTTGATCCCCACTAAAGTTGCTCAGGTTGTCTTTCTCCTGTTTTTACTTCCTTCATTCCTATCCTCTCCTCCTCAATTTCTTGGAGGACTCTCTTTTCCCCCCCTTTCACCTTAATTAGGCTCTGTTGTCTACAGTGTTCTAAATCTGCCAATAATTATTTGTTTTTTTCCCCCTTCCCTTTGGGCTTCATTCCCCCTCTCTTGGGTTTTCTGTTTCCCTGACTGGGGTCCCAACAGCATCTTGTTTTCCTAATAGGAAATACAATACAGTGGGTCAATCTGTCCTTTATCCCATTTGCTTCCAATTAAACCTCCCCCAGACTTCCAGGGGTATATCTGCCATAGGACGGTGCTTTTTATCCCCACAGACACATACTATTCTCACACTTGGTCCTGGAACCAGCCAGTGAAGTTTCACCAACTTGTCACCGGATCAGGGAGCAAGCAGAGGCCATGTCTACCAGGACCCTTTCACGTGTCCAGTAATGGTGGACAACTTCTTCCCTTTTTTCTTTCCTTCTGTCCAGGCTCAGCTGCAAAACTACATTCGATGTACAAGCAATCCTTTTTCGTGTGTCACTGACACCCATGCTGGAAACATGTCATGGGCGAACCCTGGCCGCAGCATCTTGGGGCTCTTTGTTCTTCTTCTCCATGCCCTTTGCAGCGGCGGATTCCCAAAACTTCCTACCAAGTTCCAGTCCTCTATAGGGTTGGCCCACTTTGCTGGGAAGATCCACATCCACAAACTCCTTCATCAATTTTACTTCCACATCCAAAGTGCCCAGTTAATGCTGTCTACCCACAGTTTCATATTCTCAGGGAGGTCCTGAAAGAACTGTTCCAAACACCAAAGTATCCATTACTTCCCCTACCATTTGGGTATCTGGCCTCACCCAATGAATCACCCAATCTATCAATTTTTGGGTGAATGCCTGGGGCAATCACACCCCACCCAGTCCACCTCGCACCTTGGAATTTTTGGCAGTGTTTCTCAGTGAAGAGGCTGACTTGATCTAGGATGGCCATCTTGACACTCTCTTAGTCTCTTGCCTGCTCATCGTCCAGCTTCCTCAGTCAAATAGGGGACTAGTAGCAGGACCTAGGTTTCCCTGTCTCAGTCTGCACCCACGGGCCCCTCTCAGAGGTGCCCAGGAATTCATCAGGGTCATTGTCAGGGCCCATTCTTACAGACTGAGGCCTGTACCTGGTTGCCATTCCCCGCCACAGAACTCACCACCTTCTGTAAAAGCTACTGCTGGCTTGTTCTCTTATAAAGTCCTGCAGGCTCTTCTGTTGCTCAGCCTGCCGGGCAAGCAAGGCTTGCCTCTCCAGATGTTGGGACTGCTGGAAACTTTGCGGAGTTTTCTGTATCTACTACAGAAACCCTCGAGCTGGCTAAGATCCTGGACAAATTCTCACATGTGACAGGATGGACTCACTCCTGCCTACCTTCTCGCTCACAAATGGGTTGGAGACCTTCTTCTGGTGAAACACCAGGTGTGATTTATTTACACTGTTCTTTCCTGCCACCTTTACAGACTATGCAGCATCATGTACCATGGAGCACTTAGCTCCTGAGGCAAAGAGGGGAAGATTTCTCGTGGCTCTGGCTCCATAAGCTTGCCTCGCTCTTGCTCCCTCTCTGCCTCCTTTGCGCACTTCCTTCCTGTGCCTTATGTACCCTCTGGGCCAATGAATTAATTAGCATTTTAACTCTCTCCAGCCATCCCAATTTATCAATTGGGCACAGTTTCCACAGTCAGATATGCTTCAGGGCAACTAATTGGAGTTGCAGAGATCAGCATGCTGGCTCAGCGGCTGTTGCACAGCACTCTGACACAGTGACTCACAAGCCGTTCAGAATGGAGGAGGATCTCAGAATCTACCTGAACAAGAACTGCAGCACAAATCTTCCAAATCTAGCATCATCTCTTGAGGCTTTGGTGTTAGCATAACAGCTAGTGAAAGTATGTACAAATACAGGTGACCAAGTTGCATCACTGCAAATGTCACTGATGGACATCTGACCGAGCATTGTAGATGGTGCTTCTTCTCTTGTAGGATATGCTCAAGGTCTTTCGTTTTCAGTTTTTATTTTGTTTAAAATTTCCCAAGAACATATTGGTGTTTATTATAAAATGTTTAAAAAGGGTGAAAACTGGTGCAAAAAATTAACTTCACAGTTTTCTTGTTAAATAGTGGGATTAATATTAGGGGATAGGAGGACAGAAAAAAAATCAACAAATAGAGAAAAGTAAGAATATTGAAAGTAAGAACAGTTTAATGCTTTGGTTATTTCATGCTCTGCACATTAGCAGTATGTACATATATGCACGTGTATACATGTGTGTATCTTCCACTACATTGCCTTGCTTCAGACAACCTTTCATTTAGACTAATTTATTATTAATATAAACACAGCTACCTAATGTAATGTACTGAATTTTCTAACAATCAGCACTTTCCTGTAATTGTGCGGTCCAAAATTGGGGTGGGAAAAAACTGAATAGCTTTTGTAAAAACCAGGAATATTTTGGTAAAAATTGGTTAACACCACAAGTGAAGGACCTTAAATGTGCAAAAACTCTCTCAGGTGCAGGAACCTTAGCAATGTCATAGCACAGAAATATGGAGGATGAGAGCCAGTAAGATACTATCTGTGAAGAGACTTCTTCATTCTGTCAGCAAAGGAAACAAACATCTGAGGAAACACTCTAAACTCTTCAGTCTTGTCCAAGTGAAAGGCTAATGCTTTGCAGATGTCCAAAGTATGAGCTCTCTTCATCCTTCTGACAGTGAGGCTTTGGGAAAAAAAGCTAATAATCGGACTGATTAAAGTGGAAGTCCAACACCACATTAGTTAAAAATTGAGGGTGAGGTTATAAATAAACCATGTCCTAATAGAAGGCTGTCTATGGGTGGTCAGCAACTAATGCTCATAGCTGCTACCCTCCTGGCTGAGGTAATAGCTATAGGAATGCTATTTTCATGTAGAGATGTAAAAATAAACAAGCAGCCATAGGCTCAAAAGATGGACCCATTATCACCAACAAAACTAAATTTAGATCCCATGAAGGCATAGGGTCTATCACAGGTGGAAAGAGACTGTCCAATCTGTCATCGAATTGGAAACGTGCCACTTGCCTGGAGCCAGAATTCAGGATGTGATGGAGTGTCTGCCGAGACTGATCAAGCCCTCGGACCGCTACCCCTTCCTACTTCTCCACTTGGGCACCAATGATATTGCCAAGAATGACCTTGAGTGGGTCACTGCAGACTACATGGCTCTGGGAAGAGGGATAAAGGAGTTTGAGGTGCAAGTCGTGTTCTTGTCCATTCTCTCTGTTGAAGGAAAAGGCCCAGGTAGGGACCATTGAATTGTGGAGGTAAATGCATGGTTGCATAGGTGGTGTCGGAGAGAGGGCTTTGGATTCTTTGACCATGGGATGTTGTTCCAGGAAGAAGGATTGCTAGGAAGAGATGGGATCCACCGAATGAAGAAAGAGAAGAGCATCTTCACAGGCAGGCTTGCTAACCTAGTGAGGCGGGCTTTAAACTAGGTTTGCCAAGGGACGGTGACCTAAGTCCTGAGGTAAGTGGGGAAGTGGGATACCGAGAGGAAACCCTCCTGATTCATACTGAGAAAGTAGGGCAATCAGCTAGTTATCTGAGGTGCCTGTACATGAATGCAAGAAGCCTGGGAAACAAACAGGAAGAATTGGAAGTCCTGGCATAATCAAGGAACTATGATGTGACTGGAATAACAGAGACTTGGTGGGGTAACTGACATGACTGAAGCACTGTCATGGATGGGTATAAACTGTTCAGGAAGGACATGCGGGGGAGATAAGGTGGAGGAGTTGCACTGTATGTAAGAGAGCAGTATGACTGCTCAGAGCTCCATTATGAAACTGGAGAAAAGCCTGTTGAGAGTCTTTGGGTTAAGTTTAGAGGCAAGAGCAACAAGGGTGATGTCGTGGTGGGCGTCTGCTACACACCACCAGACCAGGAGGATGAGATAGATGAGGCTTTCTTCAGACAACTAACAGAATTTTCCAGATCACAGGCCCTGGTTCTCATGGGGGACTTCAATCACCCTGACATCTGCTGGGAGAGCAATACAACAGTGCACAGACAATCCAGGAAGTTTTTGGAGAGTGTTGGGGACAACTTCCTGTGCAAGTGCTGGAGGACCCAACTAGGGGTTGTGCTCCTCTTGACCTGCTGCTCACAAACAGGGAAGAATTGGTAGGGGAAGCAGAAGTGGGTGGCAACCTGGGCAGCAGTGACTATGAGATGGTCGAGTTCAGGATCCTGACAAAAGGAAGAAAGGAGAGCAGCAGAATACGGACCCTGGAGTTTAGAAAAACAGACTTTGACTCCCTCAGGGAACTGATGGGCAGATCCCCTGGGAGGCTAATATGAGGGGGAAAGGAGTCCAGGAGAGCTGGCTGTATTTTAAAGAAGCCTTATTGAGGGTGCAGGAACAAACCATCCCGATGTACAGGAAGAATAGCAAATATGGCAGGTGACCAGCTTGGCTTAATAGAGAAATCTTCAGTGAGCTTAAACACAAAAAGGAAGCTTACAAGAAGTGGAAACTTGGACAGATGACTGAGATTTGGGGGGCGGCGACCGTGGCGGTATTTCCGCGGCGGGACCTTCCGCCGCCTCTGTGGGGGGGCGGCATTTCGGGGCAGGACCTTCCGCCACCTAGGGCGGCGGAAAAGCTGGCGGCGCTCCTGCTAATCTTCTATGATTCTATAATCTCAATGTCCCTCAGCAAAGTCTCAGATTAACCTGCAATGGAAACAGTTACTCTGCAAAAAGTGCCACTTCAAGAGAATCATAGGCCCGGCTCTACGAATTTGCCAGACGAATGTTGAACGTACATCCCAACGAATTTAAAAACAACTATTTAGCTCTTAAGTATCGGGGTTAGCCGTGTTAGTCTGTATCTACAAAAACAACAAGGAGTCTGGTGGCACCTTAAAGACTAACAGATTTATTTGGGCATAAGCTTTCGTGGGTAAAAACCTCACTTCTTCGGATGCATAGAGTGAAAGTTAGGCCTGGTCTACACTAGGCTTTTATGTCGACTTTAGCGCCGTTATATCGAATTAACCCTGCACCCGTCCACACCAGGAAGCCATTTAGTTCGACATAAAGCTCTCTTTAAATCGATTTCTGTAATCCTCCCCAACGAGAGGAGTAGCGCTAAATTCGACATGGCCATATCGAATTAGGCTAGGTGTGGATGGAAATCGACGGTAATAGCTCCGGGAGCTATCCCACAGTGCACCACTCTGTTGACGCTCTGGACAGCAGTCCGAGCTCGGATGCTCTGACCAGCCACACCCCCGGGAAAATTTGAATTCATTTTCATTTTCCTGTCTGGGCAGTTTGAATCTCAGTTCCTCTTTGGACATCGAGGGGAGCTCAGCAGCAGTGGCAACGATGCAGAGCTCTCCAGCAGAGATGGCCGTGCAATCCAATAGAAAGAGGGCCCCAGCATGGACTGATCGGGAAGTCTTGGATCTCATCGCAGTGTGGGGCGATGAGTCCGTGCTTTCAGAGCTGCGCTCCAAAAGAAGGAATGCTAAGATCTACGAGAAGATCTCCAAAGCCATGGCAGAGAGAGGCTACAGCCGGGATGCAACGCAGTGCCGCGTGAAAATCAAGGAGCTGAGACAAGGCTACCAAAAAACCAAAGAGGCTAACGGACGCTCCGGATCCCAGCCCCACACATCCCGTTTCTACGAGGCACTGCATTCCATCCTGGGAGCGGCCGCCACCACTACCCCACCCCTGACCGTGGACTCCGAGGATGGGATCATGTCGGACATGACAGCGGACGGGGAAGATGAAGAAGGAGATGAGGAGGACGAGGCAGTCGACAGCGCTGGCACCGCTGATTTCCCCGACAGCCAGGAGCTCTTCATCACCCTTACCGAGATCCCCTACCAACCGTCCCCATCCCTTACCCCGGACACAGAATCAGGGGACGGATCAAGCAGTAAGTGCTGTAAACATGTAAACATTTATTTAAAACAGAACGGTAATATTTATACTATTAACAATGTATATTTATAAAAGTGCTGTAAACTAGTAAAAAAATAATCAGGTACAAAACAGGAATATTTACAAAGGTAACAAATGGGTTTTGCATGATTTCTCTGTCTTAGGCTCTTCTCAATTTAGTCCCAAGTATTTTAAAAAAATTTCACAATGTCCGTTACTACATGATTCCCAGGCCCAAGACGCTCCACTCCAAAGTCCCAGTGCACCTACGCGAAAATCCGGTCAATGTGGCCGGGGATCGACGAGAAATCCTCGTAGGAGAACTCCTCGTAGGTCTCGTGGAGGTAGAGCTCAAGCCTGTTGATCAGGTTCCGGGGTAGGGCGATCTTAGTGGGCCCTCCGTGGTAGCAGACATGTCCCCTCCATGCCACAATCAGGTACTCGGGGATCATGGCCCGACATAGCATGGCGGCATACGGCCCCGGTTTCTGCATGCTTTCCCGCAGCATGCGTTCTCTCTGGGTGTCCGGGATCCTCAGGAGGGTGATGTCGCTCATGACGCCCTGCTTTGAATTAGGGAGGGGACTGTTAGTATTGGGACTGCTTTACAGCCACGCGGTGGAGGGAGAGGGGCAGCATACAGGGATCTTTCCCTGGGACAGCCGCGAGGGGGTGGGACAGGGGCAGAGTTGATGCTGTCCTGATTGCTGGCAGCAGAGACTGGCATTGCTTTCAATGTGAAAGGAGGCCAGTGCTACTGCTGGAGTTTTAAGCAGCCACAAGTCTGCGGCTTACCATTATTGCCCGCTCCAGAAGTTCAGGTCTCCAGCCACAGTTCTCTGAACACTCCAAGACCTCCGCAAGTCCACAGGCACTGAAGGCGACGGCCGAAAATTCGACCTTGTCCTGAGTGCGCATGTGAGAGGTTCAGTGCATGGTCTTGTTCACAGAGAAAGACTAGGTTCTTTGTATACAATTTCATTTATCTGTCTCAGGAATTCACTCCCTTTTTAAAATTCACACAGACACATCTGCGACTGTCTCCCAACCCAGCCTGTCAGCACACTCCCAGAGGCTAGCGCAGATTAGGCGGAGGAAGAAGAAGACGCGTGAAGACATGTTCACAGAACTAATGGGCTGCTCCCGAGCCCAGGCAGCCCAGCAGACACAGTGGAGGGAGAACTTGTCACAAATGCACCGAGCAGTCATGGAACGGGAGGAGAGGTGGCGTCAGGAGGACCAACAGGCTACTGAAAAGCTGCTTGGACTAATGAGGGAGCAAACGGACACGCTCCGGCGCCTTGTGGATGTTCTGCAAGACCGGAGGCAGGAGGACAGAGCCCCGCTGCAGTCTATCTGTAACCGCCCTCACCCGCCACCAAGTCCCACACCACCCTCACCCAAAGTCCAAAGAAGGAGGGGCGGCAAGGGCCGTTAAAACTTTCAATCAACCCCTGCAGACTGCTCTAGCAGTAGAAGGCTGACATTCCCCAAAATTTCATAAGTCCTTTCCTACCCACCTCACACAAGCCCCCGTCCAAGTTTCACCCCCCACGTTTCATGTCTGGTTCGCAATAAAATGTTTGTTTCTGTTCATTACTGTTTCAGTCAGGTTCTTTTGAGGGAGAGTCTGTCTGGAGGGGGGGAAGGGGCTTGGTAATTGGACAGGACAGTCACCTTTAGCAGGGTACAGAGGCGGTGTCAGGTCCAGCATCAGGACACATACACAGTGCAGTCACTGGTTACCCTGGTCAGTCTGGGAGGTGCTTTTCATGTTTTGGGGGGGGGGGTTGCTCTGTGACTTTGTGGCGGGGGAGGGCAGTTACAGATCTTATGCAGCGGTCCTTATCCTGGCTCACAGATCCACGCAGCAGGGGATCTGTAACCCTACCCCCCCTGCCAGAAAGTCACATAGCCGACACATACACACAGTCCCCCCCAGGAGTGCTGGCAGGCTCCATTGAAATAACCAGTCCACCAGTGCGGAGCCTGTCATTCCGGGAGTTTAGAAGTATCATTTGCATCAGAACACTAAACCCGCCCCCCGCCACAGTCTGCGTCCCCGGTTTAAAATATTCCCGCGAAAACAGCAATACAGACAACGGTGTTCATTAAAAAATCGAAATGATTTTATTTTTTGGGAAGGGGAAGGGGGTGAAGGTTGTATGTAACTGGAGAGGATAGTCAAAATGGACTGGGTAAAGAAACGGGGGCAGGTTCAGCTTTTCTGTCCACAAACTGAAAAGTCACTGGTTGCCCTGCTCACTCAGGAACCTAGCTTTCAAAGCCTCCCGGATGCACAGGGCGTCCCGCTGGGATCTTCTAATGGCCCGGCTGTCTGGCTGGACGTAATCAGCAGCCAGGCTATTTGCCTCTAGCTCCCACCCCGCCATAAAGGTCTCCCCCTTGCTCTCACACAGATTGTGGAGCACACAGCAAGCTGCAATAACGATGGGGATATTGGTTTCACTGAGATCACAGCGAGTGAGTAAGCTTCTCCATCTCCCTTTGAGACGGCCAAAAGCACACTCCACCACCATTCTGCACTTGCTCAGACGGTAGTTGAACAGTTCTTTTTCTGTGTCCAGGGCGCCAGTATAGGGCTTCATGAGCCAGGGCATTAGCGGGTAGGCTGGGTCCCCGAGGATGACTGTAGGCATCTCCACATCCCCAAGAGTTATTTTGTGGTCTGGGAAGTAAATACCTTCCTGCAGCCGTCTAAACAGACCAGAGTTCCTGAACACGCGAGCGTCATGAACCTTGCCCGGCCATCCGACGTAGATGTTTGTAAACCGTCCCCGATGGTCCACCAGTGCTTGCAGCACCATTGAAAAGTAGCCCTTTCTATTGATGTACTGGCTGGCCTGGTGGTCCGGTCCCAGGATAGGGATGTGAGTCCCATCTATAGCCCCACCGCAGTTTGGGAATCCCATCGCGGCAAAGCCATCTATGATGACCTGCGCGTTTCCCAGGGTCACTACCTTTGGGAGCAGTACCTTGACGATTGCCTTGGCTACTTGCATGACAACAACCCCCACGGTAGATTTGCCCACACCAAAGTGGTTCGCGACTGACCGGTAGCTGTCCGGCGTTGCAAGCTTCCAGAGGGCTATGGCCACTCGCTTCTGGACAGTGAGGGCTGCTCGCATGCGGGTGTCCTTGCGCTTCAGGGCAGGGGACAGCAACTCACAAAGTTCGAGGAAAGTCCCCTTCCGCATGCGAAAGTTTCGCAGCCACTGGGATTCATCCCAGACCTGAAGCACTATACGGTCCCACCAGTCCGTGCTTGTTTCCCGGGCCCAGAATCGCCGTTCAACAAAATCCACATGCCCCATTGCCAACGTCATGTCCTGGGCGCTGGGGCTCGTGGTTTCTGACAGCTCTGTGCCACTCTCCGACTTCAGGCTCTCACGGCGGTGCCGTAGCCTCCTCGCCCGATTTCTCTGCATCTGCCTCAGGGAAAGGTGTATGATAAGCTGCGAGGTGTTGAGAACGGCCACAAGTGCAGCGATGGTCGCAGCGTGATCCATGATCGCAGTGCTGTGGCGTCCGCGCTGTCACTGACCAGAAAAGTGCGCGAACTGATTTCCCGCCGGCGCTTTCATGGAGGGAGGGAGGGCGTTAGTGACGGACGGATGACGACAAATTTTTTTTACCCAGAAGGCATTGGCGGCTCGACCCAGAATTCCGATGGGCAGCGGGGACTGCGGGAACTGTGGGATAGCTGCCCACAGTGCACCGCTTCCAATATCGACGCTCGCCCCGTTAGTGTGGACTCACAAAGTCGAATTACTGTCCTTAGTGTGTCCTTAGTGTGGACACACACGTTCGACTTTGCAATATCGATTCCACATATTCGATTTAAGTAAAATCGAATTACCCTCGTAGTGTAGACATACCCTTATAGATGAAGGCATTATATACTGACACATGGAGAGCAGGGAGTTACTTCGCAAGTGAAGAACCAGTGTTGACAGGGCCAATTCAATCAGGGTGGATGTAGTCCACTCCCAATAATAGATGAGGAGGTGTCAATTCCAGGAGAGGAAAAGCTGCTTCTGTAATGAGCCAGCCACTCCCAGTCCC
>NW_020664492.1:1787247-1919074 GCF_002925995.2 Terrapene triunguis
CTTGTGTGGACTGGTCCAGGCTGAGGTTGATGGTGGGGTGGAAATTGATGAAGTCCAGGTGGAATTCTTCAAGGGCCTCCTTTCCGTGAGTCCATATGATGAAGATGTCATCAATGTAGCACAAGTAGAGGAGGGGCACTAGGGGACGAGAGCTGAGGAAGCGTTGTTCTAAGTCAGCCTTAAAAATGTTGGCATACTGTGGGGCCATGCGGGTACCCATAGCAGTGCTACTGACTTGAAGGTATAAGTTGTCCCCAAATCTGAAGTGGTTGTGGGTGAGGACAAAGTCACAAAGCTCAGCCACCAGGCGTGCTGTGGCCTCATCAGGGATACTGTTCCTGACAGCTTGTAGTCCATCCTCACGTGGAATATTGGTGTAAAGTGCTTCTACATGCATGGTGGCCAGGATGGTGTTTTCAGGAAGAACACCAATGCATTGTAGTTTCCTCAGGAAGTCGGTGGTGTCTCGAAGATAGCTGGTGACCCAAATCTTAGACTCATTGAACTTAGTGCACCATCAAAGATAGATCAAGATGGTTGAAGTGCTGGAGTTCACTCACTCCAGCCGCAAACCTTGACTACTATTTCATCAGCTTCTGGCTGCAAACCCAGTGAAATATCGAAAGGCTGAAGTCTCAGCTGATGTGATCACAAGAATACTCCTTATGAACACAAAAGCACCAAAGGACAAATATACTAAGTGTAAAGTGTGAAGAGAGCTCCAACAAACAGTCAAGCTCACTACCCGCCTCCTTGCCCATATCGTTGGCCTTCACAGTTGAGGAGGTAAATAAGCCCTCTCACTCATGAAAGCTGAAGGACCTGATGGTATCTTTCCAGAATTTCTTAAAAACCTTGGAGCCCAGGGATAGAACTGGCTGACAACACTGTTATCCATTCCTCAGGGCTTGTCCTGAGGATCTGGCATGAGGCTATAGTTATTGCCAGTAATCCCTCATCATACGGTTTTATATCACTCCTCTACATATCATGCAAGCTCATGAAAGGAATATTCCTGGCAAGGATCATGTTGCTTGGAGAAGCAATGTTACTGAATGAACAAGCAGGTTTCTGACCAGGCTGCAGCTACACTGATCAAGTATTAGTCTCGACAACATAGAGTGAAGTGGGATTCCAGCAAAAACTCAAGACTGGGGCAGCTATCTTACACTTATCTGCTGCCTACAACACCATGTGGAGCAATGGCCTCCTCCTGACAGCCAACAAAATTATGCCATGCAATGCAATGATAAAATTCTTTTGAGAAGTTCTGAGCAACTGTAGGTTTCATGTTTTCCTTGATGACAAGGTCAGCAGGCCATGCATTCACTCTCAATGATGGCCTACTACAGAGATCTGTTAGCATGGATCCTGTTTAATATCTACACCAGCAACCTTCCCCAAACATCATCACAGAAATTTGTTTATGATGATGACAATTGCTTTGGCCACACAGGCATGGGATTTACCTACCATAAAACAAATCCTAACTAAGAACCTTAAAATCATGGAAGAATATTTCTTATACTGGCAGCTAAAAGCAATCTTAAGACTGCTGTGTCAGCATTTTATCAAAACAATTGAAAGGCTAGGGCAGAACTGCACATAGATTTCTATGGCCAGCAGATAAGACACGATCCCACCCTAAAATATCTTGGGTGTGACATTAGACCTAAGCTCCACATACCACCAGCACTGGGAAAATATTCATAGCAAAATAAAGGTGCATGTAACTCTCATCCAGAAACTGGCAGGAATGATTTAGGGAGCCAATGCAAAAACCTCACTGACCCTTGTCTTCTCTACTGCAGAATATAGCTCAACCATCTGAACACACAGCTCTCACACATCTTTTGTCAATTCTCAACTAACAAAGTTATGCAGATTATTACGAGCACAGTACAAAATCAACGCCACAGCCATGGTTTCCTGTAATGGTGCATATCCACCCATCCCAAATTTGTTGTGATATGAGAATTTTTCCAAGAGTTCCATTGTATTCGAGGGAACAAGGATCTTCCAATATATGGCAACTTAAATAATATATTGAGATTTCAGCTCAAATCCAGGAAACCTTTTTGGCTTGCCACTCAAGAGCTCAAAGATTTGGGGTTTTCCCCTGAAGATCCACAGCAACCAAGGTGGAATGATGCCAACATCCCAAATAAACACCTCATCAAGGACCCAACTGAAGAACCCAGTGGCTTTTCACACCTATAGAAAATATGGTCCACTTTGAATGGTATCTGCATATCACATAGCAGATGCGTCTACCTTCTCCATTAATGGGGACTGAGACACTATCTTATTTGTGACCATGGAAACGGACTTCACCCTACGAAACACCTCATCAGTCAGTGTCCCAAACAATCATATCCTGGTGGTATCTCTACCATCCACTTCACATCTCCTAAAACAAACTAAGTGGATTGCCAACCTAGACTTGGACATCTAACATTAAGTCATATAAAAGAAGAAGAACCCTTTAAAAATTGTACTGTCGGAGAATAACAGTCATTGGGTTGGCAATACAGAGATAGGAGTATGGAATGCAGAAATAGCCACCAAGTGAACTCTCAGGGAACTCATGGAGAACCCTTTTCCCTTTAAGTGAAGTAAATATTGCACAATAAGGTGTGGGGAAGACTGCATAGGAGGAGTACCCTACTCCTGGGACCACACGGAGAAATGCTTCAATTTCATCATGGAACTGTAACTGGTAGATGGTTTTCTACTGTTTAAGAGAATGTTCTGAACCTGTAGGGCACAGTCAGTCTCCTGAGCTATTAACCGCTGACCATCCAAACTGTCAGAGGCTGGGAGGATTGGGATGTAGCACCGGGCCGGGGTTCTGTGAAATTATATCTGTGACTTGAGGCAAAGTTATGAGATCCCAGATGGAGAGACTAAAGAGGTCTGAGAACCAATCCTGCCAAGGCCAGGCTAGAGCTAACGGGATTAGAGTGGCATAATCCTGTCTGAGTTTGCATAACACCCTCGGAGGAAAGGCATACAAGTGCTTGTCCTTTCACAACAGAAGGAAAGCATCTGAAATAGATCTGACCTACCTGGAACAGAACAGATGACACTTCCTATTCAATCACATATTAATCAGATAGATCTCTGGAATTCCCCAAGCCTGAAAAATAGAGTTGGCTATGTCCATTTTGAGGGCCCACTTGTGATTCCTAATGAATGTTCTGCTGAGATAATCTACCAGAAATTTCTGATCATGCAGGAGGTGTGAGGCTTTGAGTATGACAGCATTTTTGATTAAAATAACCCAGAAATCCATTGCCTCTTGACAAACGTGATCTGACTTGGCACCTCCTTGCCTAGTCAAGAACATAGCAGCAACGTTGTCTGAGAGGACTTGCATGGTACAACCTCTGATATGCTGAAGGGAAACCCAACATGCCAGATGAATTGCTCAAACTTCTTGAACATTTATGTGGAGAGAGAGTCCTTGATCTGATTAAGGTCCTTGGTTGCTTAGGTCCCGAGTGAGCACCCCATTGTACGGATGAGGCATCTGTGACCAGTCATAGAGAGTAGAGTCAAGGAAAAAGGGAACCCTTTGCATTCACAGGTAGGGTCCATCCACCAATGTAGGGATTACAACACACTTGCAGATACATGAGTCAACATGTCCAGTGCATGATGAGATGGATGGTAGACAGAGTTCAACCACCCCTGCATGACTCTCAGGTGAAATCTGGCATGTTGAGTCATATATGTGCAAGCTGCCTTGTGTCCTAGAAGTCTCAGGCAATTTCTTACTGTTGTACAAGGCTGGATCTTGAGGCCTATGCACAGGTCCAATATTGCCCCAAATTTGGCCTGGGATAAGTATGCCCTTGCCAAACTGGAGTCAAGAACTGCTCCTATAAACTCGATTCTCTGCATAGGCAAAAGCACTGACATGTCCTGTTGCCAAAGGGAGGGACAGGAGAAATTAGATCCTGACAAACTGGTACGCTGGCCTCAATTAAGGAGTCAAATAGACTCTTTCAAGGTTGCAAGTTTCCTAGATGAAGGTGAACAGAAGCAAGAAGTGGCAGTCTCCTTCTTTGGAGTTTATGATGTCTCTTCATTTACTCAGAATACCTTGGTGCATAAGAAGGATGCCTTTGCTTAGTATGAGGACACAACTGCTTCCTCTTAAGACCTGAGGTGTAAATGCCCAGAGTCATAAGTGTTGCCCTAGAGTCTTTTAGTGAATGCAGCACTTCATCCGTCTTCCCAGAAAACAAATTAGGACCATCAAATGAACACTTCTCAATCATCTGCTGGATCCCAGATGCTTGCAGCCAAGAGGAACGATGCATCATGATTATAAATGCCATCACGCTAATCTGCAGAGTTTTCACCAAGACTGCCTGAAATGAGGTTCTAGTACCAGACAGCTTTCATTAAGCATGCCCTGATACTCTTATTTGGCCTTATCAAGTAATTTGTCCCACGAATTTAGCCATATTATCCCCAACAGAAAAATCATATCTGACTAAGAGAGGCTGGTGGTTTGCAATTCTGATTTGTAATCCTGAGATCAAATAAACCCTTCTACCAAAAAAATTTGAGTTTTTTATATTCTTTATTTTTAGAGGTGGATTTGGAATGTCTTGCCTTGAGTTTTCATTGATTATAGTCACTACCAAAAATCCTAGGGTGGGGTGTGAACAGAAGTGTTCTTGGTGCCTCCTCTCTGTTCTCTTAGCTATGGGTGGAAGAAATGCAAGAGTTTGCCACACAATTTTTGTGGGCTCAGGGATAATTTCATTAATTGGTAGAGCCACTCTACAAGCTCCTGAAGCGTGGAAGGTATTCACTAATTTATATGGATTGTCCTTCACGATTTTCACCTGGATACCCAGGGAACTAGCTACTCTTTTTAAAAGTTCCTGGTAGGTATTATAATTGTTCAGATTTGGGAAAGATGATGACTCCAACACTGTTGCCTCATCAGAAGAGGACGATAATGTGGTCAGTGGTGGCTGTACAGGTTGATCATGTACAAGTGCTTGCACTGAATCTGTATGAGATGAGTCTGGTCTTGTCTATGCCACCTCTACTACCTGCCTGGTACCAAGATTGGTACGGGGATCGACACCGGGTATTTCTTGTTGTCTTAAAGAAGATAGATGGGTGAGGCATTGGAGAAGCTTGCAAAAAGCTGGAAACATGTCCCCTGGGGTCCAACATGGCCAATGATAAGATATTGGGTCCCATTTATAAGCGCCCTATGGCATTTTATCCCTAGACCTGCTTTTGTGAGAGTGTTAGTGCCAAGATCTGGATCTCTGTGAGAAGGTTGAAGGCAAATTTGGAGACCTCCTGTAATATGATATGTAAGATCAGTCCTCCATTCTTATTGTTACTTATTAGCTGTTACAACCCTGTCTACATTCTCCATGGTGGATCCAAAAACAAAAAAGGGCAAGTGCGTGCTCCAGCAGCGCTGCTATGAGGAGGTTTCACCGTATAGGCTGCACCAGCTGGCACAACCATGAGTGGGAATATGAAGAGGACACTTGAAGAACCAAAAGTCCTCAGTCCAAGGATTGTCCAGTAGAAGAGAATAAGGGTAAACCAATCTCACTGAGAACCTTCATGTTGTCCTCCTGCAGGTACTGCTGGCCCCCAGTCAATAGCAGGATGTGTCTGTCCAGCTCTCTGGTTGCTTACAGGCCTTCCAATCTCCAGGCTGCCTCCTACCCAGCCTTCCTTCCACAGCCAGCTCCCAGGCTGCTGGCTGTGACCTGCTACTCCTGCTCCTGTACAGGTTTTGGCTCTCTCCTGAGGCAGTACCTCTGACCTAAGGTTGTACTTCTGTTTCCTGTAACCTAGATGTTATGTAGTTCTCTACTTGCTGGATGTTTACCTGAAGGTTCACACAGTGCTGCGCAATAAGCCAGCAGGCTCAGCGTGGTGTATTATTATTACACACATTTATAAGGCCAGAAAATCACTTGAATACAGCTAAATCTCACATATTTTAGAGAACTACCCATGTTTCCATTCTCACTAATGTCTAGCCCATTTTTAAATTACTTACATAACACTGCAGTACATGGGATTGGACAATAAGTGACATGTACTAAATAAGTAACGCTCCCTATTCCAAGTAGCTTACCATCTAAAAGCAAAACAAATATAACACAAGACAAACACCGAGTTATATTACAGCATTAGGTCATGAATGTTTCGCAGAAAAGGTGGGTTTTTAAGAAGGGTTTTTTTAAGGAAGGTCAGCAAGAAGTTGGCATATAGTAGGTGGGAGATAGCAATTGTGGCTCAACCACCTCTCTTAGTAGTCTATTCCACTGTTCAATTGCTTTCATGGTAAGGAACATTTTCCTAATACCTAGGTTTCACGGTGAGGAACATTTTCCTAATATCTAGGTTAAATATTTTCTGCCCTTGCTTCTGGTCATCGTTTCTTGTCCTACCATATTCTAGAACTGTTAATAATTACCTTTCTTTGTTTATATTGTTACATTGAAGGTATTAATAGATCATATTCATTGACTCACCTTCTGTCATAAATATAAAGGGAAGGGTAAAAATATTTAGGTATGCAGTAACATAAAATCCCTCCTGGCCAGAGGTACAGAATCACTTACCTGTAAGGGGTTAATCAGTTCAATTAACCTAGTTGGTACCTGACCAGAAGGACCAATGGGGAAAGAAGATACTTTCAAATCGGGGGGGGGGGGGGAGGGAGGTTTTGTTTGTGCTCTCTTTCTTTGTTCCCTCTGGATAGAGAGAGAGAGACCAAGCAGGTAAACCATCTCTTGAAAAGATACCTTGAAACGATACAGCTAAAATTACAGAAATTGTAAGTAAAGGCAAGGAAATGTGTTAGATTATCTTTTGTTTTAGCTTGTGAATTTTCCCTGTGCTAAGAGAGAGGTTTATTCCTGTTTTTGTAACTTTGAAGTTGAGCCTAAAGGGGAATCCTCTGTGTTTTAAATCTTTTTATCACCCTGTAAAATTACCTTCCATCCTGATTTTACAGAGGTGCTTCTTTTACTTTTTTCTTTATAATAAAGTTCTTCTTTTAAGAACCTGATTCATTTTAGTGTCCTAAAAATAAAGGGTCTGGTCTGTACTTTTATTAAAGGCAATTGGTTGGTATATTATTCTCAAGCCTCCCCAGGAAAGCGGGTGAAGGGGCTTGGGGGGATATTTTGGGGAAATAGGAACTGTAAGTGGTCCTTTTCCTGAATCTTTGTCTAAATCACTTGGTGGTGGCAGCAATACCGTCCAAGGACAAGGAAAGGATTTGTGCCTTGGGGAAGTTTTTAACCTAAGCTGGTAGAAATAAGCTTAGGGGGTCTTTCATGCGGGTTCCCACATCTGTACCCCAGAGTTCAAAGTGGGGAGGGAACCTGACACCTTCATTTAACTTTCTCATCGCACCTCATGTGTTTATCCTTATATCATTTTGTTGCTGTTCTATTTTGTTTGTTTTATGCAAGAGAAGATGATAGAATTTTAAGGTGGGGTAAAGTAAAAGAAGGGAAATAAAACAGGGAAAACTAATTAAAGATTTACAAATTGTGGACTAGGAAGTACTGAAGAACAGCTGCTTTAACAAATTGGCACTGAGTGTCTACTGAGTCTGATGCTTTTAAAACAATATGTAACAAGATCTATTGTTTCTCTGTCCTCTTATTATTTTAGGGAGACAAGGCACGAGAGGTAATGTGTTTTATTGCACCAAATTCTGTTGTTGGAAGAGACAATCTCGAAAGCTTGTCTCTTTCAACAAGAGAAGCTGATCCAATAAAAGATATTAACTCACCCACCTTGTCTCCAATATTCGGGAACAACACAGCTACACCAACACTGCAAACAATTCTTATTCTTTTGGCATTTTTATGTTTGCAGGTAATATGCAAGCTATCTTGTAAACTGAAGAACATTAGCTTTTACTACACCATACTGGGAAATTATAGCTCATTATATCATATTAAAGATAAATGATTACAAATAATCAAATCCATCAACTCCCTCAGGATAAAATGTGGTGAATAAATGAGGTATTGAAACCAGGGCTCTAGAGAACTGGTTTAAAGACTTTTCCTAGTTATCCTTTCCTTAAGGTATCATCTCTATTCAGATTTCTGTTTAACTATTTGTTAAATAGAATTAATAGTTAGCATTAAAAATGGTGGCAGTCTGTAAAGAATTAGTCTTTTTTCCCTAAGTGTTCCTGTCTTCCTTCCTTTATCCCAGGGGTAGGCAACCTACACCACACGTGCCGAAGGCAGCACGCGAGCTGATTTTCAGTGGCACTCACACTGCCCGGGTCCTGGCCACCAGTCCGGGGGGCTCTGCATTTTAATTTAATTTTAAATGAAGCTTCTTAAACATTTTAAAAACCTTTTTTACTTTACATACAACAATAGTTTAGCTATATATTATAGACTTATAGAAAGAGACCTTCTAAAAACGTTAAAATGTATTACTGGCACGCGAAACCTTAAATTAGAGTGAATAAATGAAGACTCGGCACACCACTTCTGAAAGGTTGCCGACCCCTGCTTATCCTCACAGAAGAATTCTATTTTTTACCAGAAGTGAGGAAAAACTCATCCAAAAATGACATCAGTGCTGCTCCATGAGTCAGCTGCATTATCTTCTCCTGGTGAAAAAAATGGTTGTTTGTGTTTAAACTGAAGCTCCATAAACAACACGTGGGTCAGGCCCTAATTCAACAATCTGTTCCTATTCAGCAAAGCATCTAAGCATGTGCTTAAGTCCCATTGACTTCCATGTGCTTGAACTTCAGCACATGCTTAGGTGCTTTGCTGAACAGCGATGGATTTAAGCAGAAAATCATAGGGTAAGAAGGGACTGCAAAGGTCATCTAGTCCAGGAGTTCTCAAACTGTGGGTCGGGACCCACTTTGGGGCCCTGACCCCCATTTTAATGGGGTCGTCAGGCTGGTGTTGGACTTGCTGGGGCCCAGGGCCGAAGACCTAGTCCCACCACCCAGGGCAAAAGCCAAACCCCCAGGGCTTCAGCCCTGGGCAGGGGAGTTAAGGTTATGTTCTGCCCCCGCCCTGGGGTCACGTAGTAATTGTTGTTGTCAGAAGGCGGTCACGGTTCAATTAAGTTTGAGAACCGCTGATCTAGTCTAACCCCCTTATAATGCTTTACCAAACAGGATCTCAAGTTGTTTTCTACATCTTAATAATAATAATAATAAATGGAGATATACCTATCTCATACAACTGGAAGGGACCCTGAAAGGTCATTGAGTCCAGCCCCCTGCCTTCACTAGCAGGACCAAGTACTGATTTTGCCCCAGATCCCTTGGTGGCCCCCTCAAGGATTGAACTCACAATGCTGGGTTTAGCAGGTCAATGTTCAAACCACTGAGCTATTCCTCCCCCCAAACCTCCTTTAGCTTGGTATCATTATAAATAATAAAGTCCACATTTTCAAAGGTGACCTGTAATTTTTGAATGCCTCGATTTTTGAGTGACCAACTTTAGACTCCTACGGCCTAATCTGCAGAAGTGCTGAGCATCTGCAACTCTTACTGACTTCAAAGGGAGCTGCCGGTACTTAGCACAGCAATTTCTGAAATTGTGACTGGTTGCTTGCACTGTGTGTACTTGGAGTACACAATTTAAAATACAGGGCACAATATTTTATGTCATTTGCTACGACGAAGTCAGAAGACCCAAAATAATGCCAACTTAAGTAATGATAGGCCTGAACCTTATCTGGTATGCATTGATATAACTCTGTTTCATAATATCAACTGAGGATCTGGATCATTGTATTTACAGCTTTAGGTCTTGCTTCAGCAAGGCATGTGCCTATTAATTTTAAGCATGTAGATAATCCATTGATTTCAATAGGATTACTCGCATACTTGAAGTTGGGCATAGGATTAACTACACCTTCCTGAATTGGGGTCTTAGATTGCATAGCAGGTTTCATACAAATTATATCCCAAAATACCTTCCATCTAGAAATGGAATGCTAAAAAATAATGGCAGAGAGAGAAATATTTTACCAAAGATTTGAAAAAAAAATGGAGAGCTGATAAGGTAGAGCAATAAAAGAAGGCTGCTCTCCACAGCAGAGGCTACAGGGGAGAAGATTCTCATAACAACACTGATGAAAACTGAGTGAGAAAGAGAGCCAGTGCTTGATAAGACTGATAGAAAGGAGAACACATATAGGAGGGGAAGGGAGTAGATACAAGATCTGTGAGGCAGACTGTGGCAGGTTTAAAAAAATTGGGGCAATTTTGAACTGGAAAGTGAAAATAACAGTAAACTAATACTTGTTTGAAGATGGTCATGCTTCTCAGGGTGTGTTTAAGGTCCCCCAAAAGTTAACCATAACTAGATAACAAACATTGCTTTGTCTACACTAGTTGATCTTCCAATTGTTTTGCTACAGTAAATTGCCTAAATTAAATACTTATAAATACATGTTTTGATAAAAACTAGGCAGATAGCCAGCTGTGATCACTAACCAGCTAATTGTACAAATCCTATTAAAGTTTGTCAATTGATAGCCCCAACTCCACCTAGCCTGTTCGCTTGTCTCACTCACACACTGTTACATCATCTTTTTGACTGTACGCTCTTTGAAATACAGACTGACATTTATTATTTGTTTATATAATGCCCAGTACAATATGGCATAGCCTGTTTGAGGCTTTTAGGTGCTACCAGAATATAAATATTAAATAATAACAATAAAATGTTCCTGAGATAAAGGCACTCTAATGTAGAGATATATTTATTTAAGTTAGACGGAGAAAAATAATCCTCTAAAAGCATCCTCCAAGAACACAAATTTCAAAAACTTGAGTCTATCCAGTCCTCCTGTTCTACCTACATTAATAACATTGTTGATCTAGCTCCAATAGCCTTGGGGAAGTCAGTTCATCAACACAACAGTACCAGTACCTCTGAAAAGAATGTTACATTATTAAAGTGTGCATGCTGGTGCAAAGAGCTTCAGAAACCCCAGCAGGTAGAAAGTTGCAATAGATTCTCTCAGTAAAGGAGCGTTAAACCCTTAATAAATGGGGGAAACATCTTAGTTTCTTACTTAATTAAGCAATAAGGCACAACCATGAGTGCATTCCTTTGCCATTGGTGCATACTTTGGATAGCTTGTGAGAGCACAGCCAAAGGCGGTGTTGCCCTCAGTCACCTGAGAAGTGCATCAATGCTCCAGGAATGTTTATTAATATTAAAGTAAGCTTAAAAACAGAGCGGTGAAAACATATTTTGGTAAATGCATAGTTTTTCTTCATGATAGTTTTCACTTACATAGTACCTTTCATCTATGATCTCAATATACTATTACAAACATTAATTATTCTCACAGTACCCAATGAGAGATTTTTTTTTTTAACAAATGGAGAAACCCACAGTGAGCCAGATCTTCAGATGGTGTAACTTGTCATTGCTCCATTGATTTCAATTCAATTATGACAATTTATACAAGTTGAGGATCTGGCCCAGTGAGGTGAAATGACTTGCTCCTGGTCACACAAAGCAAGAGCCAGAGCCAGACATAAAATCACAATTCCTGATTCCCAGTCCTATGCTCTAACCCCTAATTCACACATAGATATCCCATAGATCAGAAAAAAAATACTAACAAAATAAAAATCAGAACTTTTATATGTTGAGACATTTGAAATTGGTGTTTTTATTTTATCGATCAATAAACATCTATATAGAACCATCATTATATCTAGGGCTAGATAACTAATCTTTATGGCCCTGATCCAGCGATACACATTCTTCACTTTAAGCGCGAGTACTGTCCTGGGGCTTGATTCTGCTCTTACTAAAGTGAAAGGCAAAACTCCTATTGATTTCAATGGTGCAGGACCAGACCCCTAGCGAATAGTCCAATTGGCTTTAATAGGACTACTCGTGCTTAAAGTTAAGCACATGCTTAAGATCTTTACTGGATCAAGGCCTATAATGGTTTGAGCAAATAAATGGGAGTCAAGAAACCTACAATCTGTTCCTGGTTCTGCCACTGGCTTGCTGTGTGAAAGTCACTTACCCTCTGTACATATCGGGTTCTCCTTGCGCACAATAGGGATAGTAATGTTTACTGACTTTTGAAAAGTATTTTGAGATATTTAGATGAAAAGAATATATAAATGCAAAATATTCTTATTATTAGTTAATAATAGCCGCTGATCCAGTTATGAGGAATCAGCAGAATATGGAGAGGGCAGGTTTCTCAGACTGCTGGACTCCACATAGAAAAAATGCTCTGTACGTGCAAAGTACAATTAGTAGTAGTAGTAATTTAAGATTACAAACCTTAATCTTCCTGTCTTTTTAAAGCTTATGAAATAGAGAACAAAGAACAAGCCTTTTAATCTTTACTTTTATTTAAATCCAAGAGAACTAAAGGTGTTACCTTTTGCAAACAATCATTGCTTCTAAAAGAAAGCCCTTTGAAGTGAACAGTGAGGGTTCTTTCCACTCTCTATACCTCATCCTCCCACTTCATTTCAGTGCTGGCAGTTCCAGTTTTGCTATGGAGACATGGAATGGAATTGTCATCAGCTGATGTTCCTGAAAGAAGAAATGTGTGTATGTAGGGAGAAGGATATAAATGAAGGTTAAAATAAGAGTGAGCAATTCTGGTAATTGTATTTAAAGAAGAGCAGAAAGTGGAAATTAGACAAAGGTGCAATGACTTCCAGTTTGCTTACAGTTTTTCCAGTAATGTATTCTTTGGGAGTTGATTCATAGCTGTGACATCATACCTTGCAAATTTACAAATATTTTCCTTAGTATCTCGATTACTATACACATCACCAAAGAGCCCAACCAGCATGTTAAAATATTGTTTTGGACCATCTACATCCAAACAACAGAACTTCATGTTTCTATAACACCTTTCATAGGAGGATCTCAAAGCACTTTGTAAATGTTAATTACTGTTGCAATGAGCCTGACCACTGAGTATGCAATGGGTTATTTCCACTTCAACATTCAGCCAGTAGAGGGCTCCTAAATACTCAAGTACAGAAAAGGAAGAACAGACTGAAGTCAGAGGGGACAGGTGCAGGAGAGATTTGGGGCTGTGTGAAAGCAGGAAACAGCAGCCTGGTAGCTGGCTGGGGAGAGAAGGCCAGGTAGCTTGTAGGCTGAGAATGGCAAGAGCTGTACAGACTTACTCCTTAACACCATAACAGGAGGACAAGAAGTGCAGCCTGCATGCAGGACGGGGGGGAAGGTCCTGACAAGGCTCTTACCTTATTACCCTGGTACTAGACTTCTCTAGGAACTGTGTTAGGAACTGCTGAGTTATCTTTTGTTCTAAGCATTAAAACAATTGTGTCTAAGTTATATGCACCTTTTATTTTTGGCAGCCCCGGTAAAGGAATCATTTGCTCAAAGTGTTTATCAGAACCCACCAAATACTATGCTTGGTGTGCCTACAAACACTTGCCTCTGAGCATGTGGTACAATTGCCAAAATCTAGGAAACTGGTACACTGGGACAACCTGCAGCAGCGCTGGATACAATACAAACAACAACCCTATAAGATATTATATCTATTTTACAGAGGGTTACAGTGAAGCAGAGGGCTGAATTCATCCGTAGGCCAAAGTTGTCCTTGACTAGGGGACGGTGAACTTCAGTTTGTCACTTTTATATCTCCACTGTATTGAAGCTTGCTAGGGACCAGTTCAACCCCCAGCACAGATCCAGGCAGTATTTTGAACTGCATGCAGGTCACACCCTGAATGTCTGTGTGCTAGACAATCCCAGTTCAGCAGCTCTGACCCCAGCAGCCTGTCTACACCCCCATTCTGGCTTCCACCAGCCTTGGTTACAACCAGCAAGGTGATCCCAACACACTCCCAGTCCTGAATTTCCCCAAAACCAGGTGATCTGCAGTGTCCAGACTTTTCCTGGACAGTTCAGAGAAAATGTCACAAAAAACATGACAGCTTATTAACTTGGTTTATGGTTAAAATTATATAAATTTATTAACAAAATATACATCGGATTAAGTGAGTTCAAGTATAAGTAAAACCAAACAAAATACAGTAACTCCTCACTTAAAGTCGTCCTGGTTAAAGTTGTTACATTGCTGATCAATTAGAGAACATGCTTGTTTAAAGTTGCGCAGTGCTCCCTTATAAAATTGTTTGGCAGGCGCCTCTTTGTCCACCGCTTGCAGAAACAGCTGCCCATTGCAGCTAGCTGGTGGGGGCTTGGAACCAGGGTGGACCAGCAGCCCCCCTAATCAGCTCCCTGCTCCCCTAAGTTCCCTGTGCGGCAGCTGCCCAGCAGGCTATCAATGGCCAGGCAGTTCAGCTGTCCCTCCCATCACTGCCCTGTGCTGCTCCTGCCCTCTGCCTTGGAACTGCTCCCAGGAGCCTCCTCCTTGCTGTGCAGGGGAGCAGGGAGGGAAAGAAGGCTGCTAATGTCAGGGTGTCCCCCTGCCCCCCGCTCCTTTAACCCATCTCCATAGTGCAAGGCGGGGGACACGACAGGGCTCAGGACGGCGGGAGCTTGCTGGCAGCAGCTGCTGTCTCAACTTGCTGATCTACATAAAAGAGCAGTGTACTTAAAAGTTGGGTCAGCGTACTTAAAGGGGCAATGCGCGTCTCTCTCACACACAGGGTGTGTGTCTCTGTTTCTCTCTGTCATGCTGTCTCTCCTCTCTCCATTCGTGCTCGCTTGTAGTGTGTGAGACTACATTAACAACGTGTTAACCCTTGAGGGCTCAACTGAGTGCTAGATCATTTAGCAGTAAGGCATTCCCTTTGGAAATATTTCACTCTCTTCCACCCTCTGACTCTACCACCTCAACCAAGCTTCACAATCATCATTGCTGTGTACAGTATTAAATTGTTTAAAACTTATACTGTATGTGTGTGTGTGTGTGTGTATATATTAGTCTTATCTGGCAAAAAAAATTCCCCTAGAATCTAACCGCCCCCCCCCCCCCCCCCCCCATTTACATTAATTCTAATGGGGAAATTGGATTCACTTAACATCATTTGCTTAAAGTAGCACTTTTCAGGAACATAACTACAATGTTAAGCAAGGAATTACTGTATGCTTCTAAAAGTCTAAAACTTAATCTAGCCAGATACAGGCTTTGTTCAAGATGGTTTCTCACCAGTCATTCTTCTTCCCAGTCATGACTGACTTTCCCCTAGTCAGAATCTTCCAGAGAAGTACAAGATGCTGGTTTCCCTTGTCATCTTAGGTGAAAGATCTTGGCCTAACCAGGTTTCTCATCTATACTCAGCTCCAGAGACTTCAAATGCCCCTCCCCCTTGATTCAAGGACCAATCTTTCTCAGCTTGCAAGACTCTTGTTTCTCTCCATGATTGCATCTTCCAAAGTTCAATGACTTTGCTTCAAGAGGCAGGATGACTTCATGCTGTTCTTCCATCCTTGTAAGCTTCCATTGTTTTCAATTGCTCCATGCTTAATTTACATAGGAGACAGGTAAATAGCTATGACATTCCCTCCTGTCCGGGCAAACTATATAGCCTAATATCAAGAAGTATCCATAATTCTTCATATAGTATTAATACATACATTTCATAATGATGTTAATCAACAGAAGCTCGGAATGGGAAACAGGGGATGGATCACTTGATGATTACCTGGTCTGTTCATTCCCTCTGGGGCACCTGGCATTGGCCACTGTCAGAAAACAGGACACTGGGCTAGATGGATCTTTGGTCTGACCCAGTATGGCCGTTCTTATGCCAGCATATCATTAGTTTTCAGAAAAGACCTTACTCATGATACACTTCTACAATACAGTAATATTGTATATAATCAGTTGATTCAATTACTTATCACTTGAGGTTCAGTCACCCGTTACCCCTCCCCCCAATATCTTTACAGACTAGTAAACCTCTGAAATGGATTATTTTAAAAATAAAAGCCAGACCGAGATTCTCTCTCCTGCTGGATGTATACCCTATGCTGTCTTCTCCCCCACTTGTTAGTGTGAGGTTTGCCTCTACCCTTTGTTAGCTTGATGGGTCTGTTTACTGCTTATATGTAAATTGAGGAAAACAAACATCCTTTGTTTAGAAAAGACCTGTTTAACAACTCCCTGACATACCTGGTTTACACACACTTTAGGTGTAATTCCAGCGTGTACTTAATACCACATCGTGTACATACATCACGAGAATATTCATGATCAGTGAGTTACTAGTTTTCAAATGATACCTCACAAGGTATGTTTTGCATAAAGATTATTACAATAGTGTGTAGGGTGTGAATACAGGGGTGCTTAGTGTCACACTGACCTAAACCCTGGTGCAGACACCACTAGGTCAAGAGAAGACTTCTTCCGTTGACCTAGCTACCACCTCATGGGAGAGGTGGATTTACTACATCGATGGAAGAACCTCTTCTATTGCTGTAATAAGTGTCTACATTACACAGTTGAATCAGGCCCTGAGTGGTTAAATGACTTGCACAATACCACACAATAACTGGCAGTGAAGAAAAGAACCCAGGAATCAGTGCTGGTACCATCTCTACCAACCAAAGAAGTTAAATGGTAATTCACAATAGGATGGAAGTTCTTCTCAACTTGGAGTTTCAGCTGTTAAAAAGTTGTTAAAAAATTTTAAGACATCTTTTCCATGAAGCTTTTCTGTCACCAGTAATGTGTGTAAGTGGTCTTTTGTTGTTGTTCTGGTAATTGCTTAGCAGCTGTAAATAAATCACTGTGTATTTGACAGCCAGGCCTTTGTGGAAAATTGTGGGTTTTTTCAAGGGTAATGCTATTAAATACCCTCATTTGAAAATTATCAGGAATCTTATCACACAAAAAAACTTCTAGGATTCCATTTCTCTTCTTGGGAGGAAACTTACAGATAAACTTTGAAATGAGCCTTGTGCGTCTCACAATGCGCCAACCTGGTTAGAAATCATGCAAACTTTTGTTGCTCTTTAGCTGTATTCCCCCACAGGCTGTATTATAGCTCTCTAACCAGTCCCACAGCATTGAATGATGTCATGGGATCTGCAGTTCAGTGAGATGAAAGGGATAAAGCGGAACCCGCTGGCACTGGGGAAAGCTTCCAACACACAATTCACAACATAGCTTGGGAACTGAATCCAGCCACTCAACTCTAAGCATGTAAGTAAGAATCATGTACATTCTGCTATTACAAAAAAAGGGAGAGGGAAAGGAGAACTAAAGTGATCCATTTTTAAACAAAAGAATTTGAGGATTGGAAGGCAGAATTTAAGAGTACAACTACCTGCTGAAAAGAGCTCTTTTCCCTCTCCAAAGCACTGCCTTTGATGTATGGCAACTGATCACTGATCAGATTACAAGCATTTGGTCTCGGTGCTCCTCTGCCTTTGATCTGCATGGTTAATTTTATTTTCCTGGATTTGGAGTTTCGTCTGGGCTTGTGCTGACATACTTTTTTTTTTTTTTTTAAAGGAGGCAAGTTAAAAGCAGTTAATACAGAAGCTCTGGCAGTGTGGATTAATTTGCAGAAAGGCTGGCTATTGGAAAAACTTCAGCATATAGCAGGTACTGCATTTAGTATTTCATTGCAATCTTTTATTGCAGGATTTTTCAAAACTGACAAAGCTAGTTTATATTAGAATGAAAAACTTTGCAAATCTTGATTGAAATGTACACAGTTTAAAAGATACAGACCTATGTAGGAATGCAGTAAGTAGTTCATGCAGCATTTTTATGTGGAAAATCTATTATGCAAAGTTTTATTGAGGACAAGCTACCTAACAGATACAAAATCAGAGATCTAAACAAGATTAAATTAATTTCAACTAATATTCTTGGTGTATACCATTTTATGCTGTAGGGTTTATAGTCTGTGTCTTTAGCTTTGTCAATTTATATTTATTTAATACAAAGGTTGTGGGACTTAGAAGTGCATTACAGATTTTTTTTTAATTAATGTAAGAACAGATTAATTATGTCTCTTGCAAACCATGTATACTTTATTCTCCCACCTCCTCCCAGGCCATTTGCTAGGTCTATATATAATTCATTCTCCTAGCAATACTTTTAATTGTAATAACTGTGGACTCAGGATATATTTTGAAACAGAAGATATGTTTTAACTATAAATAATATGTTGATTTGTAAATGTAATGACACCTTTAAGTGCAAAGTTATTCATTTTAGCATTTAAAACTAGTAAAACTATATAGATTCCCTCATATACTTATTGATACAAATAACACCTCAGTCTGATATTAGCTTCCTTTAAGTCATTTTTAATAAAATATTAAAAAATCCTTAATCACATCCAGAGTGAAATCCTGGCCCTAATGAAATCAATGGGAGTTTTGCCACTGAGGTCAATGTAGCCAGGATTTCATCCCTAATGTTTTATATTCAGGTCTCCAAATTCATGTTTAAATTTAGTCAGTTACTGTGTGTTTTTAAAAAACCACCACCAATTCCTATAATATGTTTGAGAATATCCACTCATGGTATTTAAGAATTATATAACATGTACTAGCATATTTAAGGGACAGAATTTTAGATGAGGTCAAGTCAAGTTTTCACATGCTCAGCACTCACAGTTGGAACCAGATTTTTAACAGGAGCTGAGCTCTCATTTATGAATCTAATGAAGGGCCAGATTTTCAAAGGAGTTCAGCATTCAAGTGCTGAGCAGTTTTGAAAATCTGGCCCTAAATATCTATTTGAATACCTTAAACTTTAAATTATCCACCTTGAGTATAGCATTTTACTACAAAACTGCAGATGACAAACAGAGCCGACACAAATAATGAAATATTGAATATTCATTAAAAAGGGTGCTAAAAAATGACAGTAACAGTTTATCAACCTATTAAACATCAAACAGAAATCTTTATACTTTACTAGAAATGTATATGCCGCTACAATAACATGTAAAAATATCTTCCCCATCCTGCATAAACTTAGGTAAGAAAAGATAAAATTATCAGCACATTTTAAAAATATGCAGGCAGGCTTCATTAATCTGTATCAGTTTGCAAACTTCATTTTATTCCAAATTAAAAAACAACCAGTTATTCTAGACTATGTATATAAAGCACATTTTAATTTTTTCAAATACCCAGAGATTCTAATAAGTCAGTCCTGGATCAACTAGGCCTGATTTCAACTAATTAACTTCCCACAGCACCAATTAGATTCACATTCCTTTTTAGAGAGACCATTACATTATAAGAAAGGCAATTAGCACTGTATGAATAATATGTGGTCAAGAAAAGGCATTTTTAAAAGGCATAGCTACAATAAAAATGCAGTATGTTATTTAGAAAAAACAATTATTGTCTCAATGGATTATTATTGGTGTGCTTAAAGATATGTTCCCTGTTTTATTCTGCTGAGCAGACATCTTTTCTTGATCATCATTTTCTCGACTTCTTATTATTTTATTGACTTGTACTACCTATTACTTTTGGAAGAAACTGTTTCTAAATCTGCTATTTGCTGCCAAGTAGTAAGAAAAATGTAGAAAAAAAACTACTGTATTTCACTGGTTTTGTTCACATCAGAAATCAAAATAGTTATTTCAGTGTATTATGAACCAAAACGTAAGTAAAAGGTCATCGTAAGGGCCTGATCCTGCAAACACTTTCATAAGTGAGTAACTTACTGAAGTCAACAGGACTGCTAATGTGAATAATACTTACTCAACATAAGTAACCATTGCAGTATTCCAGCCCTAACATTGCCAAGAGATGCCAGGGATTTTAAGTAATCTTGCCCAATTATTAAACACAGATCCTTTTCCAGTTTAAATGGCTTGAAATGTAATGCTTGCATACAGCAAAATGCGCACTAAAAAGTGAGAGCGCAGTGGGAGATATCAAAGTACAAGAAAAAAAACGTAGGCATTTTGTTAGTAAGCAATGCTATAATAATTTAGCCTTTCATGGATCTGGCTTTTAAAGATTGAATAATAATAATAATACTTGGCATTTTTAGGGCTTTACATTTACAAAGCACAGTATAAACATGGATTAATCCTCAGCTTTAATCTGCACAAACAAAAAGAGTTCACATTGCTTTTTTTAAGCAAATCTGGCTAGAAGAGGACTCATGTAAATATTACTTATTAGACAGGCTTCAGCAGTTCTTGGTTAACATTACTGATCCATTTCCACAGATTGTTTTAGATATCATAAACATTTTGAGATTTGTAATAGTTAAGAATATCAAAAGACACTGTAAGGCTATGCTGACATCAGTTTCCAACAGCTGTCATAACAAGGGTAGATCTATCTTAATCTTTGAGATATACAGATACCAATTTCCGATTTGCTGCACAATTCCTGCTTTCACAACAGATATGTCATGCAACTTTGCCCTGTCAAAAGGGTCAACCTAA
The DNA here is from genome assembly GCF_002925995.2 of Terrapene triunguis. Classification (NCBI taxonomy): domain Eukaryota; kingdom Metazoa; phylum Chordata; order Testudines; family Emydidae; genus Terrapene; species Terrapene triunguis. The sequence goes on from NW_020664492.1 coordinate 1,807,634, forward strand.
ATTACTTCCCAACTGTTTCTCTTGTGCCTTCCCTACAACACAAATCTGCTTTTACAATTTTTGCCAAGTCCTAAAAAGGAACTAGCATTTTTTTAAATAGAGATCAAACATCACCTCATTTAAAATAATGTTTCCAATTTTCAAAATTCACAATTTACATGGAATTGACTCATCCATTTTATGTTCATAGGAAAAATCAATGATATCTAAAATTATATTACTTTGAAATAAATATCTGAATCTCAGATGCTTAGGAGTAATTCTCAGTGACTCCACAGAGAGAAACAAATATTTACTGGATTTACAGGTGTCAACACAAAATAGATAACATACTTTTAACAGCTGTCTGTAAATAGCAGAAGGATGTAGAATTCTCACTGCTCTACAACAGCTGTCACTCACAACAGATGTACCATGGTTGTACTATATAGTATGTCACTCTTTATAAAAATTCCAGTGTCCTACAGTGTTCCCTTTGTCCAGGGTGCTAAAACAAAGTATTCCTCATTAGGCACTTTTTCCCATTAACAAATTGTAAAATTGTTCAAGTACATTTTGAAAATGTATAAACTACTTATTCTTGTTGGAACCATTTGCCTCTTATGACCCAACTGAATATGTTACATTCTCTTTTTATCATAGTCAGTTGCATGATTAGTGAAAGAGAACTCTATTTTTATGCCATTATAAAGCTCTAAAGTTTGAGTTCTATGGATGAAAACTGCTAAACAAAAGCTAAGGTTGGTGAGGTAATATCTTTTATTGGACCAACTTCTGTTGGTGAGAGAGACAAGCTTTCAAGCACAGAGCTCTTCTTCAGGTCTGGGAAAGAAACTCAAAAGCTTGCCTCTCTCACCAACAGAAGTTAGTACAATAAAAGATATTATTTCACTCACCTTGTCTCGCTAATATTCTGGGGCCGACACGGCTACAACTACACTGCATCCATAAATAAGAGGTAGGCATTATTACCATCTGTTTTGGAGGATTTGAAAAATTCCTTATTACTGAAAGATGGCAATTAGCTATCTAAAATTCCTATTACTCATTGAATTTTTGGATTCATAACTTCCAAGTCCATTTCCAATGAATTTGTTATTCACCCTCTGCTAAGTTTTAGTAATTTCATCAATTGGTTCATTAGAAACAAAGAACCTTGAAATCAAATATTGGCAGAGAAAGTCTTTGGGCTGGATTCTCATCTCAGCCTGTTTCACCTTAGGTCAGGGCTGGCCACCCTGAGTCGGAGAAGGAGCCAGAATTTACCAATGTACATTGCAAAAGAGCCACAGTAATATGTCAACAGTTCCCCCATCATCTCTCCCCCCCGTCCTCCCTCTTCCAGCACCACCCACCCACCAGCAGCCCCACCGACCAGCACCTCCCTCTCTTCCCCCCCCCACCTCCTGATCAGCTGTTTCATGGTGTGCAGGAGGCTCTGGGGAAAGGGGGAGGAGCGAGGGCATGGCAGGCTCAAGGGAGGTGATAGGAAGGGGTGGAATGGGGACAGGGCCTGTGGCAGAGCCAGGGGTTGAGCAGTGAGCACCCCCCGGCACATTGGAAAGTTGGCACCTGTAGCTCCAGCCTGGAGTCGGTGCCTATACAAGAAGCCACATATTAACTTCTGAAGAGCCGCATGTTGCTCCAGAGCCACAGGTTGGCCACCCCTGGATTAGGTGAAATGCCATTGACTTCAATAGTTATGGATTTACACTAGGGTAAGTGAAAGGAGAATCAGGCTCTTTCAGTTTACCTGTAAAAGGAATATTGTATGCCAGGGGCTGGATTCCATTTAGCAGTGTATTTTGATGTTCTTCCACTGCAGTGATAACTGATTAAATTCTGTAGGATTTTAAATTATTATTTCAGGATATAGAAAAATAAAAAGGAGGAAAAAAAATTAAAACATGGGAAGGAGGAAAAGGACGTGGCACTGTGTGGCGGAAGAACTATGAGGTGGAAACATCTTTTCCTGGCCCACTGCTCTCCTGAAGCAATCAGTATTTTTAGTGAGGGAGGGACACAGCGCCTGGGGGAGTTATACTAAGTTTGATCAATGCAGCTGCAGCCCCCAAGCCTCAATCAGTTGCTGCTAAATCAACAGGTACCAGCATGCGAGGCAGCACGTGGGAATCCTGGTTTTGAAGAGTTGGGTGAAAACACGCCAGTAAATCATCCAGCCTCATCACCGGATTCTCGGGAGCGAAGGACTGGGCTCCACCCCTAGGAATCTCAGAAAACTGGCCAAGCTCAGGAGCAGGGAATCCTCGGATCATTTTGCTACCGGAGTCCCTAGTGGTTTGATTAGCCGCGCCTCGCTCAATGCGCCGGAGGGTCCCTGGCCTGCCCTGGAGAGTGTCTCGTTCCGCTTCACCGGGCGCAGTCACTTTCCCCTGCCGACGGGCCGCACGGCCAGCCCGTGGGTCGCTAAACAGCAGCCCGGGCTTTTCGGGACTCCTGGGGCAGGCGGAGCCCGTCGGGACACTTGGCAGGCAGAGAGCGGCCAAGCCTGACTGGCTCCCAAGCCCGTCACCCGGCACTAGGGGGCCCCAGCACCAGCTCCCCCAGCATCGCCCAGTGCCCCGCCCCGCGCGCTGCCGCCCCCTGAGGCGCCGCGCCAAGAGCCCCCCCCGCCCGACGCTGTGGAGCGTTCGTGGCTGAAACGCGCGTGCGGGACGGGACCCGAGAAACCCGCCGGAGCCGGCCCAACCGCCGCCGCCCTGGCCTGGCCCTCGCAGCTTCTCCCTCCTACCTCGGCAGCGCCGGTACTCGCGCCGAGCGCCTGCTAATGTGACGTCACGTGGCGCCCGGGTGGCCGATTGGCTGCCCTGGGTCACCTGAGCGTACTCGAGTCCAGCCAGCGAGGGAGGGGAAGCGGCGGGCTGTTGCCTAGGCTACGAGAGAGCGGCGAGAGCGCTGGGCAGAGGCGGCCGAGGGAGGCGAGCTGACTCCGTGCGGGACCATCGCGGCGGCAGGTGTGTGAGAGCGACCCTAGCGGGCAGACACCCCCCACCTCCGGGGAGCGGAACGGTTGGGAACAGGAGGAGGAGGCGGCTGGGGCAGGTAGGAGCAGGGGCGGCGGGGGCTGCGTTGGGTGGGTGATGGGGGGCTGGGGGGAGGTGGGGCAGGAGGCCTGAGGCGGGACTGGGGCTGGGTGGGAGTAGTAGGTTGTAGCGGGGGGCAAAGGGCTGCGAGCGGAGGGTGTTCAGAGACTCTCCAGCTCCCCCGAGAGTGGCCTTGCCCGGAGTCAGTTGCTGCTACCGTAGGAGCGGTCCCAAGAGCCCCTGGCGTGTCCCGATGCCTTCACCCTCCCTGCTCCCCTCATCATGCTGCTGCCATGAACCTGCACCAACAGCAGCACTTGCATTTCAGGGGGAGGCAGTACTGGGAGTGATGGAAACAGCCTTCCTCATGAAACATGCTCTTTTTGTTTATTTCACTTAATTTGATCTGTTCCATAATGTATCCAGCTCTGCCCCCTCCTAGCTCGTATCCAAAAGCGCTTCAGAATGTATGTGAAAGATGCCAAGCAAAATAAAAACTCATGATAGATAATGTGTGGTAGCTATGAGCTCAGCCCTGCAGATCGTAACAGCTAAGAGCTACTTCTCCAAAGCAGACAAAAGGGTTTTGATCAGCCTGAGAGAGGTACTAAAAGCAAAATGTTCCTGAAAGGCGTGTCTTACTTTTCATGATGATGTTTTGTTTGTAAAACTTTAATACATTACTATTTACTTGAAATAATTTTTGGGCAAGCAATAGTAGGACAAAAACTGGCACAGTCTCTTTAGGCTGGGTGGGAGTTGGAAGTTAAAAATTCACAATTGTGCTCTTTTGAAAACCCTTTGGTTATTTAAAGAGACAGACATCATAAAAATTATCTAATCTGCCCTTGGAGATAAAGCTTTAGCTCAGTCAAAATGAATGAATAGTCCTGACAATTGATACTTGTTTAACATTTCTACATTTACTGTACAGTAAATCTTTGACATGGATGGTTTTATTGCATTAACAATAGGGTTCAGTTGTGTTAAATATGAGCAAAACAACACATTTATTCAGGTCTGTGAACAGGCTGGGTAATTACTTGGTAATCTTACTCAAGTAAAGTTTCACTTTTATCACATTTTAAGACAACTTCATATATAAACAGGAAGCTTTTCATTGTATAAACAAGGTTTATAGAAGTGGGAGTAAGTTTATTTTTCACATTTTATTTCGGAGAGTTGTACTCTATTAGTAAATGATTTACTGTACTACTTTAAGAATGTTAGCAGTTTGGATTGCTGACTAAGGAGATAATGATTTAATTTTACTGATTTCCTGCCCCCCTCCTTCTTACCTTACATCAGTTTTTTAAGTATGACTGATTCCCTTTATTCTATATTTTCCAGTTTCAGTATAGGAGAAGGCTGATCATACAAGCCCAGTTCTGTGCCTATCCCAAACCTATTTCATAGAGCTGGAAGGGACCTTGAAAGGTTATTGAGTCCAGTCCCCTGCCTTCACTAGCAGGACCAAGTACTGGCCCTGACAGTTTTTTGTTGCCCCAGATAGCCCCCTCAAGGATTGAGCTCACCACCCTGGGTTTAGCAGGCCAATGCTCAAACCACTTAGCTATCCCTCCTTGTTAAAAGTAACACAGTAGGATCTTTTGAAAGTCCAGTAATACATAAAAGCAGCTCTTGTAATTTTTTAGATAGGTGCAATAATCATAAGGTTAAATATTGAGTAGTTAATAGAGCAGGACACTTCTGAAGCAATCTTGATAAAAGAGCCAGCAGTGTATAGTAATATAAATGGAACGCAAGAGCATCATATAGACATCCATTTTTATTGTACTGAAACACATTCATAGGTCTCTACAATTGAAGTTTAATATGAGATTTTACTCAGCAAAGTAATTTATTTTAGAAATTGAAGAGTAAGATAAGTTAAACATGCAGCAATATTACATGCTACAGGCCTGATCCTGAAACACGTGAGTAATAATTACTCACATAAGTAGTCCAATAGACTTCAGTGGAATTGGGACTGCTTTTCTGAGTAAAAGTCTGGCCCTGTAAAATCTCTCTCTTGATGTAGTTATAGACAACGCTTCAACATTTTGTGCTTCTCTCACTGAAGGATTTCCGTAAAAAAATAATTTGTGTTAGTCCTGGATGATGATGAGCTAGTATAATAGTTTGATCAGCATGTATTTGGTACACATCACTCACAAGTGGCAAAGCCAAGGATGAACGGTACAGTTCTGACCCAACTCATGCTGATAACCTAACCACACCTAACCACGATGTATTCTGCAAATATGACATGACAGATAAATCCTGTTTTAGGAACACTTTTAGAAAGTTTTAAAAATTATGGCACTTTTTTTACCTGTGCCTTTGCTAACTATGAGTCCAAGAATACAGTGCTCAGAGGGAGAAAATCTCACAATTTATGTGAAAAACCTCTAAAAATGGCCTAAATTAGCTTTTCTAGACATTGTAATGTGGCAATTTTAAGGTCGGGTATCTCAGGCAGTTACAGAGGCAGAAGTGAATGCATGGCTGCCAAGTTTTGTGTAGTTCCATGTGTGACATTTTATGCAATATATGCAATTCTAACGTGTTTAGTGGTGATTTAGTGGTGGTGAATGATATCTGATAGACACCAGATTTCCCACACCGGCTTCCCTGGAGTAGAGAGGGCAGGTTCAGCCAGGCAGGACCTTATTCCTTGCACACTTTACTCCAGGGGGCATTCTGCACCAAAAAAATAAAAATTCTGTACACATTTTAAAATTCTGCAAAAATCTGCAAATTTTATTTGTCAAAATAACACTACACAACCACACCAGTTTCAATTATTTTGGTAATTTATTTCAAAATACCTGTCAGCAAGTATCTTTGTAACAATACAGACACACAAAATTTCCCCCAAGAATAGAGAGTTAAAGAACCCCTATGACAACCCAGTTTCTGCTTCTCTGCCCCTTTCCCGCCCCCAAGCCCAGCCGGGGAGCCAGACACCCACAACCCCTCCCCCCAGAGAGGCCAGCCACGGCTCCCACCCAGCCAATACACCCAAAACCCCTTACCCCATAGTCAGCCACAGCCCCCGCCCCCGGCTCAGATACCTGCACCCCTTCCCCCCCAAAGCCCAGCCATGGCCCCTCCAGCCCAGACACCCGCCCCCCTCCCAGAGCTCAGGAATCCAGAGGGAGAAACAGCGTGATGCTCAGTACCAGGCTTGCATGGAGTTTCCTTCGCTGCCCTCTCCTTCCCTCAGGGCATGCTGGGAACTGCAGCTGCCAGGAACCCTCTAGCTCCCTCTCTCTCCCTCAAGCAGTGTCTTCTATGTGCGAGCTGGACTCTACCAGGTCTAGTGGCACCTAGCAGCACTGCAGCTTTTTACTGTGGGGGAAAGGAAATTCTGCATGCACAGCATTAATTTCTGTAAAATTCTGAATTGCCCAGTGGCACAGAATTCCCCCAGGAGCATACATTCTGCTCTGCCTGAGGGGACAGAGTTTGTCCCATTCCTACCTGCTCAGAAACACACTGAAGCCCGACCCCTCCAAGATGAGTGTGACGCAATAGCGAACGAGACAGACAAAGTCTCTCTTTCTCACATGCACAACTGCCCATCCTCCCCTACCAGCGGGGTTTTACATTTCTACTGGCTGCTCCGAGTGCCTGAACCAACCTGCCTGCGCTGCCACTACGTTACCGCTACCGCTCTTGTGGCTTCTTTTTGCTCCCCCATCAGAAGTCATTTTTCTGCGGGGAAGCAAAGAAATCTGCAGGGACATTAATTCTGTGCACACACAGTGATGCAGAACTCCCCCAGGAGTATCACTTCATAATAAGTGAGGGAAGGCTTGTGGGGAGCTAGAGGTAACCAGGGGTGTCTGGGGGGAAGTGATGTTGCTGTGTGGAAGGAAACAAAGAGGGGGAGGGGTTATACGGTGGTGCAAGCTCCATTAGTCCCTTCCCTCCTATTAGTTTGTGTCCCTATCTTTTGTCCATTAGCCCTTGTCCCCACAACAGGTCCTGCTTCTCCCTTTGATCCTGCCCCCCTTCCCCTTGCTCACCTTTCCTGTCTGTAAGGCACTGATTCTGCTAATGCAACCTCCTTCACGCTCTGTGGCCGAGAACTGGCATAGAGAGTAGAGAGCAGTCAGAAGCGGAGGCAGAGAAGCTGCCTGCTGAGCAGGTGTTATAGTGGTCTTTGGTGGCAGGCAGGATAAACTGCAGCCCAAACTTCTTGCCCAGAGCCCAGCAGCAGAATGCATGACATTCACTCTGGGCCATGGGAATGCATGAGGAATAGCTTGCATGTATGAGTGTCAAGTGGAGTGTGTGACATTTGGCAAATCTGCGAATGATGAGCCCACTGGGAAGTTGGGACTCTTCCCATTCCTGTGATATAAAATCCCCTTTACCAGGCATCCCAAGCCATGAAGTAGCAGCTTAAAAATCATGACACTTATGGAAAACCTGTTACTGGGTCAGAACTTAATATTGCCAATCCTGAGGCCTGGTCTACACTACGAGTTTCGGTTGAACTTAGCAGCGTTAAATCGAATTAAGCCTGGACACGTTTACACGGCTAAGTCCCTTTTTTCGACTTAAAGGGCCCTTTAAACCGGTTTCTTTACTCCACCTTCGACGAGGGGATTAGCGATAAAATCGGTCTTAGCGGGTCAGAATTGGGGTAGTGTGAACGGAATTCGATGTTATTGGCCTCCGGGAGCTATCCCACAGTGCTTCATTGTGACCGCTCTGGACAGCACTCTCAACTCAGATGCACTGACCAGGTAGACAGGAAAAGCCCCGCGAACGTTTGAATTTCATTTCCTGTTTGCCCAGCGTGGAGAGCACAGGTGACCACGCAGAGCTCATCAGCACAGGTAACCATGATGGAGTCCCAGGATCGCAAAAGAGCTCCATCATGGACCGAACGGGAGGTACGGGATCTGCTCACCATATGGGGAGATGAATCAGTGCTAGCTGAACTCCGTAGCAGTAAACGAAATGGCAAAATATTAGAAAAGGTCTCCAAGGCCATGAAGGACAGAGGCCATAACAGGGACGCACAGCAGTTCCGCGTGAAAATTAAGGAGCTAAGGCAAGCATACCACAAAGCCAGAGAGGCAAACGGAAGGTCCGGGGCAGAGCCGCAAACATGCCGCTTCTACGCGGAACTGCATGCGATGCTAGGGGGTGCAGCCACCACTACCCCAACCGTGTGCTTTGACTCCATCAATGGAGAATCACGCAACAGGGAAGCGGGTTCGGGGTACGAGGAAGATGAGGATGAAGACAATGAAGATATCTCACAGCAAGGAAGCGGAGAAACCAGTTTCCCCAACAGCCAGGATATGTTTATCACCCTGGGCCTGGAACCAGTAACCCCCGAACTCACCCAAGGCGTGCTCCCAGACCCTGAGGGCACACAAGGGACCTCTGGTGAGTGTACCTTTGTAAATATTACACATGGTTTAAAAGCAAGCGTGTTTAATGATTAATGATGAATTTGCCCTGGCAATCGCGGCCAGTTCAGCTACTGGAAAAGTCTGTTAACATGTATGGGAATGGAGCGGAAATCCTCCAGGGACATCTCCAGAAAGCTCTCCTTCATGTACTCCCAAAGCCTTTGCAAAAGGTTTCTGGGGACGGCTACCTTATCCCATCTGCCATGGTAGGACACTTTACCACGCCAGGCCAGTAGCACGTAGTCTGGAATCATTGCATAACAAAGCATGGCAGCGTATGGTCCCGGTGTTTGCTGGCATGCAGACAACATCCATTCCTTATCGCTCTTCGTTATCCTCAGGAGAGTGATATCATTCACGGTCACCTGGTTGAAATGGGGCGATTTTATTAAGGGGACATTCAGAGGTGCCCGTTCCTGCTCTGCTGAACAGAAATGTTCCCCGCTGTTAGCCACGCGGTGGGGGGGAGGGGTGAAGTGATCATCCCCGAGAATTGGGTGTGGGGGGGAGGGGGGTTAGTTGGGTTTGTGCTGCATGTTAACCTGGAAACCGCAGCCCCTCCTTTTACATTGCAAACCCATTTTAAATGGCCAACCCAACGGGTGCTTGGTATGGGAAATGAGGGCGCTACTGTTTGAAACCATTCCTACATGTTAAGAAGGTTAAAAAAACCAAAAGACTGTGGCTTACCATGGCTGCCTGCAAGCCGAAATCTGTTGCCTGGCACTGCGTGAGTGATCTCTCACACCAAACCGGCAGGCCCTCAATATAAGAGGAAAAATGCGACCTTGTAACGAAAACACATGTGCTGTGTAATGTGAACAGCAAAATTTAACGTGAAAGAGTGTACCCATTGTTCTCTAAAATGTCTTTTCTTAACCACCTCTCCCTTCTCCTCCACCAGCTGCAAATGTTTCTCCTTCGCAGAGGTTAGCGAAGATTAGAAGGAGAAAACGGCGGACTCGGGATGATATGTTCTCGGAGCTCCAGATGTCCTCCCACGCTGAAAGAGCACAGCAGAATGCGTGAAGGCAGTCAATGACTGACTACAGAAAAGCACAATATGAACAAGAGGAGAGGTGGCGGGCTGAATCGCGGGCTGAAAATGATAGGTGGCGTCAGCTTGTAGACAGAAGGCAAGAGTCGATGCTCCGGCTGCTGGAGCATCAAACTGATATGCTCCAGCGTATGGTTGAGCTGCAGGAAAGGCAGCAGGAGCAGAGACCGCCGCTACAGCCCCTGTGTAACCAACAGCCCTCCTCCCCAAGTCCCATTGCCTCCTCACCCAGACGCCCACGAACACAGTACGGGGGCCTCCGGCCACCCAGTCACTCCACCCCAGATGATTGCCCGAGCATGGGAAGGCTGGCCTTCAATAAGTGCTAAAGTTTTAAAGTTTTAAACTGCAGTGTGTCCTTTTCCTTCCCTCCTCCCCCACCCCTCCGGGCTACCTTGGCAATTATCCCCCTAGTTGTGTGATGAATTAATAAAGATTGCATGAATGAGAAGTAACAATGACTTTATTGCCTCTGCAAGCGGTGCTCGAAGGGGGGAGGGGAGGGTGGGGTGGTTGGTTTACAGGGAAGTTGAGTGAACCGGGTGGGCGGGGCGGAGGGTTCATCAAGGAGAAACAAACAGAAGTTTCACACCGTAGCCTGGCCAGTCACAAAACTCGTTTTCAAAGCTTCTCTGATGCGCACCACGCCCTGCTGCACTCTTCTAACTGCCCTGGTGTCTGGCTGCGCATAATCAGCGGCCAGGCGATTTGCCTCAACCTCCCACCCCGCCATAAATGTCTCCCCCTTACTCTCACAGATATTGTGGAGCGCATAGCAAGCAGCAATAACAATGGGGATATTCTTTTCGCTGAGGTCTGAGCGAGTCAGTAAGCTGCGCCAACGCGCTTTTAAACGTCCAAATGCACATTCCACCACCATTCGGCACTTGCTCAGCCTATAGTTGAACAGGTCCTGACTACTGTCCAGGCTGCCTGTGTACGGCTTCATGAGCCATGGCATTAAGGCGTAGGCTGGATCCCCAAGGATCACGATAGGCATTTCAACATCCCCAATGGTTATTTTCTGGTCCGGGAAGAAAGTCCCTTCCTCCAGCTTTCGAAACAGACCAGAGTGCCTGAATACGCGAGCATCATGTACCTTTCCCGGCCATCCCACGTTGATGTTGGTGAAACGTCCCTTGTGATCCACCAGGGCTTGCAGCAGCATTGAAAAGTACCCCTTGCGGTTTATGTACTCGGTGGCTTGGTGCTCCAGTGACAAGATAGGGATATGGATTCCGTCTATCGCCCCACCACAGTTTGGGAATCCCATTGCAGCAAAGCCATCCACTATGGCCTGCACGTTTCCCAGAGTCACTACCCTTGATATCACCAGGTCTTTCATTGCCCTGGCAACTTGGATCACAGCAGCCCCCACAGTAGATTTGCCCACTCCAAATTGATTCCCGACTGACCGGTAGCTGTCTGGCATTGCAAGCTTCCACAGGGCTATCGCCACTCGCTTCTCAACTGTGAGGGCTGCTCTCATCCTCGTATTCTGGCGCTTCAGGGCAGGGGAAAGCAAGTCACAAAGTTCCATGAAAGTGCCCTTACGCATGCGAAAGTTTCGCAGCCACTGGGAATCGTCCCACACCTGCAGCACGATGCGGTCCCACCAGTCTGTGCTTGTTTCCCGGGCCCAGAATCGGCGTTCCACGGCATGAACCTGCCCCAGTAACACCATGATTTGCACATTGCTGGGGCCTGTACTTTGTGAGAGGTTTATGTCCATGTCAATTTCCTCATCAATCTCGTCGCTGCGCTGCAATCGCCTCCTCGGCTGGTCCTGGTTTTGCTTTGGCATGTCCTGGCTCTGCATATACTCCAGGACAATGCGCGTGGTGTTCATAGTGCTCATAATTGCCGCGGTGATCTGAGCGGGCTCCATGATCCCAGTGCTACCGGTATGGCGTGTGGTCTGAAAAAAGGCACGAAACTAGTATCTGACAGAGGGAGGGAGGGAGGGGCGAGTGACGACATGGCGTACAGGTACAGGGAATTAAAATCAACAAAGGTGGCTGTGCATCAGGGAGAAACACAAACAACTGTCACACAGAATGGCCCCCCCAAAGATTGAACTCAAAACCCTGGGTTTAGCAGGCCGTTGAGTTCACGGAGGGAGGGGGAAGCAAATGAATACAGAACAAATCTGGTCCATCTATTTTTTACATCTTAAGCTGGCAGCTGACGGTGCAACATGACTGATAGCCCTCGGCATCTTCTGGGTGCTTGGCAGAAAATACTGGGCGCTTGGCAGAAAATAGTGTACTAAGACTGATAGCCATCATCGTCAAGACGGTTCAATAGGACTGAGCATGTCTGCCCAGGTGCCTCTGATTGAACTGCAATATGACGACGATGGATATCAATCTTAATACACCATCTACTGCCAAAAGGCAAGGGGCTGCTGCTGTGTAGCAATGCAGCTCCACATCTGCCAGTACCCAGATCGCCGATGAAGGCTACCAGTCATACTGCACCATCTACTGCCAAAAGGCAATTAGTTAGCTGCTGCTGTGTAGCAATGCAGTACCACGTCTGCCGGCACCCAGATGACATATGGTGACGGTGAGCTGAGCTGAGCGGGCTCCATGCTTGGCGTGGTATGTTGTCTGCACAGGTAACCCAGGTAAAAAGGCGCGAATCGATTGTCTGCCGTTACTCTGACGGAGGGGGAGGGGCCTGACGACATGTACCCAGAACCCCCCGCGACACTGTTTTGCATCATTCAGGCATTGGGATCTCAACCCAGAATTCCAATGGGCGGCGGAGACTGCGGGAACTGTGGGATAGCTACCCATAGTGCAACGCTCTGGAAGTCGACGCTAGCCTCGGTACTGTGGACGTGGTCCGCCGACTTAATGCACTCAGAGCATTTTATGTGGGGACACACACAATCGGCTGTATACAACCGATTTCTATAAAACCGGCTTCTATAAATTCGACCTAATTTCGTAGTGTAGACATACCCTGAGTCTCAGGCTGGTATGTCTTTCCTGGTAAATTCTACATTTAGAAGGAGAAGGAAGAGATATTTCTGTGAAAGATTAAGAGCTGAATGTTAAAATAAATTCTGAAAGACAAGGGATTATTGAACAGAGGGCAGGCGAGACAGTCTAATGCAAGGATTGGCAACCTTTGGCATGCGCTTGTCCACAGGTTGGCTGATCGTGGCTCCCACTGGCTGCACTTCCAATGGGGGTGGTGGGAAATGGCGGCCAGCACATCCCTCGGCCCGTGCCGCTTCCCGCAGCCCCCATTGGCCTGGAATGGCGAACCACGGCCAGTGGGAGCCGCGATCGGCCGAACCTGCGGACGTGGCAGGTAAACAAACCGGCCTGGCGGGCCGCATGCCAAAGGTTGCTGATCCCTGGTCTAATGTGCATGATAAATTTATCATGCACGGCTCTTTAATTTATTTTATCATCTCACACTCACCACATATGAGGAGGCATGTGCATATACAAATGGCCATAAAACTGTGTTAATTAATATTTAATATATATGGGAGTTCTTTTACAAATTGAATGGAATGTATGACCTTTGTTCACATTTCCTAATATAGTTTGGGTTAATATATCACTGTGCATCTGTACATGAAATTACTTTTTGACATCAGTAACATGCACCATCAATTTCAAATGTCCTTATTTTCATAAATAAAAAAACTCAATTGGGTAGATTTCTAAGTAGTAGTGGTGTCTGTGGGAGGTGGGAAAATCTCTAAATCTGTTGAACTAATATCTGAGGGCACTCACTCAATACTTGGAGAAACATCCATTAGCTACTTGTTACTTTGAATACACAGAATAATTGGCTATTGTCCAGCTGACATCAACGTAATGCCAAGTTGATACCAAGAGAGAACAAATTTGCCCAATGGCAACCTATTATTAAGCACTGTAATGTCTACTTTTTAAGCAGCACTTTCAAGTTTGAGACAGAAACAGGAAACATGCAGCTGGCACAGTTATGTCTCTTTCAAGACTTGCTTTCAGGTGAGTCAGTTATTAGTGTACCTCAACCACTCGGATTATTTTTATCTACATTTCCGGATGAGGAGTGAATTTTTTTTACTCTCTACTTTTGGTACAGAAGTCTTGTGTTGTACACTGATCATTCTGCTTCTTACAAATAATAGCTGATATCTCTCCTGGGATTTTGTTTTAGTGGAATTGGGACAATAACTTAAATAATTGCATGATATAAAACCACAGTCATACATCTCTGCTGAAAGGATTTGAATACCTTTTGCACCTATTAAACCTGACTGAGTGTCCCTTAAGTTTAAGAACCAGATGTTCACAAGTTTCCTTTGCAAGTTATGATATTTATTTAGAGCTTAAACCCAGATATCCTTTTGATAATTTATCATTTTTAAAGCTGAGAAAAACCGGGAGATTGGTAACATTATTTACAAACTGAACAGTCAACATATGGTACAGCAAAACAGGTAGATGAGTTGTGAAAGTCTGATAGTTAGATGCCAGTTCAAAAACACTTGGTTTTTGGAACTCGATTCTGAGTTGTAACATATTGGAACTCCTGATGTTTGAAGGTGTTGGTTTTGGCAACAGAGTTATAAAGCTGGTAGATTTTTTTCAATAGAAAATATTTCACAGTTGCAATAAGAGAAACATTTCTACACTTAAGCCAACAAAAATGTGTCAGTTTAATACAGTGTGCACCTCTGTATGCTTCTTAGGTTCTAAAAATCTACAAACAATATGCTGTAATAGGATAATTTTACAAGGAACACAGTGTGACTCCAAAAGCTAAGATATAGGAATGTATCAGAAAGGAAAGGTTACTGTCAGTCTTTAGAATAGAATTTTCTATACTGATGATCAGTCTTTGCCATCTTTTGACATTTGTTTTTAATCCACTTGTGATTACAGTATAACATTATAATAGTCAAAATGTATATATATCACTGTCTTTGTTTCAGCACTAGTTTTAATAAATTACATGTTTGCCAACTGATTTTAACACTATTAAAGTTTCAGGTTATTGCATTTTGGAAAAAATGTATAGTATGAATGGGGCTTCATTTCACAAAGTTAATATAGTTTTATTGCAATAAAACTATTACCTATAGCAAGTGCTACATCTGGTAGCTAATAAATCAAGCTGTTCTTAAGTTATGGAAAAATAAAGAAGAATTTAAGTGACTTGCTCTGAAAAACTATCCAGACTGTTTAGATTATGCCACAGCTTCATATTTTGGGTAATTTTTAGTACACTTTAGCAAGATCATTTATATAAGTCATTTTATATAGAAGTGTGAAAATAGTTATCAAAACAACAATTTTACATTCTTAAACTTCTGTTTTGACATTTCACAGATCTATTTTCACAATGAAAGAAAACAGACAAAAGTACGCATTTTCTCAAAACAGAATTGCTGTTTTTAATGTTTTTTTAAATGTAAATGAAAAATCCCATATTTGAACTTTGTGATAGTGTTGTGATTATGGAGATCACTATTTAGTGTGTTATAGATTCCTAATTATATTCATATTATGTTTTGTTTACCCCTTGTCAAATAAAATGTATTACTCTGGAATAGACTAAATGGTATAAGTGCACATAATTTACCAATCAAATAGTAACTGAACAGTCAAATCAAAGCAATTTAAAAGCTATCAATTTTCAGTTTTATGTTTACTTCAAATTATTCTTAATTGCCTGACTTAATGCTTTCCTGCCTTTATAGCATTAAAGAAAATGAATAATTTATTTTATTTTCTTCTGTGAGAATATGAATTTTTGATACCGGAAAATGGAGTGGAGTTAAATTCTGCCTATATTGAAGCCAATAAGAATTTTGCCATTGACTTCAGTGGGGCCAGGATTTCATCCATGTTGTTTATTTCAAAGAGTACAATAGACATCTTAAAGTTCATATACTATTGTTTCCTTAATTTTTTTAAAATTACCTATATAATAAAAAATCCATATTCATGGCGTTTAAAGCCAGAAGGGACCATTAGATCATCTAGTCCAGTGGTCTCCAAAGTGGGGTGCACGCACCCCAGGAGGTGCACAAGAGGATCCTTGGGGGTACGCGGCAGAAGGAGCGCTTTTTTTTTTTTTACTTCGGCAGTTCGGGTAGGAGTCTGAGTTTTGCTTTGTTTTTTGCTTGGTGCGTGCTCAAAAATTTTTTACTGATGGGGTGCACGATCAAAAAAGTTTGGAGACCACTGATCTAGTCTGACCTATGTATCACAGGTCACTTAAATTTTACCCGGTTATCCTTATATTGAGCCATATAACATATTTGGCTAAAGCATATCTTCCAAAAAGGCATCCAGTCTTGATTTGAAACTTACAAATATGTGTCTAATTTGAATTTGTCTGACTTCACATGCCAGCCATTGATTCTTCCTATGTCTCCTATAGATTAAAGAGCCCTTTAGTATTCAGGTATTTTCCCCCTGTGAAGGTACTTGTACGGTGTACCCAAGTCACCTCTCAATCATCTTTTTTTTGAACGAAACAGATTTAACACTCTAAGTCTCTCACTGTAAGGCATGTTGTGGCTCTTTTCTATACTCATTCCAATTTTTCAATATCCTTTTTAAAATGTGGACACTCAAACTGTATGCAGATTTCCAGTATCGATCTCACCAGTGTCGTATACAGAGGTAAAATTACCTCCTTTACTCCTACTTGTTACTTCTCTGGTTATACATCCAAGGATCACATTTGTCCTTTTTGCCACAGCATTCCACTGGGAGCTCATGTTGAGTTACTTATCTGTTGTGACCTCTAAATCCTTTTCAGAGTTGTTGATTTCCTGGCTACAATCCCCCATTCTGTAGATATGGCCTGCATTGCTTGTTCCTAATTGTGTAACTTTGCATTTGGCTGTATTAAAATGAATTTTGTTTGAATTGGCCCAGGTTACCAAATGATCGAGATCACGCCATGTAACTGCCCTGTTATCATTATTTACCACTATCCCAATCTTTGTGTCATCTGCAAATTTTATAAATAGTAATTTTATATTTACTTCCTGATCATTGATGAAAATGTTTAATAGGGTTTGGCTTAGTACTGATTCTTGAGGCATCTCACTAGAAACGCCACCATTCAATAATGATTCCCTATTGACAACTACTTTCTGAGATCTGTTAGCCAGTTCTTAACGATTTAACATGTGCTCTATTCCAGGGTGGATTGATTTAAATCAAGGAGATTTAAATCAGCAAGTGGAAAGCCTCAATTTAAATAAACTTTCTCATTTGTACTGCCTTTATTTTGTTACCTAGGAGGGTACACTATAACTATATACATTTATTTAAGCAATTATATAGCTTAATATTTTCAGATTCTTATTAATTGGACATCTTACTATGTTAGAAAATGGTGAACTATATATTGGTTATATCCTAGATAATTAACTTTTTGCTCATGATTTATGTCAAGCTCTATTAGGATGGTAACTGGAATTTAAACACACACAACAGCATATAAAATGTATTTTTATTAAACCAAACAAGTCCTTAACACAATACATGACCTAATGTGCCATATTTCTAAAACTTGACCTCAAAAGTTAGATGTTTTTCACCTGATTCTTTCTTTATATAGAAAAGCAGCATTTAACTCAAAGTTTTTGATAGAGACTCATGGATTCAGCGTATTTATTTGTTATTAAAATGTTTTAAGAGATTATAACAAGTTTAGGCCTTAACATATTTTGTATTACATTCAGATTTCATTTTAAGCCAGTTTACTTTAAAAAAGGAAAACTTAAGATAATTTGAATAAAATAAAAAATCTGATTTTTTTTATGTACTCTGCTCTATTCTTATTATAAATTCCTGGGTTTTTTTAAATCAAAATGTGTGGTACTAAGTTAAATATCTAAGTATATTTCTTGCAGT
This sequence comes from Terrapene triunguis, assembly GCF_002925995.2. Classification (NCBI taxonomy): domain Eukaryota; kingdom Metazoa; phylum Chordata; order Testudines; family Emydidae; genus Terrapene; species Terrapene triunguis. The sequence continues at coordinate 1,825,065 of NW_020664492.1, forward strand.
TAGTTTATCAACCATACCTGTGATCTCATCAAAGATTTAAAAAGGTTTGTTTGACAAGTCCTATTTTCCATAATACCAAGTTGACTGGCATTAATTATATTCCTCTCTTTTAATGCTTTATAAATTGATTCTTGTATCAGCTTTTCAATTTTTTTGCCTGGAATTGACATCAGGATAACCAGCCTTCAGTTATTTGGGTCGTATCCCTTACACATTTTGAATATTGGCACAAAATTAGCACTCTTCCAGTCTTCTGGAATTTCCCTGGTATTTCAAGCTTTATTAAAAAATAACATTGTCAGCTAGAGATTTCTTCAGCCAACTCTTTTAGAACTCTTGGGTTCAAGTTATCCAAACCTGCTGATTTAAAAATGTTTATCCCTCATAGATGTAAACATCCTCCTCAGTTACTAATGAACTGTAATCCTCATATCTTTTGTCATCCTAATATGGTGTCCTTATATCATTCTGCTTCTTTCCAAATATGGAACCGAAATATTTATTGAACACTTTTGCTATTTCTGCATCACTATTGACAGTTTTACCATCTCTGACTAGTAATTGTCCTATATCATTGTTAAGATTTCTTTTGTTCCTATTATACTTAAAGAAAACTCCTTATTGTCCTTAGTCCTACCAGCCATGTTTTTTCCCTGATGGCTTTAGCTTCCCATATCAATTTTCGACACTTCATAATTTCTAATTTATATTGATTGCCATCTATTTCCCCCTGTCAAGGCTCCTTCCCCACTCTGAACTTTAGGGTACAGATGTGGGGGCCTGCATGAAAACTTCTAAGCTTAACTACCAGCTTAGATCTGGTCCGCTGCCACCACTCCCAATGTGCTAATTCCCTTCCCTGGGTAGTCTTGATAGACTCTTCACCAATTCCCTGGTGAATACAGATCCAAACCCCTTGGATCTTAAAACAAGGAGAAATTAACCATCCCCCCTCCTTTCTCCCACCAACTCCTGGTGGATCAAGATCCAACCCCCTTGGATCTAAAAAACAGGGAAAATCAATCAGGTTCTTAAAAAGAAGGCTTTTAATTAAAGAAAAAGGTAAAAATCATCTCTGTAAAATCAGGATGGAAAATAACTTTACAGGGTAATCAAACTTAAAGAGCCCAGAGGAACCCCCTCTAGCCTTAGGTTCAAAGTTACAGCAAACAGAGGTAAACACCCTAGTAAAAGGTACATTTACAAGTTGAGAAAACAAAGATAAAACTAACACGCCTTGCCTGGCTGTTTACTTACAAGTTTGAAATATGAGAAACTTGTTCAGAAAGATTTGGAGAGCATGGATTGAGGTCTGGTCCGTCTCAGTCCCAAGAGCGAACAACCACCAAAACCAAAGAGCACAAACAAAAGCCTTCCCCCCACCAAGATTTGAAAGTATCTTGTCCCCTTATTGGTCCTTTGGGTCAGGTGTCAGCCAGGTTACCTGAGCTTCTTAACCCTTTACAGGTAAAAGGATTTTGGTGTCTCTGGCCACGAGGGATTATATTATGGTACACAGGAGGGCTGTTACCCTTCCCTTTATAGTTATGACACCCCCTTTTTGCATTTGTTACACATTACTCTTCTAATTGATACCTTTGTTACAGTTCAGGGCAAGTGCACCTTTATTTCCCCTCCCTACTCCCTTGAGGGCACCTACTCTTGGCTCGGGGCTCCTCAGCTGTCACCTGTCTTGGGAGGAAACCCATGTCACTCTCTCTCCTGATGGAGTGTTTTCAGGCTGCACAGTTCCTTGCTTGTACTGTAATATTCCCGGCAAACCAGACTACGTAAACAGGCCAGCATCTGTGTTTTGCATTCTCTCTAAAGGGTATGCACAGCTGTAATTGCACTAACAAGTTACCACACAGCTCTTTATAAGCAAGCACACTTATTCCTAAGCTGTTTTTAATGTTTTCTCTGTAATGCTTTTAATCAAAGAACCTACAGGCATGCTAATAAGCTTACTAGAGATTTCCTGCCAACTTCAACAAGGGCTCTTGTAGGAGTCAGTCCTTCAAACCCCACCAATGGGTTTTCCTGTGGTTACCAGTTGATAACAGCTTTAGCTCAGAAATAGCACACCCATGAATAGGTTACTCTTTCCTTTATAAAGCTTGGGCCTTTGATCTTGAGACTCCAGAAACAAGTAATCAGCAGATAATGGTCCTCTCCTCAGAACATAGCTTCAAAAGACTGTGTATAACTGAAGGTGGGGAATTTGCTTTCACCTGCCCTTAGAGATTCTCCAGGCAAACCACTTGACACGATCCCAAAAGTCAATTCTCGTCTGGTACATTATTCAGTGTAATCCTTTGAAGTTCATAACACTTCTCAGGGCTCACATCATCACATCTGCCCACCTAATGAGGTTGCATACAATCACAGCCCACAATAATACATAACTTTTGCATTTAATGCAATGGACTCCAAAGTTACTTAAACTTAATTCAATAAAGTTTTTCAAGGATATTGGAGGAAATTGCCATATATGTCACATCTAGGGTGGCCAGTTTTGCTTGGATGTTTTCCTGGAGGTTTCATATGCAACATAATCTTTAATGAAACATTAATCTTTAATTCCTGGAGACTCCAGAACAATCCTGGAGGGTTGGCAACCCTACACAGCTTTCACTTTACTTTGGAACCAGGTTAGACTTTTAGCCAATATTGTCTTGATTGCGGAATCATGGCTTTTTGGCCATTTAATAAACTTCTTCTTTAAAAACTTCCAATTTTCATTCATTTTTTTTCTATGTACATTTTTCCTTCCAATGAATTTTGCTCATAATTTTCATTGGTTTGGGAAAATTAGCCCTTTTGAAGCACCAGGTATTTATACTGGGCCAGTCCTCTGTTTGCCTGTATTGAGTGTAATCAGAGAATGATACTTGATCCCTAGGCAACCACCAACTTCTAGTTCAGTGATTAATTCATCTTTGTCAGTCATAATGAGGTTCACAGTAGTTACCTCATGTTGGGTGTAATATGTCTTGTGTTAGAAAATTAAAATCTATAATGTTCAGAAACTTGAATGATATTTTACTACCGGCTACATGAGACGTTCAGCTTCTGTCTCCCATATTGAAGTCCATCATAACACAGTATTAGTTTCCACATATTACAGACAGGTGCTTAAGGAGTATCTCATCCTATTTTCTGGTTTAATGTAGTAGTCTATAACAGACCCCCACCAGTACTCCCTCTTGGGCTTTGTTAGTTAGCACATTGATACACATGTATTCAAGATCTTGTGATTCTGAGTTATCAATAACTCTAAAACAGGTAATGGTGTCTTTAAAGTAAAGTCCCCCCTCACATACACCTCTTTTACCCACTATATCCTTCCTGAACAGGTTATACGTAGTGATTTTTAATATTCCAATCATGCAAATCATCCTGCAAGGTTGCAGTAATACCAAATATATCATATTTCTTCTCTTCCATGAGAATTTCCAATTCTTGTTACCCAGACTCCTAACATTGGTATACAAATAACTTTTAATGTACATACATATTTTTTTTCAGATGCTTTATTACACTTGTGTGATTAAACTGTTTCCCCAAAAACAAAAGTTGTTTTAATTGACAGTTTAGTATTGTAACACATACTTTGCAACTATTCCTGATTTTCAGAACCCCTTCATCTGTATTTTGTCCTCCCTCCTCTCATTTGTCAGTCATTTCTACTCCTAAATGCAAAACCTCACTGAATCACATTAATTTTGCTTTTTAAACATAATTTAGTTTAACTTTGATTTTTTTTTTAAAGCTTTCTATTAATTTCCATTTCAGATAAGTGAAAAGGAATAATGTTACAGTGTGCTAGAGTAAGAAAGGCAAATTAGTATTGAATTCTTGCTCATTTGTATTTACAGAATAACAAATTATATACAATGGGCTTATACTCTGCATTTTTGTGTGCGGCAATATAGATTTTTGCACAGCAAACTCAGGTTATATTTCTATTTCGCTACCAAATTCAGAAATGAAAAATTAGTTCCAGGTTGTCTTTTCACTAAAAACTTTTGTGTTTGTGGATGTGCAAATCATGAACCTGTTTTCTTCTCAGCTTCTAGAAAGCTTAAATCCAAACCCTAGAACCAGCTGTGCCCCTTTCCTACTTCTCCCCTCTCTCCCAGCTTTCTACTCCTCCCAAAAACGTATTCAGCAAGGCTTTTAATACTTTTATTTCCTTGTTCCTTTTTTTAAATCCATTTTCTGAGATGGTGGTGTACTGAAATGTATCTGATGTGACCAAATTGATCATTTATTCTGAATTTCATAGAATATTTGCTTAGAATGTGATGCAGTCCACTGAACGAATTCCATTGACTTCAATAGATTTTGGAACAGGCCCCCGAATCAATAGACTGGTTTATATGTCTATTTTCCTATATTTACTTGGTACCTTCCAGGTATGTAGCAGACTTCAAGTCAACTTCATGGATTGGAAAACAGTTCTGTCAATGAGTCTTGATGTTCTCCAGTCGCAGTTGATCAGCAAGATCGTATTTTTCTGTGCATGTTCTGAGTATTTATTGAAGTGAATGGAAAAATTTGCATAGAAATTGAAATGATATATTGCCTTTTGTCTATATATCCACTCGTTTTAAAAACAAACGAACAAACAAACCACAATTTGTAAATTAGGTAGTCATTATTTTGAGTTTTAGGAATTATTTATCTGAAACATTTGAGCAATGTTGACAAATATCTATTTCAGAACACCAAAGTATAATATAATGCTGAATTTTACATAAATAGTACATTCAAAGTAAACTCGTTGTCCAACTTGGGGATTTTAAATACTTTCCTTTTTTCTTTTGATTTAGTTCTTCATAAGGGAGAGAGGTTTAACTCTAAGATATGGGCAGTGAAGGATTACAAAGACAAGATAAAATAGTGAAGATGCTTATACTATTATTAGTGTATTTGGTAAGTAAATAATGAGAACTTCCTTTTCTTCATCATGAATGTTGGAAAATAATTGCATAAACTAGTGAGGTGGAGTAATTTTATATATATTTAATACAACTATTAATATATAGAATGCAGTATTTTGAGAATATCAGTTTAAGTCAATGACAATTAGTTATACATTCTTCCAGTTTAAAAATTACTCTATTCAAATTGCATGTGACACATCTTTCCATCCCACTCTTCTGCCCCTCAAAAATCCACCTCTCTCTGAATATGCCCACATGAAGGATGGTTTGATTGGGCAGAATAAAACATATATGAATTTAGTGCTTGTGCAACATGTCAGTCTATTGACTTCTGAAGTTGGAGCAAGATCCCCAGGGTTACGCGTGAGTACATCATTGATCATCTCTCAGTGCAAGGTGCCAGATTTAAGGCATAGGAGTCAAGTACTCTATTTATGCAGAAAACAGCAACAGCACAATTGGCAACAATGCAAGCTTCCACTGCCATATCAGTGTGCCTGAACTCTGACCCAGAGAGACAATCTGTAGGAATGAAGGTAGTTCAGTATCCATAGCAGATTCATGCTTTGACCTTACTACTGAAACTACCAAACAGGGTGATAACTTAGTGGCAGCTGTGATGTGATGTGGATGCCCTTCTACTTGGAACTAGACTGACTACCAAAATCATCTTCCAGAATGTGCTTTTGATAAGTGATTAACTGGGCCTTAGTCATTTAATCAAAAAAGTGTGTGCACTTGAGACAGAATGGTAAATGTACTGAGTTTGATGCTGCAGTAGGATTTGCTCATGGGGACCCTTGCATCTCTGCAGGGTTCCACTGATTTTACTGAGACTCTGTATTGGTGTTTCTGCTTGTGGTGCAGATTGCAGCATCAAAGCCGTAGTTTCTAGCTTGGTCAGAAGCTGTACTCAGAAAGCATGGAAGGTAGAAATTGCATCTCTATGTGTATTTAATGTATTAAGCAAGAAAATAATTGTGTAACTATTGGTGCAAATTTAAAAAAAAAACCTTTTGAAGTGTTCATCCTAAACTCTGGGTGCCATTGATAATCTCTTTAAAAATGTATACTTAAATATACAGATTCTATTCTTTTTCCCAGATTACAAAACCCAGATATACAGATGGTTTAAATAACTGAAGCCCACTCTTGCAATTTAGAACAAATTAGAGGTATAAAAATATAGGCCAACATTTTCAAAAATGGGTGCCTGAAGTTAGGATCTAAAACCATATTTAAACACCTAAATAAGTTGCCTGACTTTTTTTTTTTTTTTTTTTCTCAAAAGTACCAGTCACCCACAAGTCCTACTCAAGTCAGTGGGAGCTGCTGGGTGTTGAGCACTTTTGAAAATCAGGCCACTTATTTAGGCATATTATTTAGGCAATATGAATTTAGGAGCCCAACGTTACACACCCATATTTGAAAATTTTGGCCATATTCTAGAAAGATATTTCCAGGGAGATGACATTAACTGAACCATCTTGTTTACAGAAAAGACCTTTTCTCAAAGTGAATTTAAAATAATAAATTATTATTTTAATATCATTTGTAAGTAGTATTAAGTAATAAGATTTGTGTTGGGTTAAAATAGATATAATTATACATTCTATTTTAATTAATTTTATAAGATTGTATAGTGTTTAAAATCAATTATTTGGCCTAAATGTAAATGTCCAGATTAACTGTAAAGCATTATTGCTAATTTCTTTTAACTATTTGTATTTTTTTGAAGTTGAGTAAAGTAATTTGTGAGACGGGGGATTGTAGAGAGCAAGAGTTCAGGGACCATGCTGGAAACTGTATCCTCTGCAAACAGTGTGGACCTGGAATGGAGCTGTCAAAGGTATGTATGGGATATATTGTCATGTGACCCTTTCTTGATTTTTTTCCCCCCACAAATATGTTTACATGTATGGTTAAAATAATCAATATCAGTTTATGCATGAAAGAACTTTTATGGGTTCAGCTTGTTGTCCACATGTATCCTTTTTTAAAAGTATGTAACTTTTAGTTCCTATACGTAACCCAAGCCTATATGGTTCAGAAAATAGTGATGCCATGCAGTACCCAAACAGCGATGATTAAGGCAATTTAATCAGGAACCATAAACACTAAACTGATTTTTAAAGACATTAGAATTTTTTTCTCCCTCATAGCACTACAGCATAAGAGTGTTTGGGTGCCTTACCTGCAGGGCTTTGGAGCGGAGCCCGGAGCTGGAGCGCGGAGCAGCTCCGGAGCAGTGGAGCTGCAGGTTTTTGCCTGGAGCTGGAGTGGAGCCGGAGCACAGCTCCAAAGCCCTGCTTACCTGTGCATTTCTTATCTCAACACATTTGGATTTTTTTCAAGTGTAACCTGGTGTCTGGGTTTCCTGAGTTTATAATGCTTGATTGTGGGATAGTTACAATATCTCTCTAATATTTTTTTACTTGTAAATTACTGATAAATACTATCAACCTAACTCCATTTTTAACATCCTTTTTCTCTGGGAATTTCCTTATTTTTTAAAAATTGAATACAAACACTGGGTTTCTTGTTTAAAGAGAATGCTACCGTGTGATATTTTCAATGGATTTGAAGATATGATATATATTACAAATCTTAAAGCATGTTTTAAAAATTTAACTTTTAAGGGTGAATTCACCAGTACATGAAAACAACATAAAGCAGCCAGGTTCCACTAGCTGGGTAAACGATATTTATAGCTGCTTTTCATGATAACACAAAGCAAGTAGTGCGTACTGGTGTATCTGGATCTTAATTTGCAATTGACTTATTGATTTAGAGCACTATCCATGAGACCTGCACAGTCCCTGAGTCACAGTATCACTATGCTTTGAGTTCCCCCAGCAGTGCTGCCTCAGTTCCTCCAGCAGTGCTGCCTCAATGCTTCTATTTTCCAGTGCATTCAGCTGCAATATCCAGCCACCTGCCTCAAGGGGTGGAGGAACTTGATGGGGCCAGTGGTGAAAGAGAACAGTCCCAGCAGTGAGGGAGGGAGAGACTCGCTGAGGGACATCATGCAGCTCCTCCCCCACCTTCCCCGGGAGTCTCTGGCATCAATTGGCGAGCTCGGGGGAGGGGTGCTGATTAGCCAGCATTCCCCATCTCCCAGGATTTATCTTGGAGCAGGGGCCATGTGGAGCCTCTTTCAGCTCTGTTCTAGCAACTGTAATAAGAATTCCCCTGTGTGTGTGTGTGTGTATATAGCACATGAGGCAGTGTGCTTTAGTGCATGGTCTTGCAAATCCTTACTCATGTGAGTAGTCTTATTGAAGTAGTTGACTTGAATAGAACTTTGTGTGAGAAAATGTTTGCAGGATTGGTCTCAGATTATGATCTCTTTGCAGCATGTTATGTCATCTGTGATTTTTTACAGAGCTATGCACAAATCTGACACTTTATACATTATATTAATACATTTTTAAAACAAATTCATTATTAATGTGACCATTACTACTCTATTTTATATAGTGCAATAGGTGTGCTTGCCGCTTAAAAGGCAAATAAAAAAGACAAATTCCTGCTGTAATGAGTGTACAATCTAATTTAGGTTTAACAAAGAAAACTATAAACAAAAATAGGATGGCCCTGGCTTATGACAGTAAATAGATCAACCTATATGGTTTTGTTATATATTCTTTCAAGTAGTTCCAAATGCTCAAGAGAGGCAATTAGTTTAGTGATGAACAAGTTACTGTAACTGTCTGTTTGTACATATGCATTATGACATTAACCATTCACTAACTGTATCAGTAAGCTTCATCAATACATGTAATTGTAACTATATTATACAAATACATTAGAAGCAAGAGGTAGACAAAGAATAGAGTAGGCCCATTAATCAATGAGGATGGGAAGACAGCAACAGAAAATGCAGCAGTGGCCTGTGCCAAATGCCTCTTTTGTTTTAGTTTTCACCAAAAAGGTTAGCAGTGATCTTACAACTAACATTCTACCCTGTTTACATTGATGTTCACTATAAGTTAAGAATTACTTAGACAAGTTAGGCTTTGTTTACACTAGCAAGTTCCTGCGCAGTAAAGCAGCTTTCTGCTATGTAACTCCCGAGATGTACACACTGCCAAGCCACTAGTGCGCAGAAACTGCGCAGTTGCAGCACTGTAGAAAAACCACCCCGATGAGAGGCGTACAGCTTTCTGCGCTGGGGCTACAGCGCCGCGGTGCCAGTGTAGACACCCTGGTCGATTACAGCGCTGCAATTGGCCTCCCGGAGGTGTCCCGCAATACCTGTTCTTGCCTCTCTGGTCATCAGTTTGAACTCTACTACCCTGTCCTCAGATGACCAACCGTAAGCCCCACTCCTTAAATTCCTAGGGAATTTTGACAGTCCCCTTCCTGTTTGCTTGGTGACGTGTGCACTGTTCTCAGCGCATCTTTCCAGGTAATCATGCCTGCTGCACGCACCAGATGATCCCCCGCTTGGAGCAATGCTGAGCTGCTGGATATCATCAGCATTTGGGAGAGGAGGCTGTCCAGTCCCAGCTGCGCTCCAGTCATAGGAATTATGATACCTACGGACAGATTTCATGACGCATGACAGAAAGGGATCATGACCGGGACACACTGCAGTGCAGGGTCAAATTGAAGGAACTGCAGAACGCCCACCACAAGGAGGCAAACAGCCGCTCCAGAGCTGCGCCCATGAGCTGCCGGTTCTACAAAGAGCTGGATTCGATACTCGGTGGCAACCCCACCTCCACTGCGAAAGCCACTGTGGACACTTCGGTGGCTCACATGCCAGTCGAGAGTGGACCGAGCCAAGAAGAGGAAATCTTGGATGAGGAGGGGGAGGGGGACCTAGAGGCAGAGGATAATTCAGAGGTCAGAGATGCATGTAGCCAGGAGCTCTTTTCTACCCCAGAGGAGGCTAGCCAGTCACAGCTGTTGGAGCTTGGCGAAGAGCAAAAAGGAGAGGAGGCCCCTGGTAAGTGGCTTTGATTTTGGGAATTGCTGAATCAAGCTGTTGTGGGCAGGAGGGTTGCAGAAAGCAGGCTTGTGTCTGTATGATGCGCGTACCACCACATACCTAGTCGGAGTGATGGAACAGGGTGTTGATTGACTCCCTCACTTCATAGGAATCTGCCTCAGAGATCTCCACAAAACTCTCATGGAGATACTGGGCTATCCGCTGCCGCAGGTTCTTTGACCAAGCTGCTTTGTTTCTTACCCCATTAAGGGTAACTTTCCCACGCCACTGTGCCATCACTCGGGGGGGAACCATTGCTGCACAAAGGAGAGCTGCATAAGGGCCAGGGCGGAAGCCACAGTCTTGGAGAAGACCCTTCCCTGATTCCTTGCTCACCCCCAGCAATGAGATATCTTCTATAATTAACACAGCCTGTGGAAAATGTGGGTACAGTAATGATTATAAGGCCCCCCCACCTACAGTGTGGGCTCTCCTGAAGAGCCATGCATACAGTACGGTCCGGGAACACTGATTGCCCCTGCAGTTACTCATCATTTTGAGGGTCTTGTTGCTCATGTTGCTCATGTGTGCTTGCCTGGGGTCAGCCAGTTAGTGACAGGTATGTGAATAGTGCCTGTGTTTTAAATCACTGAATGAGTGGTCTGTGTGTTGCAAACAATACTGCTTCTGTAAAATGTTGCATTTTGGCTTCACAGTTACGACCTTGGAACCCCAGCCTCCTCCTTTATCATTGCTGGATGAACAGCTGCGCAGAATTAGAAAGCAGCCACGAAGAACTAAAGAGGACTTTCTACGTGATGTCATGATGCACTCCGCGGCCGAAAACCAAGAATTGAAGGAGTGGTGGGACAGCGAGAAGAGGGACCGAAAGGAGAATGCAGTGCGCCAGAATGAAGCCGTGGAGTGGCTCTTCAATGTTATGGAGCGCCAAGTGCTACTAACACTGCAAACCAAGCAGCTCCACGCCCACGCTCCCCTGCAGTTGCTGTCGCTAAACTCTTTCCCATGTGCCCTCCAGACACCACCAACACACTCTTATCAACCTCCTAGCTTCATTCTGTTCCCCATCTGTCCGTCACAGTCTAGCCCTGCGGACTCCCAGTACCCACTGCACTCAACACCCATCCCTCTGCAGTTTAGCCCTGATGAAGTACAGTACCTGCTGCACTGTACTCCAAAGGACAAGGTTGCATATGATACCTGGACATACACAAATCTTTCACTGTCCCAGGACCCCACCTCCTACTGGGACCCTCCCTTCCCCCATCTCCCACAGTGCTGATGTGATTTTTTGTTTGTGTCCCTCCTCCGGTTGTTATTTTTTAATAAAAGAATTGTTTTGGTTTGAAAGCAATCTTTATTACACTAGAGGGAAGGGATCGGATACAGAGGGACCTAGACAAATTAGAGGATTGGGCCAAAAAAAAAACCTGATGAGGTTCAACAAGGACAAGTGCAGAGTCCTGCACTTAGGATGGAAGAATCCCATGCACTGCTGCAGACTAGGGACCGAATGGCTGGGTAGCAGTTCTGCAGAAAAGGACCTATGGGTCACAGTGGACGAGAAGCTGGATATGAGTCAACAGTGTGCTCTTGTTGCCAAGAAGGCTAACGGCATTTTGGGCTGTATAAGTAAGGGCATTGCCAGCAGATCGAGGAACGTGATCGTTCCCCTTTATTCGACATTTGGTGAGGCCTCATCTGGAATACTGTGTCCAGTTTTGGGCCCCACACTACAAGAAGGATGTGGAAAAATTGGAAAGAGTCCAGCAGAGGGCAACAAAAATGATTAGGGGTCTGGAGCACATGACTTATGAGGAGAGGCTGAGGGAACTGGGATTGTTTAGTCTCCAGAAGAGAAGAATGAGGGGGGATTTGATAGCTGCTTTCAACTACCTGAGGGGGGGTTCCAAAGAGGATGGAGCTCGGCTGTTCTCAGTGGTGGCAGATGACAGAACAAGGAGCAATGGTCTCAAGTTGCAGTGGGGGAGGTCTAGGTTGGATATTAGGAAAAACTTTTTCACTAGGAGGGTGGTGAAGCACTGGAATGCATTACCTAGGGAGGTGGTGGAGTCTCCTTCTTTGGAGGTTTTTAAGGCCCGGCTTGACAAAGCCCTGGCTGGGATGATTTAGTTGGGAATTGGTCCTGCTTTGAGCAGGGGGTTGGACTAGATGACCTCCTGAGGTCCCTTCCAACCCTGATATTCTATGATTTATTCCATTAATTGAAAGCAAACAGAGCCCTGCAAAGCAATAGGCAATTTTCTTAAACCTTCACAGTGCATCGGCTGCACTAATCACAATCACCTCCTAACATTACAAGCACTGTACTCCTGAGCATAGCAACAAATATTAGTGGTTTTCAGCTTCAGATTGCTGCCTCAAGACCTCCCTGATCCTTATGGCCCTGCGCTGTGCCCCTCTAGTAGGCCTGGTCTCTGGTTGTTCAAATTCAGCCTCCAGGCGCTGAGTCTCAGCGGTCCAGCCCTGAGTGAAGCTTTCATCCTTCTCTTCACAAATATTATGGAGCGTACAGCAGGCAGCTATAAGCATAGGAATATTGTCATCGGCCAGGTCCAGCCTCCCATATAGGCAGCGCCAGCGAGCCTTTAAACAGCCAAAAGCACACTCAGTAGTCATTCTGCACTTGCTCAGCCTGTTGTTGAACAGCTCCTTGCTGCTGTCAAACTTCCCCATGTATGGCTTCATAAGCCACGGCATTAAGGGGTAGGCAGGGTCTCCCAGGATCACAATGGGCATTTTGATTTCCCCTACGGTGATCTTCTGGTCTGGGAAAAAAGTCACTGCTTGCAGCTTCCTGAACAGGCCAGTGTTCCGAAAGATGCATGCGTCACGCACCTTTACGGACCAGCCTGCATTAATGTCTGTGAAACGCCCACGGTGATCCACAAGCAACAGGAGAACCATAGAGAAATACCCCTTCCGATTAATGTACTCGGTGACCAGGTGGTCTGGTGCCAGAATTGAAATATGCGTGCCATCTATCGCCCCTCTGCAGTTAGGGAAGCCCATTTGTGCAAAGCCATCCATAGTGTCACGCACGTTGCCCACAGTCACGGTCTTTCAGAACAGGATGCGATTAATGGCCCTGCACACTTCCGTCAACATGAGTCCAATGGTCGACTTTCCCACTCCGAACTGGTTAGCAACCGATTGGTAGCAGTCTGGAGTAGCCAGCTTCCACAGTGCAATTGCCACGCGATTCTCCAGTGACAGGGCAGCTCTCCTTCTCGTGTCCTTGTACCGCAGGGCTGGGCCGAGCTCATCACACAGTCCTATGAATGTGGCTTTCCTCATCCGAAAGTTCTGCAGCCACTGCTCGTCATTCCAGGCATGCATGACGATGTGATCCCACCACTCAGTGCTTGTTTCCCGAGCCCCAAAGTGGCATTCCACTGTGGTCAGCACCTCCGTGAAAGCCACAAGCAATCTCGTGTCATAGCTACTACGCGTGGCGAGATCAATGTCGAACTCCTCTTGCCTTTGTATTTTAAGGAATAACTCCACTGCCACTCGTGACGTGTTAGTGAGAGCGAGCAGCATATTGGTCAACAGTGCGGGATCCATTCCTGCAGACCGAAGAGGCAGAGTGTGCAGTACACAAACCATTGAAAGATGGCGCCAAATGTGGATGGAAGCACAAGGATTGCTGGGATGTGAAGCAATGCATCACGGGGCATCGGAACAGGACCCAGGATGCCCCGTGACCCACTCCGCCTTCCCACAACTCTTAGCAGCAGAAGAGGAAGAGATGCTCTGTGGGATAGCTGCCCTGAGTGCACTGCTCCAAATACCGATGCAAGTGCCACAAGTGTGAATATGTTATTGTGCAGACAGCTGACAGTGTGAACACACAACAGCGGTTTCCCTTCAGCGCTCTCTGAGCGGTGATGTAACTGCCGGCAATGTAACTCTGCCAGTGTAGACATACCCTTTAAATGTCTTCAAGTTGGCAGGCACTGCCTAAATACATCCTAGAACACTCATGGAACTGAAGAGAGCTCTCTGAGCCATTAGCAGTTATCTTTGATATCTCATGGAGGACTGGAAAGATCCCAGAGGAATGGAAAAGGGCAAATATAGTACTTATCCATAAAAAGTGGATTAAGGACAACCCAGGGAATAATTGTAGACAAGTTATCTTAACTTTGATACCCAGAAAGATAATGGGAGCAAATAATGAAGCAATCAGCTTGTAAGCACCTACAAATAATAAGGTGATAAGTAATAGTCAACATGGATTTGTCAAGAACAAATCATGTCAAATCAATCTAATATTCTCCTTTGACAGGGTAAGAAGCCTTTTGGAGGGGGGAAGCAGTAGATGTGGTATATTTCGACTTTAGTAAGGCCTTTGACACGGTCTTACTTGATCTACCCCTAAGCAAACTAGGGAAATTTAGCCTAGGCAAACCTACTATAAGGTTGGTGCACAACTGGTTGGAAGACAGTACTCAGAGAGTAGTTATCAATGGTCAAGCTGGAATGGCATGTCAAGTGGGGTCCCACAGGGATCTGTCTGGAGTCTGGCTCTGTTCAGTGTCTTAATAAATTATTTGTATAATGACATAGAGAGGACACTTTTATAAAGTTTGCGGACGATACCAAGCTAGGAGTGGTTGTAACTGCTTTGGAGAACAGGATTAGAATTCAAAATGGTCTTGACAAACTGGAGGAATGGCCTGAAATGAATAGGATGAAATTCAGTAAGGACAAATGCAAAGTTCAACACTTAGGAAGGAATAACCATTGCACAAATACAAAATGAGAAATTACTGCCTAGGAAGGAGTACTGCAGAAAAGATCTGGGGGTTATAGTGGATCAAAATCTAAATATGAGTCAACAAAGTAATACTGATGAAAAAAAAGTCATCATTTTGGGATGTATTAGCAGGAGTGTTGTAAGCAAGACACGAGAAGTAATTCTTCCACTCTGCTCTGCACTCATAAGGCCTCAACTGGAGTACTATGTCAACTTCTGGACACTTCAGGAAAGATGTCGACAAATTGGAGAAGGTCATATTTTTGTTGCTCTTCTGTGGACTGAGGAAAGGTTGGAAAAAATTGGGTTTGTTTAGTCTGGAGAAGAGAAGACTGAGGGGCAAAGTGATAACAGTCTTTAAGTATGTAGACGGTTATAAAAAAGAAAGTGATAAATTGTTCTCCTTATCCACTGAGGGCAGGACAAGTAAAAAAAAAAAAAAAGTAGTAATAGGCTTAAATTGCAGCAAGGAAGATTTAGGTTAGACATTAGGAAAAACTTTCTAACTGTAAGAGCAGTTAAGCACTGAAACAAATTATTTAGGGTGGTTGTGGAATCTCCCTTACTGGAGGTTTTTAAGAACATGATAGACAAACACCTGTCAGGGATGGTCTAGGGGTAATAATTAGTCCTGCCTCATTGTAGGGAATTGGACTAGATGGCCTATCAAGGTCCCTTCCATTCCTATATTTCTATGATTCTGTGATTCTATATTGCTATGTAATACTGTTGAATAGTAGCATCTGGAAATAAACACATTATGTCAGTTTATGGAAGAACTAAGGTTTTTTAAATTTACTTATATTTGTAAAGTCAGAAATATATTGATAATTTGAAAACTGTGCAGTTATAAATTCGATATACAATATATTCTCACATAAAAATGTTATAACACTATTTAATTTTAAGAAATACATGTGATACTTGAAATATGTTAAGCTTTGACAAGAGTTTGAGGGTAGGTCACATGAAAAAGACATGAATTGTATGTACTCGTTATTTTAAAAATATATTAAATTGCACTTAGTGAGCTGTATTTCTTAGACATCCCCAGAGACACATTATATAAGTTACTATTGGGAACTTTTTCTGTCTCCAGAGAGAAAAACTATATTGCCAAAATATATCATGCATATATGCTGACAAAATTTTTAATTATTTATAGAGAAAGTGTTTTGTATAAAAAGTGTAATACATACTGGATCATTATGACAAGGAAGTTAGTGCACATATGTAAGAATAAAAATGTTACCCTAAGTATCCAAAACAACAGTTCTCAAAGTCAATACACTGACATGGATTCTTCTAATCATGTGGAGTCCTATTGATTTCAGTGGGACTCAGCACTAGTGCATCAGCTTATAGGACCAACCTTAGGTCTAACGTTTCAGAAAAAAAGTGTACACTGTATTGTAGTTGGCAATTGCATTGTAGAAATAATGCTTTGTGATCAACTTTTAATTTGTACATGTACTGATTTTTGAAAATGAAATACATTTTAATGTTGCAATAACAAAAGCTATAATATGTTAATTGTCCTTTCTTATTTTAAAAGCTTTAAAAAAAACTAGGAAAAATCTAGAGTTGTTATGCTAGAGGAGCTAATAAGACCTTCAAAAAGTATGAAGACTTCAAAATATCAGCTTCTGCATTAAAACTTGCCTGCATAAATAATAGCTATATATAACAAATAGGATATTAAAGAGACAACACTGACTTGAAATCTAGCAAATGTTAAATTATAGTTTAAAAAGTTTCAGATACTGTTTTATTCAGGTAGTTGGATCACTACTGTCACCATGACATCTGAGCAGCTTCCAGAATTAGGAAGTTAAACAAGAAAACTAAAATCTATCAAATGTAGTTCCACTCCATTTCCTCCTATTTCCCAATGGAAAATTTTGTGTGAAGTTCTATAATTTTGTGTACATGCTCATTTTATTTTTCAAATAAGCAAATGTTATATGTTCTATTTTTAGGTAAAACAATGTCAAAATGTACTTTCATTTGGACTGGAGTATTGTGGGATTTGTGATACTTGGTTTCCATAGGAGAATGTTCTGTAGTCTGGGGCCAGGCCCCCAAAAATCCCTGTCTCCCACATAGATGCATTTCATTCTTTATTATGGACAATTACATTGTTCCTAAGGAGTGGGGCTGTTGAGGACAGTCATGGTTCCAAAGGATAAAGTGGTCTTTTAGGTATGCTGGGCCCAGATCATTTAGTGCTTTGAAAATAAGGATTGAGAACTTAAATTTAACAAAATGTTCTATGGAGAGTCAGTGAAAAGAACAGAGTAATGGAGTAATATGCTGTCAGTAATCTGTGTCACTAATGAGGTGTGCTGCTGCATTCTGCATCATCTTCAGTTTTTTCAAGTTTGATGTTTTTTCAAACCCATATAAACTAACTTGTAATCCTGAGAGTATACAAAGGTATGTGTTTGTCATGGCCAGATCAGCAGCAACTATGAGACACAGTCTCTTAGCCAGTTAGAGATAACAATAGAAAGCATTTTTCTTGGATACTGCTATAAAATGGCTCAGCATCAATGAGGAATCTGCAGAATTGCCAAACTGCAGATTGTCTCAACAATCTGTGAGTTTACATTTTTGGGTTGTATCTATGGAAGCCAGCTCTTTCAAGGTGTTTCCCTCTGCCTTCAAACACCTCTGTCTTTCTGGTATTCAACTTTAGCCAGCCCTTTCTCATCCAGATGCTGATCCTAGCCAGACATTAGGGTAACTTGGTGACCGTTCAGTGTAGGTTGCAAATGACAGTTGTGTGTCTTCCACATATTGCTAATGCTTGATTCTGAGAAGGTTTACCATTTCTCCCAGTGGCTGCTATGACCGATGTGATGCTATGGAATCATGGACAATTCAAAGACTATAGTATCAACTTTATAAATGTTACATGTATCTTTATGGGCTGGTTACTGATTGTGTTCCTGGATAAATGGCTAAAATAAGGTATGCTTCCTGCAGGAGCTAAAGTCAATTGGGGTAGGGGGGACAGGTGTGGAATTCATGAAAATCTCCAATACTGAAACAATGTGGGTAACAAGAGTTTTGTGCTGTTTCCCCGTGGGGTGAAACTTCACAAATTGGACTGACTTGGTTCAAAGATTTAAGAAGACAAAGAACTTGACACTGTATAAAATAGCAGCCCTGACATGGGGAGAGGGTCACTCATGCCATCTGAGAACTGACAGGTATGAGGGCAGGTCTTCACTATGGGGGGGGGGGTCGATTTAAGATACGCAAATTCAGCTACACGAATAGCGTAGCTGAATTCGACGTATCAGAGCCGACTTACCCCACTGTGAGGACGGCGGCAAAATCGACCTCCGCAGCTCCCCGTCGACGGCACTTACTCCCACCTCCGCTGGTGGAGTAAGAGCGTTGATTCGGGGATCGATTGTCGCATCCCGACGAGACGCGATAATTCGATCCCCGAGAGATCGATTTCTACCCGCCGATTCAGGCGGGTAGTGTAGACCTAGCCTATGACTCTGACCAACAGAACCAGGACCTGCAAGAGGACTTGAAGTATTTTAGAACCTATCTACCTGGGTCTCCATGTGAGCAATGGGTAACCTGGTGATATAAGCTATTTGTTTGTTTTTTAAGTTATGTTTTCTCTTAAATGCATTTGTTCTGAATAAATAGTACTTTGTTTTGTGGAAGCTACTTGGTTGCTGGTTAACCTGTTAATTGCCCTAGGAAGAAGAGAACTGCAGGTGCTGAACTGAAGTCAGACCTGCTGAGTTGATCACAGTGAATTGCAGGGGTATGCAGCTAAGATCCTGGACTAGTGGGAGAGAATTATGGGTTTCTGTCCCTAGAAAGATGATGGCTGGAGATCTAAGACCTAGATGGGTTGCCCTTAAGGAAAACACGTGGTGGTCACAGGTGCTGTTAACCCAGGATCTGAGACTGCTGCGTGTACATATTGGATAGAACCAGAGAAAGAGTTAATCCCTGTGAAGGGCCTGGCGGCATAGATGCTGTTTCCCAATTCTGCTATCTCAGCACTTGAGAAAGGATTCAGAACACTTACGAGCATTGCCTGGATCTCTTCCTCCCTCAGGTAAGATATGTCATCCTATGGAGAACCATATCTAATATTGCAGAGAGGTCCAGGGGTCTGGACGTTTGCCTTAACACTATAAATTATTTTAGGGCATGATTATCTTAGGGCAATGTTGTTTCTATTCTGAATCTTGGCTTGAAACCAGGTTATGAGGGGATCTATGATAGTGGCTGTGGAAACATGTTTGAAGGCAGCTTTGTGCAAGCTTAATATGAAGCTTGCACAGAAACAGGTGATAGACTGGGTTGTAGTTGGCTATGTCTGTTGCATCTAGCCAAGGTTTCTCCACAGTTGTTCTAACTATAGTAAGGCTTTGAGGTGGGAAGGATGATTATATCTACAAATGAAGTATTAGCAACGTCATCCAAAAGATTTGTTAATGATCTCTTTTACTAACTAAGAAGGGCAGGGACCTCATTTTCAGTTGTCTCTCTAAGTATGTCCAACATTTCCTATAACATAAACAGGCTGAATTCATTAAATGAAAGCAATCTATTTATGGGATCCAGTATCATACATCCTGTCAAGCTCTCCTGGATGTGGGTGATCATTTCAGTTAAGATAGTTGCAGCACATAATGGTGAGTTCTGCTGTAGGCACTCCAGGGTAGTGAAGCAGATCATCACTGTGTATAGTTCTTTTCTGTTTTAGTGGCTTCTGCAGAGATGGAGAAGGATTTTTTGCAGGCCAGGAAATCAGTCTATATGTAGGTCTAGAGGAGTGTTTCGATCTGTTTCCTTCTTAGAATTGCACTATCATCATATGAGTGTCTATCATTTTCTTTTCACCATATCCTCTTTCCCACGTGTGTGGCTTTAGTAATATATGCATAGTTCTCAAAACATCTTTCCCCTATTGCTATTTTACAGGTCTACACAGAGGGAAGCTTTACTAAGCTGAATCTAAGTTTGTGGATACGTGTTCTTGAATGTGCGCATTATATTTTAAGAATGTTAGTTACAAATGTCATATAGACTCTTTCATGGCATCCTGAGTCCCCAGCCCTAATATCTTATGGGAGTTGTTGGAGGGTTCCTGATGGGCCAAACTAGGTTTTGTCAGGACCCAGAAGAGCTAAATGAGACTTGTCAGGGAATAAGACGACTACTAAACATTGTGAAGGGTTAGGAGTAGCCCTGATGAGCATTCTTAAGGCTTGTGTGTGGTTGGGAATCTAGACAAGTGCTTTAAGAGTCACAAGGAGGGTCCAGTGAGTCTTCTCCCCTCCTCCCCCATGTACCTCAGGAGGGTCACGAAAAGGGGAAATGCCTCTCCCTGCAAATACTCTGTTCTCCAACCCCTTACCCCCATTGCAGAGCTTCTGAGGCTTGCAGGAGCAAGGCTTCCTTCCTACAGATCTTAGGAGATGCTCAGTAGCATTCAGGGTGGTGGTGGGAGGTGTTAGGGAAGAAGGAGTTGAGGAGACCCAGGCCTTCTCTACACTACAGAGTTTCGTCAATGCAAGTCACGTCGTTGATCAGAAACCAGTATAATTACATTGCTTGTGCATATTCACACAACTCTCCTTCTGTTGGCAGAGCGTGTCCACAGTTGGCACTCTAGCATTGACAGAGAGAGCAGTGCACTGTGGGTAGCTATCCCACTGTGCTATTTGCCACCTTCTGCAGCTAGGAATAGTGGGAAGGTGGAATGGATCACAATGCATCATGGGTGCGGGCTCAATATCCCATAATGCATTTTTTCTGTCCCATCATTCCAGGGGCTTCTGATTGCGTTTCACTGCATTTTTAACGGCCCCAGTTTACTATACGCCTGCCTCTCTGCCTGAAAGGATGGATCCTACACTTCTTTCTATTGTTGTGGTAACTGTTATGAACACATCGCGGATGGTCATGCTTCCAATATGAACAGGAATCAGAGTTGCCTGACCTGCTGTGTGCCATGAAAAGATACAACACCAGATTACTTTTGGGATTCACGGAGCAACTGCACATGGTGGACCGTCGCTTTTGGGCTTGGGAAACAAGCACTGAATGGTGGAATCGCATTGTTATGTAGGTCTGGGATGACGAGCAGTGACTGCAGAACTTTTGGATGCGGAAAGCCACCTTCCGGGAAGTGTGTACAGAGCTCGCCCCAGCACTGCAGTGCAAGGGCACCAAAATAAGAGCTTGCCCTCTCAGTGGAGAATTGCAAGGCGATCGCTGTGTGGAAGCTGGCAACTGCAGACTGCTACAGGCCAGTTGCGAATCAGTTTGGAGTTGGGAAATCGACCGTTGGGGCTGTGTTAATGCAGGTGTGCAGGGCCATTAATTGCATCCAGCTACGAAGGACTGTGATTCTCAAAAATGTCCATGAAATGCTGGATAACTTTGTGGCAATGGAATTCCCTAACTGCAGAGGGGCGATAGATGGAATGCATATTCAAATTTTGGCCCCGGACCATTTTGCGACAGAATACATCAATAGAAAGGGGGAGTTCTCTATGGTATTGCAGGCACTTTTGGATCACCGCAGGCGTTTCACTGACATCAATGCAGGGTGGTGCGGGAAGGTGCATGATGCATGCATTTTCAGGAACACTGTACAGAATAGGTAACCATCAAGTGATCCATCCCGTCGCCCATTCCCAGCTTCTGGCAAACTGAGACTTGGGACACCATCCCTGCCCATTCTGGCTAATAGCCATTGATGAATCTATCCTCCAGGAACGTATCTAGTTCTTTTTTTAACCCTGTTATAGTCTTGGCCTTCACAACATCCTCAGTCGAAGAGTTCCACATGTTGTCTGAAGAAATGCTTCCTTTTGTTTGTTTTAAACATGCTGCCTATTAATTTCATTTGGTGACCCCTACATCTTGTGTTACGAGAAGGAGTAAATAACACTTCCTTATTTACTTTCTCCACACCAGTCATGATTTTATAGACCTTTATCATATCCCCCCTTAATCATCTCTGTTCCAAGTCCCAGTCTTATTAATCTCTCCTCATGTGGAAGCTGTTCCATACACCTAATCATTTTTTTGCCCTTTTCTGTACTTTTTTGAGATGGGGCGACCGGATCTGCACCCAGTATTCAAAATGTGGGTGTACCGTGGATTTATCTAGAGGCAATATGATATTTTCTGTCTTATTGTCTATCCCTTTCCTAATGATTCGCAACATTATATTCGCTTTTTTTTCTGCTACTGCACATTGAGTGGATGTTTTCAGAGAACTATCCACAATGACTCCAAGATCTTTCTTGAGGTGTAACAGCTAATTTAGGCCTGGTCTACACTAACCCCCCAAGTCGAACTAAGGTACGCAACTTCAGCTACGTGAATAACGTAGCTGAAGTCGACATACCTTAGTTCGAACTTACCGCGGTTCAGACGCGGTCCACACGCGGCAGGCAGGCTCCCTGTCGACTCCGCGGTACTCCTCTCGCCGAGCTGGAGTACCGCAGTCGACGGCGAGCACTTCCTGGTTCGACTTATCGCGTCCAGACCAGACGCGATAAGTCGAACCCAGAACTTCGATCCCCAGACGCCGAACTAGCGGCTGGGTGTAGACCAGCCCCAAGACCCCATCATTTGATATGTATAATTGGGGTTATGTTTTCCAATGTGCATTACTTTGCATTTATCAGCATTGAATTTCATCTGCAATTTTGTTGCCCAGTCACCCAATTTTGTGAAGTCACTTTGTAACTCTTCACAGTCTTCTTTGGACTTAACTATCCTGAGGAGTTTTCTATCAGCTGCAAATTTTGCCACCTCGTTATTTACCCCTTTTTCTAGATCATATGAATATGTTGAACAGTACTGGTCTCAGTACAGACCCCTGGGAGGCACCACAATTTACCTCTCTCCAATCTGAAAACTGACCATTTATTCCTACCCTTTGTTTCCTATCTTTTAATCAGTTAGTGATCCATCAGAGGACCATCCCTCTTATCCCATGACTGCTTACTTTGCTTAAGAGCCTTTGGTGAAGGGCCTTGTCAAAGGCTTTTTGAAAACTGAAGTACACTATATCCATTGGATCACCTTTGTTCACATGCTTGTTGACCCCCTCAAAGAATTCTAGTAGATTGGTGAGGCATGATTTCCCTTTTCCAAAAGCCATGTTGACTCTTCCCCAACAAATCGTGTTCCTCTATGTGTCTGACAATTCTGTTCATTACTATAGTTTCAACCAATTTGCCCAGTACTGAAGTTTAGGCTTACTGGTCTGTAATTGCCAGGATCGCCTCTGGAGCCTTTTTAAGAAATTGGCATCACATTAGCTATCCTCCAATCATCTAGTACAGAAACGGATTTAAAAGATAAGTTACATACCACAGTTAGTAGTTCTGCAATTTCGTAGTTGAGTTCCTTCAGAACTCTTGGGTGAATAGTATCTGTCCTGATAACTTATTACTGTTACATTTATCAGTTTGTTCCAAAACCTCCTCTAATGACACCTCAATCTGAGACAGTTCCTCAGATTTGTCACCTAAAAAGAACGGGTTAGGTTGGGGAATCCCCCTCTCATCCTCAGCCATGAAGACCAATGCAAAGAATTCATTTAGTTTCTCCACAGTGGCCTTATCCTCCTTGAGTGCTCCTTTGACATCTTGATTGTCCAGTGACCCTGGCAGGCTTCCTGCTTCTGATGTACTTAAAAAAGAATTTTGCTATTACTTTTTGAGTCTTTGGCTAGCTGTTCTTCAAATTCTTTTTTGGTATTCCTAATTATATTTTACACTTCACTTGCCAGAGTTTATGCTCCTTTCTATTTTCCTCAATAAGATTTAACTTAAATTAAGTAACCTTTAATGCTGTTCCATAGATCTTAATAAAAGGAGGCCAGTAAAGTAGAGTTTTACAGTGGTGGGGTGATCTATGAAGTGGCAAAAATGTATTACACTTATTGAATTCTGTTGAACATCTTTGATTTTAGAGCGCAGTCTCTTTTCCAATATACTTCAAATTTGGTAGAAAAGGTATAGAATCATAGAATATCAGGGTTGGAAGGGACCTCAGGAGGTCATCTAGTCCAACCCCCTGCTCAAAGCAGGACCAATTCCCAACTAAATCATCCCAGCCAGGGCTTTGTCAAGCCGGGCCTTAAAAACCTCTAAGGAAGGAGATTCCACCACCTCCCTAGGTAACGCATTCCAGTGCTTCGCCACCCTCCTAGTGAAATAGTGTTTCCTAATATCCAACCTAGACCTACCGCACTGCAACTTGAGACCATTGCTCCTTGTTCTGTCATCTGCCACCACTGAGAACAGCCGAGCTCCATCCTCTTTGGAACCCCCCCTCAGGTAGTTGAAAGCAGCTATCAAATCCCCCCTCATTCTTCTCTTCTGGAGACTAAACAATCCCAGTTCCCTCAGCCTCTCCTCATAAGTCATGTGCTCCAGACCCCTAATCATTTTTGTTGCCCTCTGCTGGACTCTTTCCAATTTTTCCACATCCTTCTTGTAGTGTGGGGCCCAAAACTGGACACAGTACTCCAGATGAGGCCTCACCAATGTCGAATAAAGGGGAACAATCACGTTCCTCGATCTGCTGGCAGTGCCCCTACTTATACAGCCCAAAATGCCGTTAGCCTTCTTGGCAACAAGAGCACACTGTTGACTCATATCCAGCTTCTCGTCCACTGTGACCCCTAGGTCCTTTTCTGCAGAACTGCTACCTAGCCATTCGGTCCCTAGTCTGTAACAGTGAATGGGATTCTTCCGTCCTAAGTGCAGGACTCTGCACTTGTCCTTGTTGAACCTCATCAGGTTTTTTTTGGCCCAATCCTCTAATTTGCCTAGGTCCCTCTGTATCCGATCTCTACCCTCTAGTGTATCTACCACGCCTCCCAGTTTAGTGTCATCTGCAAACTTGCTGAGAGTGCACTCCACACCATCCTCCAGATCATTAATAAAGACATTAAACAAAACCGGCCCCAGGACCGACCCCTGGGGCACTCCGCTCGAAACCGGCTGCCAACTAGACATGGAGCCATTGATCACTACCTGTTGAGCCCGACGATCTAGCCAGCTTTCTATCCACCTTACAGTCCATTCATCCAGCCCATACTTCTTTAACTTGGCGGCAAGAATACTGTGGGAGACCGTATCAAAAGCTTTGCTAAAGTCAAGGAATAACACATCCACTTCTTTCCCCTCATCCACAGAGCCAGTTATCTCATCATAGAAGGCAATTAGGTTAGTCAGGCACGACTTCCCCTTGGTGAATCCATGCTGACTGTTCCTGATCACTTTCCTCTCCTCTAAGTATTTCATAATTGATTCCTTGAGGACCTGCTCCAGAGTATGCTACTCTGCACCTAGCTGTAACCTTACCCATTGTGATAGACCCAAGCCAGTTGGGTACAGCAGAGTAGTAGAAAGCAGATATACTGGCCACTGGATAAGCAGTTTTCTGTTCCCTGACTGACCAGAGCGGGGGCTGCTCCATGCTAGGGTGGACACATGACTTCAATTAGCCTGCAAAGAGTCAAGTGAGGCCTTTAAGCTAATGTGAACACTGACTCTAATTAAGGCCCCTCTGATACTGTAAAAGGGCTCACTCTGGTCAGGCCGGGGGAAGGAAAAGGGAGCCACAGGAAAGGAAGTGCGGCTGAAGGGCTGGGTAATGAAGACACCCTCAAGCCACTGGAAGGGAGCTCTAAGGTAAGGGTAAAGAAGGCGTTAAGAGAGAAAAGCGGGAGCGCTGTGGGAAAGTGGCCCAGGGAAGTGTAGCAGCTCTGGCAGTGAAAGGTCGGCTGCCAACAGATGTTGCCACTAGGGTCCCTGGGCCGGAACCTGGAGTAGAGGGTGGGCCCTGGTTCCTCCCAACCCGCCACTACAGAAACACCTCCTGGGAGGGGAAGACAGGCCCCTGTCAGGACAGGAGGCTAAACTGTTCTTGAATAAGCCCGTAGGAACAACAGAGACTGTAGAAGTTCTCTCACCAACCTCCTTGCTGACTTATGATGACAAGGGCTCAGTAGACTATAACCCTGGCCCTAGAGAGAGAAGTGCTACATGGAGAGTCGCAGTGAGCCTCTGAGGCTAGCATAAACCGCCTGGAAGCGCGGAACCCACGGAGACCAGGTCGGACCTCTGCCACAACATATAAAGACTAATATAGTCTCTTCATGAATTTCAGAGTGAAGCCAAAATCAGAATTAAAAATGGAAACTCAATTGCAATCCTAATCTATGGTCAAGCAGTTGCAACTATACAATAGTACAGGAGCAATTGTAGAACTGACTCTACACTGTGCTTTCAAATGTATTGAGTAAGCAAACTGGAAAAAAAAACTTTTTCTCCTCTAATTTGAGCTCCGGTAATTGTAGTTTAACTTGTAAAAATAGTAGGTTTGGGAAAAAATGAGACAAATGTGATTTTAAGTTGTCCCTTTTTAAATAGAATTGTAGCTCTCAGTATTAACAAAAATTACTACACCGTGTATGCGAAACCAACTTTTTAAACTGCTTATAGCTTATTTTTATTCTTTTACTCATGGTTGGCCAAGAGCACTACCAGTTTCACATCCTCCCCTTTAGTCTCGTTACATACGTAGGGTGAGAAAAGTTCTCACTATAGTAGCAACCCAGATGCGACATCAGGCCTATACTGTGTTTTCATACCTGGATGACTGGCTCCTGGTAGGCCAATCTCACTAGGAAGTCATAGCAGCAGCAAGTTCTTTTTTGGTACCTTCTTGCTACCTTAGCTGTTGCATAAATGCAGGGAAGTTCGTTTTGTCACCCACTATGACAATAATTTTTGTAGGAGAATGGCAGCATTCAACCTCTGCAAGAGCCTTTCTCTGCACAGACAGATTTTATGTGATGTGCAACTTGATCCCTTGCATCACCCACAAACTGTGGTGTGCCAGTGTTTCTCTGTTAAGTCACATGCACCTACGTTACGTCATTCGCCAGACTTTACTTATGGTGCCTTCAAACTTGGCTATGCTCCACCTTATGACCAAACAGGAATCGCATTGGCTCCATGACTGTTCCCACCAGAGTTCTCACCTCCCTTGCTTGGTGGTCCAACCCAAGCAAAATCCTCGTGGGGACGTGTTTCAGCCCAAGGGCCACCATCCTGACAGACTCCTCCCTTATGGGGTGGGACACTCACCTGGACTACCACATTGCTCAGGGTACCTGGACCATAAACTTTCTGGAAATGAGAATGGTTTGTCTTGTATACAAGACCTTCCTTCTCCTCATACACTCTCTCCATGTACAGGTAATATTAGACAATATCACCACAATGGTGTATATAAATAGGGAGGAGCAAGATCCCGTCTCCTATGCCTAGAAGCAGTCAGACTTTGGAACTGGTGCATCAGAAATAACATGATACAGGCCGCATATCTCCCGGGTGTACACAGCACCCTGGTAGACAAGTTAAGCAGACGTTTATCTGCAGACCACAAATGGGAGGTCCACATCACAGTTCTAACCAAAATATTCACACAATGGGGAACTCTGCTATGGGACCTCTTTGCATCCCAGACAAATAAAAAGCTTCCATGTATTGCCCCAGGGAAGCCATAGGCCATGATTCCCAGGGCGACACTCTCCTGCTTCCTTGAATGGATGGTCTCAGATACGCCTTTCCTCCCATCTCTCTACTACTGCAACTTCTATGGAAGATCAGTTGCAACAGAGCCACACCATCCTCCCAGCACGCAACTGCCTCAGACATTTCTGGTTCATGGAACTCACAATGATGCCCACATGCTCACCTATCAGGATCCACAACATTTTAGGATCTCCTAACTCAGGTGGGGTCAAGCACCCCAAGATCAAGCACCCCAACCTTGGCTCATTCCGGTATTTGGATGGGTGTCGGAAATAGAATGTTCAGGTTTCACACCTGTTCAGGAAATCCTTAACCAAGATAGAAGGGATTTTACTAGAGCCTGCTACCTGGCTAAAAGGTGGCGTGCTTTGGCCTGGGCATGTCACCACCAACAATCGCTAGATGCCATAGGTATTCCAGTTATCCTAGACTATCTCCTCTCCTTAAAAACTTCAGGTCTAGCCCTTAATTTGCTGCAAGTACACTTAGTAGCAATTAATGCCTTCCTCCAGCAGAGGGACAATTTGTCTTTACACACGTGGCTACTGTGAGACTTATGAAGTGCTTGATCAGGACTTTGCCACTGGTCATTATACCTGTGCCTCAATGGGATCTCAACTTTGTCCTGTCAACATTCACAGGTCCACCCTTTGAACTGCTCTCTGACCCAGTACCCATGAGGCTGCTGGTTCCTCTGGTACCAAGGGCATGGTTAAACCTAAGACTATAAAGTCCTAGGCTCCAAGAGGTCATCAGTACCATCAACAGAGTGAGGTGGCAAGAAGAGTACTACCTCTTCTCACTCAGTACCTAAGAAGCCTGCTCACACTTCATCTGGAGATGATGATCTCCAATCCTTGCGAGGTCGTAGACCTTTTTCTCCAGTTGGGCCTGCAATTGAACATTCAAAAATCCACCTTACTTCCTGTGCAAACATTCAATTCATAAGAGCTCATTTTGATTCAGTAGCGACAAGAGTCTACCTACCAATGCACAGATTCATGGCCCTATTCAACATAGTCAATACAATCCAGATCAGCCTTCAAACTATGGGCCAGAACGGTCTTCAGCTATTGGGACATATAGCAGCTAGTACTTTCGTTATGGACCATGCAAAACTGTGAGTCTGATGCCTTCGGGGTGGCTGAGGACTGTTTATTCACTGAACACACACAGTCTAACTACACTACTTTCCATACCCATCTTCATAAAAGAATCTCTCAATTGGTGGAAAAATCCTCACAATGTTTGTGCAGGAGTCCCTTTCACTTGCCCTCCCCCAGCAATTATAATGACAGATGCATCCCTGTTGGAATGAGGAATGCATCTGGACACCCACACAGCCCAGGGCAGGTCGACATCTCAGGATAACACTCTGCACATCAACATCCAGGAACTCAATGCAGTCAGATATGCCCATCTCCAGTTTCCACTACTAATCAACCAGCAAGGAGGGGCAAGATAGCCCACTCCCTCTGTGCCGAGACTGTCAGATTTTGGAATTGGTGCATATGCATTCAGATTATCATCACAGCAGCTTACTTCCCAGGAGTTCAGAATGTGACTGTGGACACACTAAGCAGACACTTTTCTCAAGATCATGAGTGTGAGATAGATTCCATTATACTGCACCACATATTACAGCAATGAGGCACACCTCAAATAGACCTGTGTGTCATGGTGGTAAATAAGAAATGTGCTCAGTTCTGATCCAGAGGTGGTCTGGGTCACCAATCCTTGGGGGATGCCTTTTACCTTCGGTAGTCATTGGGTCTAGTGTACATGTTTCCCCCACATGCTTCTAATAGCCAAAGTTCTACTCAAAATAAAAAAGGACAAAGACAGAGTTATTCTTATAGTCCCAACCTAGCCCAGACAAACATGGTTTCCTTACCTGATATATCTGGCTGTTTCCTTACCGATCACTCTCCAGGCTACTCCTCATTTCCTATCCCAAGAAGATGGAAAGATCCTTCACCCCAGTCTTGGGGTTCTTCACCTCAAAGCATAGTTGATCGATGGTTAACGGGATTAGAGAGGATCTGTTTGGAGAAAGTAAAAAGAGCGCTATTACACACCAGAAAACCATCTCCAAGCTACCCTTACTTACAAAAATGGACGAATGTTGCCTGTTGGTGTGACCTCAAACACATTCTACCGGCAACCTCATTGCTGTCAAATATACTGGACTACATCCTAGACTAAAAAAACCTGGGGCTGTTGCTGAGTTTCATTAGAGTCCACCACGCAGCCATCATAGCTTTCTATTCCGCAATAAAAGGTTATTCCATATTCGCCCACCCAATGGTGATCAGGTTCCTCAGGGGGCTCGTAAATCTCTTTCCACCAGTCAAACATCCTACTCCAATTTGGGACCTCAATCTGGGTTTTGAATATCATACAAGATTTCTGTTTGAACCGTTGGGTACCTTCTGCAGCATGCTAAAAGATAAAGATGGAAGCACTCAGAAGATAAGACCCCTTCCTTGTCCTACCTTAATTTTTTAAATAAACCTAGCCATTTAGATTATTGAGATTATGACAAGTCACCATTAATGCAAACAAAAAGTACATTTAGTGACAGTAAAGATTGCATTAGGACATAGCCCTTCCACCCAGAACATTAAAATCATGAAAATCAGGAGTTAAAGGAAAAGTCTCCTGTAATCCTTGCCACCTCCATATTGTCTACAACATTGTCAATTACTCACTCACTCCAACACTCCCATATGACTTTCACTTGCATTAAAAAGCACTACATACACTGTCGTTATCAAACTTGCACTGTAACCCAAAAGAAACTGCAATCTTATACACTCTTTTAACAACAAATCAGCACATCTGATTGTCACACATTCCAAGTATTCGGGAAATTAATCTCTTTTATCATTGCTAAGATCCCGGTTAAGATTTTGCGATACAGCACAAGTTTGATGAAGTTGGAGCACGTATTGCATTTTTGGATGTTGCAGATGAAAGTAAAAGCTTTATGGGAGTCGGTTATTAGCAGTATTGTAGGCAATATGAAGGTAGCAAGGAATGTGGCAGACTTTAACTTCTGATTTCTAAGCTTTTAAGGTTTTGTGTAAATGGGGTGTGACCTGGTGCAAACCTAACTGTCACAAAATATAGTTTGTGTTAATTTCCTAGGGCTTTTTTTATATGGAGTTGGTATACCTCAGTGAATTGAACTGCCTGTATCCAGATTGCCCCCACAGAACCGTCTCAACCCACACATGCATCCCCCCATACTAAGCCTCTCCACACTTGGATCCTGCCTTGCTGAGCCTGCCTGCCCACACCTGGTGCACCTGGCATGGAGGGCAGGGTCCTAGGGTGTTCCTGGGGCAGGCCCGGTCCTTGTGCTTTGTCAGGGTCGGGTGCAGCCTCACCGCTGAGTCCACGTCCCGGGGGGGAGCTGCACAGTGATCTCCCACCTCTGTGTAGCCAGTGGCCTGTGCTCCCCAATGCCTTGCTGGAGCCTCCACATTCATTTGACAAATAAAATTTGAAGAATTTTAAAATATTGTGTACAGATTATTTTTTTTTGACGCAGAATGCCCTCAGGAGTAACTGATGTACACATAGCTTGTGACTAAGGCCATTGGAAATCTGTGGGAACCTTCTGAAAAGTTCTGTAGAAGCACTAACAGCAATCAGGGCCACTACCTGCACATTGCCCCAGTTGGTCCATTTATATACCCCACCCTCCCTCTAGTGCAGGATCTATTTCAACTCTGGGGTCAGGAGAGAGAGAAGAAAGCCAGATGGAAAATGCCATGTTGAAGGTTGTGTGGATGTCTGAAATTGTGCCCCTTGTGTGTATGCATTTTGATACAGTCTTTCAATTACATGATCACATACTGTTTTTCCCCCTCATTCAGTGCAAGGCTGGATGAACAAGAACTATGGTTGCCCATGCAACCTTAAATGTGGAATTTCACAACTTTTGAGTGCTTGATTTTGCAATATAAATAACATTATTTTAACAGCTGTTTGTGCAAAATTATGTTTAGCTGCACAATAAATAGGTACATAAAATGACATGAATACACAATATACAGTTTATATCCTTTATAGATCTATGTGTATATCTGTGTGTCCATCTGTACCCTTCCGTGCAAGCTGAGGAGAAGTTCTGTGGCAGATCTCGTATTTTGCTACAGAATGGGAAAACGAGGGTGGGCTTGTTCAATGTCTTGAGCTGTTGTACAAAAATCTCTTGTGAGGTAGAAAAAATAGTCAGGATCCTCTAATCTTCCGCAGTGTCTCTGCTAGTGGCCACAGCCCAGGTCTGCAGGCAGTCTAGGTGGTTAGTGCTAAGGATTCCATTTTTCATTCACCAATGTTTTTCTAGGGGAGCACAGCCTTTTTTTCTCTCTCTCTCTTTTTGCACAATCTGGCCTTTAGTTTGCGACTAAAAATCTTTATAAATGTGCAGTTCTTCAAGTGATTGCACATGTCCATTACACTGTAGGCACATGCACGCCCAGTGCACAGACTGCTTCAGTGCGCTGAGCATGCACACACCACCAATGAAATGGACATGTGCAGCACATCTTGAAGAACAATCGTTACAAAACAGGTAAGTAACTAGGGTTTTTTTGGCAGAGGGGGTGGGTTTTTTAGTATTGTGCATTTACAATATCTGTTTCTCTTTCTCTCAAAACAGTTTGGGCCTTTGTCATGTCTTTAAAACTTGTATGTGGAGAGGGCATTCTAGTCATGGTCTCCCCATGCCTGAGGAAAAAAGGGGGTGTTTGGGAAAGCATCACCTGTGTAGTATAGTAGTTGCTGTCCCTTTGAGGAGGTATCCATGTGTGGCTAAGAGGATGTGACTGGTTGGGATGGAAGGATTTCATTTTATAGATTGTTCTTACATCCCCCAGAACAAAAAACAGCACAGAATCCACTCAAGTTTAATTCATCTAGTGGCTGCATTAAGTTTTGTTCTGAGTTCCTCAGTGTTGTGAAACCCTCATTCCTCACTACTCTCCTTTACGAGAACTACTGCCAACAAAGAAGTTGGGGAGAGCCACAAACAATTGTGGATAAGATTCTATATTAATAAAATGCCCTTATATAGAAATTGTCATATCAATTCAGACCTGTAATCTGTTCTGTTCTCTACCCTGTCTCCAATAGCGGTCAGTACCAGATGCTTCTGAAGATGCTTTAAAATGCCTAAAGCACAATTTTGCAATAACATGCCTGTGAGGGAAGTGTTTTCCTAACTTGAGGCAATAAAAGCTGTATGTCCTAAAGGATGAGATTTATTATACCATATACATTTTTATCCTAGCTCATGTAACTGGTTATTTTTATATAAATGTCAAATCCTTTTTAAAATTTGAATAAGCTCTCTACCTTGATAATATCTTGTGGGAGTGAGTTCCACAGATTATTGATTACATTTGTTGCCTTTCAATTTTACTTGGTGTCCGTTTCTTCATGTAGCATGAAAGAGGGAAAATGGGCACATCTGAATTATCTTCTCTTTACTCCTCATTTTATGCCTTTCGTTCATTTCCTCTTGACATTTAAGTAGTACTAATCTTTTAAATCTTTCCTCATTTGGACATCATTCCATAATTCTCCAGACCTTTGTTACTTCTGCTATAACCTACATTTCCATATCATCTTTATTTTTGTATTCCTACCCGCTCAAAAATATTTCTCAAAATTGTGGAAATTAAAAACTAATTTCTTTGCACAAATTAGTTGTTGGGGTAAGTGACCAGCTCTTGCAATATTCAGATTTAATAAATGTCATCATCTTCTCCTGATTCACAGAGGTCTTGCAGCTTTTCCAGAATTGTGTTGGAAACTGTTAGTTAAATAGGAGATAGTTAAATTACTAAAATTCTTAGTGGGTAATGAACATTTCAAGCCCTTGTTCTCTGTGTCCATTAACCAGCCCTATGTTGTATTTGCCAACAGAGATTTTAAACCTTTGAAGATTTGTCCTCTCTTCAGCAATTAACTTTGTTCACTTTAGCTATGCACCTTAATATCAAAGTGTTCCTTTCCTGTTTTTGTAAATGAATAAGTGCCCAAATACTGCATTTGTCCCAGGTTCTGCACATTCGCATGACCAGCTTAATTAAAAAACAGACAGCTCAATAATTCTACCATAAGCTGCTAGTAATGAAGCAATTGGAGTCCCTGAAGACCTTTATCATTGAAATGCTCAGTGGTTTCTCAAATAAAGTGGATGACTCAGTATTACTTATAGAAGTAAGGGAGATTATTAGCAGTGGAAGACACATTTGAACTTGCCGAAAATGATGGCTTTTGTCTCTAGAAAGACCAACTCTCAGTAATAATTACACTCCCAGAAGTCTCTCCTTATTCACACATTCAATGTTTGAATAGCTTGCTATTGCTTGTTAATCCCTGCAGGAATGCGGCTTTGGATATGGGGAGGATGCACAGTGCATGACATGCAGGCTAAACAGATTCAAGGAGGACTGGGGATTTCAGAAGTGCAAACCTTGTCTGGACTGTGCAGTAGTTAACCGGTTTCAGAAGTCCAACTGTTCTGCCACCAGCAATGCAGTGTGTGGGGACTGCTTACCAGGGTGAGTCATTTTCTGTAGGTGAAACTTGAAATACAAAATTTAAAACAATTTGCATTAATATTTACTTGTTTGTGTGATCTGGAGAAATGAGTACATAATTGGGAGTCAGAAAATCCAGAGTACTAATTCTGACTCTGTCAACAATTTAGTATATGGCCCTGAGCAAATCACTTCACTTATCTATCTGTTTTCCCACTTGTAAGATCGGGATAATAATATTTACCCACCTACCTCACAGGAGTATTGTGAGGAGTAGTCCATCAATGTCTGCACAGTGCTTTGAATACAGAATGTGCGATAAAATGCTAAGTATTATTATTACTGTTATTTCTTAAAGAACTCAACATCTGATTAGACATTTCCAAACTGCAAATAAGTTCCAATTTGACTTCTTCCTCTTACCTCTCCAAACCAATTTAAAAATGATTATAAATGTATTATCAACCCAACACTGAAGTCAAAATATTTTCTAAATTCTGATGAAACCTCTTTAATCTTGAAACTTTATTTGTGGGTTAACCTTTACACTTCTCATTATCACTGTGATATTTATGAATATATTTTTTACTTCTGAAAAATATTAAATATGTTTAATCATCAGGTTTTTACATCCTAAGATTTGGTAATAGGGAGCTAAATTCTGTGTTCAGTGCCCATGCTGTGTTCCTTACTTTGAATGGGATGTCACCCACCACAAAGGGCACAATTTGGTCCTATGAATGCGTATAGTCACTAATATTGCTATCATTTACACAGTGTACTGTGAATTACCTGCAATGGTTTAATGTAAGTGAGAAAGAACTAAATCTTTATATTGTCTTATCCTGATCGAAAGTTAATACTCATTTCTAGTTCTAATTCCCATGGTCTCTAGACATAGGATTTCTATAGGATTTGAATAGGTTGTGTTATTCAGCTAGAGTACCCATTTGAAAATCTTACCAAGAAGGAGTAAAACTTCCTATTTATATGTATATGCATTGTGCTTTACAAAGCAATAAAGCTACAGATTCCCTTCCCAAGAAGTTTTCAATCTACAGCAACAAAGAATGAAAAAATGACGGAGTGTTGAAAAATAATGGCCACAACAGTGAGAGATTGAATTATGCTTATAAGACCTGATCCCTTGAAATGAGTTGAAAGAGTCCTGTTAACTTTAGTGATTTGCATTGAGGCCCATCTTGTTTGTGCCTGATTTCCCCCACCCCAATACAGTATAGCTTGAGGCAGTGTCTGGAGTGAAGTTTGATAAGTTATAAGTGGTCATTATAGCACCTGAGAATGTTAATCATTTAGGCCCTGATCCTGTAAAGACTTGTTTACATGCTCAAGACTTGTTTACCCACCGTGAGTAGTTCCATTGAGATCAATGCAGTTACTCAGTGTGTAAAGTTGAGTGCATGTATAAGTCTTTGCAGGATCACAGTGCTATTTCTTATGGTGTACAGATTCATTCCATAGCTACCGTTAGGTCTAGAAGATTGTTAGGACTATCACAAATTTATAAACATATGATTTATTTTCTTCATCATCGGCCAAAATATTTGTTTGCTTACTCCCACTACCCCAAGGCCACTGCCCATCCTTGATTATTCTTATTTAATATTTTTAATTCAAGACTGGTGGTGATGGCTTGTGCTCAATCCTCCTTATTCTTACACTAAATTGATGAATCAGTGAGCGTGATCTTGGGGGTTGTCAACTGTTGAACATTAAGGGATTTGGACAGAATTCACTGATGATTGGTCAAATAAATGAACAGATCAATTCATCAACATGGCATCAGTGTTGCGAATCTCCTTTTAACTAAACAAGTGACAAACTGGGACTTGTGGTTATTTCACAGACCTTGCTGAGTTTGTCTCATCTTGTTAGTCCCACACTATCAATCTGTCTCATCCATTTGTAAAATTAGATTGTAAATTCTCTGTGGCAGGGGCTGTTTTTGTGATTTGTTTTTACAGCACCTAATACCTCAGGATCCTGGTCGATGATTGGTGACCCTAGGCATTACCATAATAAATACAATAAATAATTGCCAAGGACTAAGTCACCATTTTATTCCTTCTTGGCAATTGTATAGCAATTCAGATTATTGTCCTACCTGTGAGTCATGTATTTTATTCCATCACTAAAGGGCTCCTAATTAGGTTTTCACACGTACCCATACCGACTACAGGCATTTTTTAGCACCTTTTGGACATGGGCTACCTGTGCCTTTGAGAGAGTGTGCAAACTTTTACCTCTATCCCTATTCTGTCTCCTCTGAATCCAGAAGCGAGTTTTCTTCCTCTAGGAACACTTAGCAATGCCTAAGCAACAACAATTCCGGTTTGTTTAAATAATATGAGATGTATTCAATAGAGAAAATAAAGAGAGAGGAATTAAGCATAACAAAAAATAACTAATTTAAAGATTATGCAAAACATAACTAGCTAAATGGTTTAGCCTATAGTTAAGGAGAATTGAGTTTTGCATCTCAGCAATGGTCTGTATTGCAGTTGCATACTGGCTTTTAACATCCTTCTGTTCTATCTAATGTGTGCTTTCTCTGTTCATATCACAGCATCAAACTAGTTTGTTGAGCTGTTGATATATTTTATTTTAATGGGTGCATTGATAATGGGTTTTTTAAATATTAAAATTTGTCTGATTTGTAGGCAATCACATTATCACCAACCTGGTGCCAGTACAATCAATACTTTGTGTTATTTTAGATAGATCATAAGTGTGCTAGTCACATCAAAGTAAACATTTAATCCAAGAAGTTGCCTTGAAGAAACCACAATTTACATGATTCAAACCTAGTACAAGGCTCGAAACAAAATTAAATAAGTTGGTGAGGTGTTGTAGGCTGTTATACTCTGGCACAGGTTATTTTAAAACCTAACTCTCAAAAGCATATTAGGAAGTTCTCATTTATCCTCTGCTACTTCTCTTATCTGTTTTAAGATTGTATCCTGATGCCCATCACCATAGCTAGCATCTGAGCATTGTGCACAAAATCAGTAACAAAGTTCATAAAGTCTCGGCTCTTCTCTCTTTTCAGGGTCAAATCTCTGCTTGGGTTATAGTGTTTGGATTTTATATTTTTGGGGGTAGTTTATTGATTTGTTCGTTCAGGAGTTCTTTCTTTGTTTATTTTTTGTTCATTTGCTCCTCCTTATAGCCATCTGACTTACTCCTCATGCCCTATGTTTCAACCCTGTGTATTGCCTCACCTTGCTTTATTTAGCTTGTTTGCGAATAAGCTCTAATATGGGTGACAGATTCAAGTTGTAGATTTAGCATATTTTATTTGTACCATGCCCACAGATGTGCTAAATGCCTCATAAATAAATAGACAGGTCCCTGCCCCCAAAAGCTTACAGTCCAGAATTTAAATATGATATGAGTGACAGCACAAAAGGGAACGGCGTGAGGGTGAAACATGGATCATAGGGTGACTTGGCTACTTCATATTCATTCTTTGATGAGTTTTGTAACATAAACATTCTCCTAGTTCACTTCTTGTACAGTTCACAACAGAATTGTGTTTGAGAGAATCATCTTGGTTTTCTGAAGGTTTTGCAGAGTAGCATGTTCTTCTTCAAGTGCTTGCTCATGTCCATTCACATGTATGTGTGCACACACCACGTACACCATTGCTGAATGGTTTTTCCCTGAATGGTATCTGTTGGGTTGGTTCCAGTGCCCCCTGGAGTCACGCCTTCATGGCGCTGTATATAGAAGCCTGTTGCCTCCTCACTTCCTTCTTTCCGCCTGTGACAATCGCCGGAACTGCTCGTTCTTGGTCTGCAGGTTCTCTCCCCAGTGGACTTCTTTGTATTTTTTCCTGTAAATAGTTATAAAATTTTAGTAATTCATGTTTGCAGTTAGTTAATAGTTGTTAGTATAGAGTAGGACCCTGCTTAATGGGGTTCTTTCCCACCCTGGCATCAGGGCATGCCTCAGTCTCCGTGGTTTAAGTCATGCAAGGCTTGCCACAAGCCTATGCCTCTCAGTGATCCGCACTCAACCCAAGTGTTTGGGCGAATCCCACCTGCATGATCGTTGCAGGATCTATAGAGGTTTTAAGCCCCGGACTCAAAAGGAAAGGGAGCAGAGACTTAAGTTCCTCCTGATGGAGGTGGGCTCTTCATCCCTCGGAACTGGGTCACCCCGACTCGGCACCAAGCACCTCTGCCTCTGTGAGGAGTGTGCCAGCTTCCGTGAGGGACAGGCACCGCAGCCTGGCCTCCTCGGCACCGAGAAGAGACTCCTCATCAGCGTCACATGACTCCCAGCACTTCCACAGTTCACCAGTGTAGAGGAAGTTGGTGCAGGAGAGCATGCAGCACTGCTCCCATTTTCTGGTACTGTGCAAGAAACAGCGTAAAACAGACAGGGGGTGCTCCTCTACCCCAAAGCCTGCCAGTCATAAGGACTCTGGAAGAGTGAGACCCACCCAGGGCCACTCTGGCTCAATGACTGCTGCTGTGGCACCACTGACTCCGGCCCAGAGAGGGAGCTGTCAAGTCCAGTGCTATTGGACTCTCCTCCGTCAAAGAGCCATAGGAGTGCAGGGCTGGTGCTCCTGTCCGGAACTAAGGCATTCAAGGAGAGACAGGATCTGATGTCCCTCCTGGTACTGCCGTCGCCATCTAGACACGAGCCAGCACCGGAGGCAAGGACAATTATGGTACCGATCCCCCAGGTGCTGTCCAAAGGGAAGTCAGCAATGAGGGAGCAGCATTGGTCTCCCCTAGCCCAGCACCGCTTGCTGGCACCATCCAGCACTTCCCCTCCCTGGTCTCTGGGTAGTGAATCCTTGGCATCAGACTCAGACCCTGAGTCCTATGTCTCAAGAAGGAGCTGGAATCAGTTGTACCAACAGTACTGAATGGATTATATGAACCAAGGATTCCCACCTACAGGCTGGCCAGCATATTGGCAAATGCCAGTGCAATGGCCCTTTTGGACTCCGTGGGTTTTTCATCAGGCCTAAGGACCTCAGTCAAGGAGGTCCTATTCAGTGGCCTCAGAGAGAAGAGCCCCACCACCACCACCTCCTCTAGCGATGCAGGGACTGGACCAAGGCACTGAGCCAGGTACCGTGCTTCAGGGAAAGTATCGAGGGACCTGTCAGAAGCAAACAGACAAGAACAAGGACTGGTACCGATCCTAGGACCCTCTTTCCTCCTCACCGGACAAGGCGGGTGTGGAAACCTCAAGGGCACTCACTTGAGATGACCACAAGGCCCATCAGGAACTGCTAAAGAGGGTCGCCCAAACCTGTGGATCCAGGTGAAGGAAGTTGCATAGACCTCCCACACCATGGTGGACATTTTGGAACCGTCAGGTCCATCCAGGGTAGCCCTGCCCCAAATCGTGCCATTTTAGAACCAGTCAAAGCATGTGGCAGACTCCATCCTCTGTGCAACCTACGCCACAGAGGGTGGAGAGAAAATACTTTGTCCCACTGAAGGGGTTTGAATATCTTTACACTCATCCCCCTCCTGGGTACCTAGTAGTCTCAGCAGCAAATGAGCGAGGGTGACAAAGGCAATGGGGTCCTACCCTGAAGGCTAAGGATGCCAAAAAGCTGGACCTCTTTGGCAGGAAGATCTATGCTACAAGGGGCTCCAGCTTCACGTTGCAAATCAGCAGGTGCTCCTTAGCCGATATGATTTTAATACTGGGGAGCAATGACAGTTATTGCCCCAGGAGTCCAGAGCAGAATTCTCAGCCTTGGTCAAGGAGGGCAGGGCAGTGGCCAAGGTGTCCCTGCAGGCGGCTCTGGATGTAGCCATCTCAGCAGTTGTTTTGTGAAGAGCCTCTTGGCTACAGTCCTTGGGCCTCCCTCATGAGGTGCCTCAAACTATCCAAGACCTGCCTTTTGAAGGCACAGTGCTATTTTCTTAGCAAACAGATGCTAAGCTGCACAGCTTGAAGAACTCTATGGCTGTGCTGAAATCTTTGGATCTGCACAACCTGGCCCCGTTGAGAAAACATTTCAAGCCGCAACCATTACCTTGGTTCTACCAGTCACAACCGAGGCAGTACTATAGTAGAAAGCAAGGCAGGAATTACACGAGGAGGCCTCCTCCCCAACCTTCCTTGACCCAGGGATCTGGGCCCACCGAGCAGTCAGCTAGCTCCAAGCAGGCGTTTTGAGGGTGCACCCAAGGATGGCATATCTGAGCTATACCTGGATCCACTATCTTAGTAGACCAGCTATCCCACTTCTATTAGGGCATGGGCCCATATCACCTCAGACCGCTGGGTGCTATGCACGATAGGACTAGGATACACTCTGAAATTCAGTTCTTCCCCCCCTTCTCGCCCTCCCTCCCCGTCCCTCTTCAGGGACCCTTCTCACAAGCAACTTCTAATTCAGGAGTTGCGAATGCTCCTGCAAGTGGTAGCGGTAGAGGAGGTTCTTCTGGAGTTAAGGGGTAGGGGGTTTACTCCCAATATTTCCTAATCCCCAAAGGCAGTTTCAGACTCATTCGGGGTCTGCGAAACCTCAACAAATTCATGAAGAAGCTGAAGTACCACATGGTCTCCCTGGCCTCCATTATCCCCTCTTTAGATCCAGGAGACTGGTATGTCGCCCTCGACCTGAAGGACACATATTTTCACATATCCTTAGTCCTGGACCACAGACAATTCCTGCGGTTCGTTGTGGGATAGGTGCATTATCAGTTCACACTATTACCTTTCGGCCTATCAACGGCCCCTCAGGTCTTCACAAAGTGCCTGGTGGTAGTTGCTGCCTTCCTGAGAAAATGAAGAGTACAGTGTATCCCTACCTCGATGACTGGCTGGTCAGAGGCTGGTCCAGAGAATGGAAGCACACATTCAGTTAATATTGTCAACCTTCCAGAGGTTAGGCCTTTTGCTGAATGCGCAAAAGTCGACCCTTATCTCCATCTAAAGGCTTGAGTTCATAGGGGCCATTCTTGACTCAGTCCAAGCCAAGACCTTCTTACCAGAAGCCAGGTTCCAGACACTGAGCTCAATCACAGAGAACCTCAGGAAACATCCCACTACCACTGCGAGGACCTGCCCAAAGCTCTTAGGGCACATGGCATTGTGCACATATCTGGTAAAGCGCATGAGTTTGAGACTCAGACTGCTTCAGGCCTGGCTAGTGACAGTATACCGGCCAGGCCAGGACTGCCTGGACAAAGTGCTCACACTTCAATGCCCTCCTCTGGTGGTTGCCCCCAGAGGTGGTTTGCGCAGGCGTTCCATTCAGGAGACCACAGCTGTCGATGTCTCCTTCATCTGAGCCATGAGTCCCTTCACCTGATGGCTTGGAAGCTCCATGGCTGAATCCTTTGAAGTCAGCATC
The DNA here is from genome assembly GCF_002925995.2 of Terrapene triunguis. Lineage (NCBI taxonomy): Eukaryota > Metazoa > Chordata > Testudines > Emydidae > Terrapene > Terrapene triunguis. Next base: position 1,866,297 of record NW_020664492.1, read on the forward strand.
CTCAGGTCCGGTACAGGAATTTCTGTTAGGTAGCAGAAAGCATCCACCAGGGCTACCTACCTGGTGAAATGGAAAAGGTTCTCAATCAGGGCAGGACAGAAGGGGATCTTGCACATGCAAATGACAATACCATGTATTCTGGACTATTTGTTACATCTAAAGCAGCAAGGGCTGTCGATGTCTTTGATTAGTGTGCACCTTACAGCTATCTCAGCCTTCCACCCAAGCGTGAGCAGAGGGTCCATCTTTGCTAACGCACTCTGTAGCCGCTTTCTTAAAGGACTGGACAGGCTATACCTGCAGGTGAGACAGCCAATCCCACTTTGGGACCTTAACTTGTTTCTCTCAAGACTCACAGGGGCACCGTTTGAGCCGTTGGCGACATGCTCTTTGCTCTACTTGTCATGGAAGATGGCCTTCCTCATGGCCATCACCTTGGCCAGGAGAGTCTCAGAAATTAGGGCCCTTACTTCAGAACCACTCTACATGGTTTTCTTCAAGGATGAGGTCCAGCTGCACCCCCACAAGGCCTTCCTCCCAAAGGTGGTATTGCAGCTCCACAATAACTAGGACACTTTCCTCCCTGTCTTCTTCCCGAAGCCACCTGCCAGTTGCCAGGAGCAGAGGTTCCACTCGCTAGAGGAGCGCTGGCCTTCTTCATAGATAGGACCAGATCGTTTAGCAAGACTACTCAGCTCTTCATGGCAGTGGCTGATAGGATGAAAGGCCTCCTTGTCTCGGCCCAAAGAATTTCCTCATGTATTAGTTCTTGTATTCACACATGCTATGACCTGGTGAAAGTCCCTGCTCCAGCATTGTCGGCACACTCCACAATGGCGCAAGCATCTTCAGTGGTATTCGTGGCACATGTTCCCATCCAGGATATCTGTAGAGCGGCAGTGTGATTTTCAGTCCACACCTTTGCAACCCACTATGCCATCACGCAACAGGTTACAAATGATGCTGGATTTGGCAGAGCAGTGCTACAGTCCACTTTTCGTTGACTCCGAACCCACCTCCTGCATTTGCTTGGAAATCACCTACATGGGAATGGATATGAGCAAGCACTCGAATCAAAAACTGTTAGTAACCTTTCCATAACGAATGTTCTTCAAGATATGTTGCTCATGTCCATTACCAAACCCGCCCTTCTACCACTCTGTCAGAGTTGCCGGCAAGAAGGAATGACGGGGTGGCAGGCTCCTATATACAGCACCATGTAGGCTTGATTCCAGAGGGGCCAGAGCCAATCTGACCCTACAGATACTACTGAGTGAAAAACCTTCCAGTAACAGTGCATGCGGCATGTACATCCCCCTATATGGGAATGGACATAAGCAACACATTTCACAGAATAACAGTTATGGAAAGGTTAGTAATTGTTTTTTAAATTTTTTAAATACTTTTCAGATGTCATTCTACATAACTATATAAACTAGCCATATTGTAAGCAGTCCTCCAATTCTGAGACAGACAATTCTTTGCCAAAAATTAAAAATTCTGCACACAATATTTTAAAATGCTGCAAAATTCTGAATTTTTTTGTCAAAATAACACAATATAATCACACCAGTTTCAATTATTTTGCTAATTTATTTCAAAATACCTGACAGCAAGTATATCTGTAACAATACAGACAACAAAAAAGATTCAGGAAATGTTTTTTGACAAATAGATTCCTTAGTAGGAATATTAATACTGAACTTTGAGTAATAATTCATTTAAACTTCAATACAGAAACATATTTCCCATACCCCTCAGAAGCAGTGCAAAGGCTTGAGGGAGTCAGGGATAACGGATGATCTGAGGCAGAGGGAAGTAATTGCTGGGCAGGAGCCCAGGAGTGAACCTGGATGGTTGTTGGGTATGGGTGGGAGAAGTATGGAACAGGTTTATTTTGGGCAGGGGAATAATTATTAGGGAGTTGGGAAGCCTCTCCCATGCAGATCCTGGTTGACCCATAGCCTCCCCCATTCAGTCAGCCACATCTGCCCCATCCCTATGTGTCCCTGCACCCCTACGACTCCTTCTGAATCCCAGGCTGTGACCTCCCAGCAGTCCCATGTGCCTTGCTCTGTCTGTCCTGCACCCCCTCCTCCAATATTCCATGCCTCTTCATCTAGCCCCGCAGGCAGAGTGCTGTGAGGAACGCAGCCTCTCCCTGTCTCTCTCTGGGATTGGCTGAGCCAGTTGCCTCTGTTCTGGTGCCATAATAGCTCCTGGTGGGTGAAAGGAGTAACTGCAACACCTCTCCAGCAGAATGTATTTTCCATGGAGAGAAAAAAAATCTGTGGGGGACATGAATTCTGCTCATGCACAGTAGTGCAGAATTCTCCTAGGAGTAAAGACTCTACTGTAATAAAAAAATAATAATTACAAGCTGTTCTTTTATCTTCTAGATTTTACAGGAAGACGAAGCTTGGCGGCTTTCAAGACATGGAGTGTGTTCCTTGTGGAGATCCCCCTCCTCCCTATGAACCTCACTGTAAGTGCTCATTGTGTTCAAATTAGAACAGGACCAACTTTTGGCCTTGTACATTTTTTCCTACTTTTATCTAGAAAGCTCAGCTAAGTGTACTTTCATTGCTGAAACTGACCCACTTGCTTTCTCTTTAATCAACTTTGCTACCAAGAAAGTAAACATCTTTGTTTCAGTGCAGTTGCTGTGTTCTATTATGCCAAAACCCAATTGATTCAGCCCAATCCTGCAACAAAACATGGGTGACTTAATTTTTTTTGTCTCTTTCTGTAATTATTGGGTTCTTCTTCAAACTATGGGTGCTCCATTTCAGGTGTTGGTGTGTCCCTGCACCTTCAATCAGAGAATTTCAGCAGCAGTGACCGTCTGGGTCGTGTATACACAGTCCCCATCTCGTGGCGCCATTGGTGTCTCATCTAGCACGCGCAGTGTGACCCCTTCTGTTCCTTCTCAACTGTCCTCAGCCTGAGACTGAGTTCCCAGCAGTGTTACAGTTAGCTCGTTTAGTGTTGAACTAGTTTATCTAAAGTAGTTTAGTTTAATAGTTAGGTACTTACCCTCTCTTCCCCGTTACTCTAGCCCTTAAATAAAACCAAAAAAAACCAAAAACAAATTTTTTCCTTAGATTAGTTAGGACTCACCCTTACGGGTGAACCACAGTTATTCAAGCTATGCCTGGCTCACCAGGATTCAAGCACTGCCTTTCATGCCAGAACACCATGCCAGTGTCGGACGGCCTGTCCGCTGTTTTGGTGAGTCATACATCCCTCAGAAATGTGCCTAAATTCTTGCGCTAGAAGGGACAGAGACTTACATCTCAAACTCATTCTCATGGAAAAGTCCCTGCATCCGGCTTCAGACCCTGGCCAGAAAACCCCTTCTAGACAAAGGTCCCTGGAGACCTCACCCTCTTCACAGAGGAAGGCTTATTCTTCTAGAAAGTCAATGAGGAAAAGAGCAGCAATTTCTCCTCAGGGAGAGCCTTCCAAAAAGAAATAGTCTCCGGCTCGGTCTCTTTCCTCGGTACTGACCACACCACAGCTGAGTACCTATGAGACACTGGGATCCTTCAGCACTGCCTACACCGTGGCCTCTGCCAATCTCAGGCACACTGACTTGGAGTCGAGAGGCAAGAGCAAGCCTACCTCCTCCACCACAGCACTGTCGACACTGCTTAAGGAAGCAGCACTCAGACCTTCACCACAGGCGATGCCACTACTGCCTATTTTGCTAGCTACAGTGGCACTGATGACGACATCCGCAATGATGCAATCAGCAATGACAACTTTACCATCCGCACCGAGACCTACAGTGCCAAATACATCAGCAATGAAACCACCAGCATTGCAACACTTTCTTTATCATAAAGACCTTTTAGTCCTGTTGATACCGGAATCACCACTCTTTGGCACTGACGGCTCTCCAGTGCACGCAGGATGAGAAATATCTGATTCACTGCTAGCCTCTCCTCTGTCCAGTGAGGAGGAGGAGGATGTGGAAGAAGGTGTTTTCTCTTCAAGACACTCTTCCCCTGCTTGACCAATGCCAACACCTGGACCTCTACAACATAGGCCTTATTATGGATAAGACATGCACCCATGATATAGCCACCAATGGATGGGCCCACCTATGCTGTTCCCAACACACTGGCCTTACTAGGACCCATGGGCCACTTATAGAAGGCATCACAGCAGACCCTGAGCCCCTATAGGGAGGGAATTATATTCCCACCACCATCATCAGTGCCTGCACAATCAGAACCCACTGAAAACGCAACTGAGGAATGGGAGGAGGCTCTAGAACAAGACACTATATATTTGCTACCCATAACTCATCCTCTTCCCTAGATGAGGCCATCATGCCTCCCCCACCTAAGCCACCGACAATTTTAAACAGTTTGAAGAGCTCTTCAAATGGGTGGTGGACAGTCTAGAGATCCCTCTTGAGCAAGTCTTCCATTCTCCAGAGCAGAGCAACAAAGGTTGCCGACCCCTGGTCTAGATAATACTTAGTCTTGCCTTGAGTGCAAGGGATTGGACTAGAAGACCTCTCAAGGTTCCTTCCAGTCAGACAGTTCTATGATTCACATATGCTTTCTAGGTAAGATCTCAGCTCAACTTATGTCAAGTTTCTTAAGTTTCTGTAAAATATATACAGAAATCTAATCTTAGCTCAAATTGCATTTAAAATGGTATTTCAGATCATCTGTTTGCATGTTACCATTTTTTATCTTAAATTCTCAGTGAAATTGCATTTTACAATTTGCTTTAAAAAAAAGCCAATATTTGGAAATAAATATAATTGATACCTCATAAGAATCTCACATTCTTCATAGCACATAATTCCTTAAATGGAGTCAGGTGTAGAAATGGGGAAAACATGAAGAAAGGAAAAAGTTTTTGTTATATTGTAACTATTCTCAACTAAATGTTCACAAATTCAGTGTCACATTTCAGCATGTGAATGAAGTGGATAGAGTCCCCACATTTTGGTGCACCTTTCTGAAATAAAATTTTACATAATTAATCGGGAAAAGAAAACACTTTTCCTTTCCTTATCACATATAAAAATATTAATTTCTCGATCATCTCTTATATAGCAAATAAGTGTCCAACGTTCCTTTGGGAACTCAAAATGCACCAATAAAAGTATGTTTAAATCAGTTACATACATGAAGGCTGAATTTTGTGTTTCACTCCTGAAGTCTAGATTCCTTCTGTTCTGCAGTCTACAATGACTGAAATATAGGGTTATATCATTCCTCCCATGAAACAGCCATGAAAATTGAAAAGATATCCAAGAAGTTCTTGATTTATGTACCTGAGTAGGAAAGGTTTGGAGGCCTATAGGGCCATGGCCTCCAAACTTGGATGTCCTTAGATCTTCAAGAAAAATTCTTGAAGGGTCTTGAGATCCGATATCCAGTCTCTATGGATTTTGTAGGAATTTCTGCTTACAGGAGTAATATTAGCTTTGGAGGTAAGAGGCCATATATATCTGTTGATGAAAAGCACAATGAGAATTAGGTATTATTATTATTCATCTAGCTGAATTTGTCAAGCTTCACCTTCCAGGAACTGGAATTTGTCGTCACTATCTGTTAAAGAATCATCTGCTATCTGAAATCTCCCTATATATGTGCTTATAAACTGTGATAGTCATTTCAGTGTTCTATCGCATAAACTATGTAGAATGAGATTCTTAAGTGTCTCACCAAATCAAGATTTTCCAGACCTTGATTCATTTTTGTCTACAGTAGCACTTTTAAGAACATAAGCATGGTCATCCTGGGTCAGGCCCATGGTCCGCGTAAGCCGAGTATCATGTTATTTGACAGTGGTCATGCTAAGAGTCATTGATGGACCTATTCTCCATGAACTTAGCTAATTATTTTTTGAACCCAGTTATACTTTTGACCTTCACATTATCCCCTGTCAGTGAGTTCCACAAGTTGACTATGCGCTGAGTGCATTACTGCTTTTACCACTGTTGGAACTGAGCTGGTGGCAGCAACTTGGGAAATTCTAGCGAAATTTAGTGTAGATACCATTAAACATGATTGATTGTGTATTATAATGAGAACAGAATGCTTATGCAGATACCATGTATTTTTTTCCTTGTAAAAATCAAAGAAAAGGTTTTTTAAAAAATCCATAGCTACTAAGCATGGTTTGAAACAAGGACTAAGTCTATACCAGTGCACAATTCTTAGGACAATTTTTTAGCGCATTTTAATTTTAACTTTGTCTATATATGTGTAATATAAAATGGTCAATTATTTAATGGAAATTCTTCACTTAGTGTAATATTTCCGGTATGATATGTGAACTAAGGGGTTGAGTAGTCTGATCTTCACTGGTCTCTGACATGAGCTTTCTTGTTTTAGGAAAGTCTTGACTCCAGTCCTCAAAGCAGCCCAGAAGGTTTTCTATATAAGGGACTGATAGGGAATTCTCAAAGAAGAAGTGAATAAACTGATGTCTTGTAGGGTCCATGTAACATTAAAGGGGGGGAAAGTCTCTCTTTTGAGTCTTAACTAGAAAACACAGTGGTGTTGAGAAACGTAAATGACAAAACATGAAAATACGCTTTACCCCCAATCCTAAGTACGGTTTGGCTTTTAGATGTCTAATGCTCTATCACTCCTTAATCCCTTTCTTCTTTCAATGTGAAATAGAATGACAAATATTTGTGCAGCTAACTCCGTTGAGCTATTATAGAGGAAAAGGAAAAGTTTGAATGTCTTGCTCCAATAAATTAACTGTCTTGTGAGCTGCTTTGGCAAGTTTTTATTTGCTTATGAACACTACCATAAGGGCATGAACTTCCTGGGCTAAAGGTTCATAGTAAGTCTGAGCCATTGATGAGGATCTCAGTGTATGGGGAGCAGTTGATTATTACCTAGTTAGCTATAAATCTAAGTTCTTGCTTTTATCTTCTGTCTTTTTGCAGACATTTTAAAACAGAAATTTGGTTTAAATATTTACTCATGGAAAAACAAGTTGTGGATTGTTAAAGATGAAGTTGAAAGGGTTCTATAATGGACAAGTAAAGAGTGTTAAAGGCCAGGAGAATTATCACCTTTGTGTAAACTTTCAAGGGAAAACAATGAATTCTCTGTGTAATTTGGCATAATAGAAAATTAAATATCCATAGATATAACTATATTTTAAAATATTGAGTTCAAATAAATTATAAATAACCTCCCCTACATTTTGGTGCAGCAGTCAAACATTAGATTAGGAGTGCTTGGTGTATTTGTGCTATGGCTATACGCATTCACTTTCTAAACTGAAGTGCAGGCATAGTTACAATGTATTCCTGGCAACTACGTGAATGCAACTGGTACTCTTCATCTGTCTGTGCTAGAGACCTAGTGTCAAACACAAACAAACAATACTATAGGCTGGGAAGGGAAAAGTAGATGCAAGTCTAACCCTGAATTGTCCATGTCCAGCAATGAAATTATGACAGAGTAAGTGAGATACTTGCAGCTAGTCTTGGTCTCATCAAATAGGAAATAAAGGAAAAACTAAGGGCTTGTCTGCACTGCCACTTACAGCGCTGAAACTTTCTTCGTTCAGGGGTGTGAAAAAACATCGCCTTGAGCGATGCAAGTTTCAGCGCTGTAAAGTGGCAGGTAGATAGTGCTACAGCTCTGGTAGCCGCGCTCCCAGCGCTAGTAGCTATTCCCCTCGCGGCACTGGAGTCGCGACTCGGCAGCACTTTAACGTCAGCTGTGTAGACATACCCAAAGAAAACAAATTGTATCAAATAAAGCATACAACTGAACAATCCTACTGAAGTCTTCCATTTTGAAGAGGAGCTGTCAGACTGGGGCAGACTTGAAAAAGTGAGAACTTTTACCAAAAAGGCATTTTACTTTGCTTTACCTATTTTTTCCATCTATGCAGATAAACATGTTTGAATAAGAGCTTTCTTCTTCACAAACCTGGCTTTATCATCTGCGTTGTCCTACAGTCACGTTTTTAGAAATAATTTGTGAATGCCATATTTATCATAACTTTATTTCAGGATCGTTAGAAGATGTACTTGTGTGTGTTTTGCAAGGGATAGAATTCTCGGTTGAAGATGGAAGTTTGATAATTAAGTAAAAGGAAAGCTATGCCAAAACATTAATTTCCATCTCTTATTTCTTTTCAAAGGATAAAGTTTTGCCTTAGGAAGCTTCATTGTGTTTGAGTTTCCAAACTATTCTCAGAATAGTATAGGCAATCACACTCTAACTTTGAGAGATATGAAACACATATATACTTAATTAAATGCACCTATTTTAGTGTTCACTGAAAAACTACCCAGAGAGAGTCAGTTCTGAAGGATCTCTCCGTCTCCTGGGAAATCAGTCATCTTCTTATTTGGGTTGACTTGTTACACCTCATGTTTAATGTGGGACCAGTAGGAGGTCTGTGAAGAAGTATAAGTCATGATGTTTTCAGTATGCTAATAACATTCAAATCTATAAATTCATTTATTTCACTGTGTTGGTGTTTTATATAGCTCTAGTCATGGATGAGGGCTAGTTGTCTGGGGCTCAACCAAAACTATATAATGTCTGCAAGATGGAGAAAGCTTCATTACAGTAAATAAAAATTGAGGGCACTCACAGGTGCTTGCATGTTGTACCAGTCTAGAAAATTGGCTGATGCTTTGGAAACAGCTCTTTAGTGGAAATACAAGTGTACACTTTTTAGGCATCAGTTGAATCATAGAAATACAGGGCAGGAAGGGACCTCAAGACGTCAACTAGTTCAGTGTTTCTCAACCTTTTTGATACCAGGGACTGGCTTGCTGCATCCTAAACTGTGTCAGGCAGATCTCAGGGACTGGTGCCGGCAGGACCGGCTCTAGGCACCAGCAAACCAAGCACATGCTTGGGTTGGCACAATTCTAGGGGCGGCACTTGCACTCTCTGAGGTCTTTTTTTTTTTTTTTTTTTTTGCATCAGCAGCTGCACTCTCGGAGGTTTTTTTTGGTTGTTGTTTTTTGCTTGGCGCCGCAAAAAACCAAGAGCCGGCCCTGGGTGCCAGTCCACAGACCAGTCGTTGAGAAACACTGGTCTATGCAGTATACCTAGACCATCCCTGACAGGTGTTTCTCTAACCTTTTCTTAAAAACTTCCAATGATGGGGATTCTACAACCTCCCTTGGTAACCTATTACAGTAATTAACTATCCCTGAAGTTAGAACATATTTCTTAATATCTAACCTCAATCTCCCTTGCTACAGACTAAGGTGATTACTTATCCTACCTTCAGTGGACCTGGAGAACAATTGATCACCATCGTCTTAATAACAGGCCTTAACATATTTGAAGATTGTTATCACATCCCTGTCCCCCACAGTCTTCTTTTCTCAAGACTAATAATGCCCAGGTTTTTTACCTTTCCTCATAGGTCAGGTTTTCTAAATTTTACATCATTTTTGTTGCTGTCCGCTGGACTCTCTCCAATTTGTGAACACCTTTCTTAAAAGTGTGGTGCCCAAAACTGGCTACAGTACTCCAGCTGAGGCTTCACCAGTGCCAAGTAGAGTAAGCAGAGCAATTACTTCCTGTGTCTTAGATAAAACACTTAATACAACTCAGAATAATATTAGCTTTTCTGCCACTGCATCACATTGTTGACTCGTATTTAATTTGTGGTCCAATATAACCTCCAGATCCTTGTCTGCATACTACTTCCTAGCCAATTATTCACTGTTTTGTATTTCTGCATTTGATTTTTCCTTCCTAAGTGTAGTACTTTGCACTTGTCTTAATTGAATTTCATATTTAAATATTTAGAATTGGGAGTAAGCAGGTAAACAAATGACAAATTTTGGAAAAATTGAAAACAGTGTTTTCTCCACTAATACCAATGCATTTACCAATAAAGAGGCTGATCACAGTGGTCCATTCTGGCCTTGAAATCTATGAATCTATATATTTTAAGCTAATTATTTAATAATTTTCAAATAATAAAACTGTTTAACTGTGAAGAATTTATCATATATTTTGATTGATTACAATCAAGGAACAAAAAGCTAATTTGAATGAGGATTACAAAAGAAGAAGAAATATTGGAAAAGAGCCAGTCCCTGGAGAATAGCGTACAGAATTGAGTACATATATGTCTAATTCTGGAAAAAGCATAGAGAATACTCCTCTAAGAATTAATATATGGGGTTTTTTATTATCATTAAATTATTTTGTATTGCAGTAGAGCCCCTATGAGGGCCGAGCACATGCTGTAGAAATGCATAGCAAAAGACAATATATGACCTGAGGAGCTTTCAGTGTAATTTAAGGCAAAACCCAAGTGGATGTAAAAGTCAGACTAAATAGAAGAGGAATAGGAGACCTGGTTATATAGTTTAGTTACACGCACAGCTTGAGGATTTCAAGTCAATTTATTCTAATTTTTTTTTAAGTTATAAAATACAAATGCATTAATTAGATATAAAAAGGCCTTAATCGCAATTTACTGATCTGTTATATTTAATAGTAATTTGTCTACTAGCCCAAGAAGGAATTGGCTTCAGTAATTCTGAAGCCGATGAAACATCAGATGACGGTACAAACTTACCGGTACAAAACAATAGTCTTGAAATAGTTTTCTCAAATATAATTCAAACAAATTCTAAGATAAGGATTTACCTAACCACCAGTGGGATTATTAGTCTCTGTTGAGTTTTAAAGGGCACAGAAATAGATGTACCCTCTACTTCCCTACACATACAGCTCTTAAAACTTTAGCTGATACAATCTAACAGAGCTCTTAAAGAATTGAGATAAAAGTAGGAGGTAAGGAATATAAAGAACAGATGTACAGTATGCTGATGATAAAACAGACTCCTATCCTGATAATGCAGTTTATGTATTATATTTTATTATGCATGGATCCTTAATCTGAGATTTACCCATTACAAGAGGATGTTTCAGAACACACTTCAAAAACGATACTTGTGAGAATGTGCCATCTCCTTAGCAACCAGAAAGGAAAAAAAATAGCAGGTTTTTACAAGATAAAGGAGAGAAAGATGCAGCAATCAGTTCTAAAATGGCATCTTTAGGACTGGATTTCTTTGGCTCTGGTACATTTAAAGGGCCAGCCCCAGAAAGATATGCTGGGGAAAAAGTCACCATAATAAGGGAACTCTGCAATGGGGATAGTTCTAGGAATCAGGCAGTTGCAGATGAAGTTGTTCCTGGAAAAGGGGTTATTTCCATATTTTGAATACCACCACTATATCACAGTGCATGAGATGAGAGCCTGGAGGGGATCATGTACTTTGGATTAGTCATTAGCAATAAACCAACAAATGCAATAAACCAAAAGATACAGTCAAATCAAAGCTTAATTTGAGAAGAAAATTGCTTGTCTTCCTTAGCCATCTTGACTTTTCCTACAGAGGGTTCTCTTTCTACTGTTCAGTTCAGGAGAGAGAACCAGAACTGTCAGTTATGGGTATACAGCATAACTCCACTCCCTTTGGAGCATGTCTAGAATTGTTTAACTTCCAGGAAGACTTTCTGCAGCGCATAGGAAACTCCTGCTTAAAACATCTCACAATTGTACTCAGAATGAAGTTGCTATTTAGTCACTGTTCGGTGATTGCTGTATTAAGAGAGCCACATTTCTGGGCGCTTTTTCCTGCTCCTAAGAAGTTTTGCTTCATTCTCTGTAGTAGCCCCTCCCCGCACCTTTAAGAAAGCAGGGGAAGGTTGAGATGAGACCCAACTCTGAATCAAGCTTGAGAAGCTAGCATCTGCAGGTTCCAGGACAATTGCATCTTTTGCTTCAGTGAATCAGAAATGTTTTGTTGAATAATTCACAGTGGTGGAAGTGTCTACAACTGAAGAGTGTAGTATTACATGTATTGGATGTATACCTTCAGTTAGACCTAAAAGAGGCACTAATTTTTATATATATTCAATTGTTTTATGTAAATTTTCTTTTTTAGAGATATTACTGGTTCCAGTGGCAGTACTCATTTTAAGTATAGGGAATATCTCTCAAACCAGTGGAAACTTTCAGAATGAAAGACTCTTTAAGCGCATTTACTCTATCTCAACTTCGGAACTTGTGGAACATTCTCTTTACTTTTTTTCTTAATCCAGAATGAATGTGGACAATAAGGAGCAAAGATTAATATGGGGAAGAATTTAATATATAACTGTGTAGGAGTGGGATCAGATATATACTGGTAATGCATGTTCCATAATGAAATTAATTGAGCAAAAGATAGTATAAAGAAATTTAACTTTTGATAGGTTCACTGTCTTATGCCAGGCAAGGTTGTGAAGCGCAGCACTGCTTATGACATTTGAACTGTGTGAACCTGATCCTGCAGTGAGATCTCTGCTGGTGGACCTCTATTGAAATCCGTGGAGCTCTACTTATCATCCTTATCATGCTCCATTGTATGTGTGAGGCCTGATATACTTAATTTCATTTTTCTACTTTAAACCAATTCTGGAATAAATTTCTGGCATATATATTGTGCCATTTGGATAACACTAAACCAGTTTTGACCTTCTACTCCAGGCACACAAAGTCACCAGGGTTTGTGTGCACACATTTGAAGATCTGTTTTTTTGTTTTAATAATTTGTGATTGTAATTTGGACATGTTCAGAAATACTCACCAGAATGGTTCCAAAGGCTAAGCCTAAATTTCAATTTAAAAAACATTTATTTTTCTGTATGAAACATATACATCATACATAAAAACACAGAGTTAAAGTAAATGAAACCTTAAGCAGGTACACCACTGAGTGTTATAAATGCAAAACATAAACACTTGTATTTGATTTTTGATCTGAGTTCTGTTGATCTGCAGATATGGTAAGCTTCTAAGGGTGAGAAGTGAGAGTCAAACCACAGATCACTCCATGTAGAAGACAAATAAATAGGTTTTTAGATGATAATGAACGCATTACAATGCTGATGTGCTGATGTCTAATTTTATCCTACTGAAATGTTTTATACCCTAATGAATATCTTTTGCATTTTGGCCACCTCCACTGAGCTTTATTTCTAAATTCACTTTTCATTTTTAGTATAGCATGTTAGTTTTCTCCTGGTTTCTAAATGTTCATGCGTTTGCACTTCTGACAAATATCTAGCGCAACTAGAGTGTAGGAACCATTTTTTAATTAAGAATGGAAGTGTTAAGTTTCTTTGTGCCGGTAGATTTATGCCTCTTTTACGTATGTAAATATATATAGAGGGTCATAATGTCAAACTAAACAATGTGTGTGTCAAGCATTGATAATTTCTCGATAGTACGAGGGGTGGTTTCTACAGAGATTTCATTTAAGCAACTTCTTTGACTGTTTCCAAGGTGTGTGAGGAAACAAACTGAACCATGCGATCCTGTAGAGTTATTTATCCTCTTCAAGTCTAGAACTACTATTAGAAGTAAAAAATGTGGAATCCTCTTTTTGAAATAACCAATATTTCTGGGGGGTTTTTAAAATAAATTTGTAATACGAAACTCCACGTACTATGCACTGTGACAACAAGTTATTTAATTTAAACACCCAAGTTGATGTCAAGTTAAATCATCATAGATCAGTGGTTCTCAAACTTATTTCATCACACCCCCCTTCCTTGTGTCTGTAGTACTTGTTGCCCCTCCTGCCACATAAGTGCATATACCAATAAAAAAATGCAATTCTCACTAATTATTAAAAACAGTAAGGCATTGATTCAAACAGAGTCAACAATCCATTGTAATAAAAGCAAAAGCAAAACTGTGATTGTGGTTGATGCTTACAATTTAAATTTGCACACCACATCATAGCAAACGGATTAATGTACAGATGGCAACAACTTTGTATAATGCTTTAAAAGCTTAATAAATCCATCAAAATGCACAACACCATCTAGAGTCAAATGCACAGCGCCATCTGGGGACCTGATATGCCTGGAGGAATCAACTTTGCTAGTTATTCATTGCTGTGTGTAAAATGTGCGCAGTATGTTTTTTTTTCCCCTAAAGCATTTTACACACACACACTCCAAATACATTTTGTGCCTCTAAGTTCTAAGACTATTTTCAGGTACCCAAATAAGTGGTCTGATTTTTCAGAACTTCTGAACACTCTGTATTTTAGTTGATTTTGGTGGGACATGCCAAGTGTTCAGCACTTTTGGAAATGAGGTCAATTTTGTTTAGATATCAAAATATGTAATTAGGAACCTTGCTTTAAGTAACCCAATTTTTAAAAATCATGGCCCTAATGGTTCATTTCTAACGGGAAAAATAGTCATGTGGCTAAAGCACATGGCTGGAGTCAGGAGTTGTGGATTCTGTTCTCACTGATCTACTAGGTGGCCTTGGGCAAATCACTTAACGTCCCTGTGCCTCAGTTTCCTCATCTCTAAAAGGGGAATAATGATACTGATCTACTAATGAAAAGTGCTCTACAGGAGCTAAATGGTATTATTATAGGCTCTTGGGACTTTTTGTTGATCTTGTCCACATCATGTAACCTTTCTATATATCAGTTGCCCCATCTGTAAAACAGGTATAATGTAAGGCTGTCGATTAATTGCAGTTAACTCACGCGATTAACTCAAAAAATCTGTGATTAAAAAAATTATTTGCACTGTAAAAATGATAAAAGAAATAGTATTTTTCAATTCGCCTCATACAAGTACTGTAGTGCAGTCTCTATCATGAGGTGTAACTTACAAATGTAGATTTTTTTATTACATAACTGCACTCAAAAACAAAACAATGTAAAACTTTAGAGCGTACAAGTACACTCAGTCCTACTTCTTGTTCAGCCAATCGCTAAGACAAACAAGTTTGTTTACATTTACGGGAGATAGTGCTGCCTGCTTCTTACTTACAATGTCACCTGAAAGTGAGAACAGGCGTTGGCATGGCACTTTTGTAGCCAGCGTTGCAAGGTAATTACGTGCTGGATATGCTAAACATTCGTATGCCCCTTCATGCTTCGGCCACCATTCCAGAGGTCATGCTTCCATGCTGATGATGCTTGTTAAAAAAATAATGCGGTAATTAAATTTGTGACTGAACTCCTTGGGGGGAGAATTGTATGTCTCCTCTTCTGTTTTATCCGCATTCTGCCATACATTTCATGTTATAACAGTCTTGGATGATGACCCAGCACGTGTTCGTTTTAAGAACATTTTCACAGCAGATTTGACAAAATGCAAAGAAGGTACCAATGTGAGATTTCTAACAATAGCTACAGCACTCGACCCAAGGTTTAAGAATATGAAGTGCCATCCAAAATCTGAGATGGACGAGCTGTGGAGCATGCTTTCAGACGTCTTAAAAGAGCAACACTCAGATGCGGAAACTACATAACTCGAACCATCAAAAAAGAAAATCAACCTTCTGCTGGTGGCATCTGACTCAGAAGATGAAAATGAACATGCATCAGTCTGCTCTGCTTTGGATCATTATCAAGCAGAACCCATCATGAGCATGGACGCATGTCCTCTGGAATGGTGGTTGAAGCACGAAGGGACATATGAATCTTTAGTGCATCTGGCACGTAAATGTCTTCTGATGCAGGCTACAATAGTGCCATGCAAACTCCTGTTCTCACTTTCAGGTGACATTGTAAAGAAGAAGTGGACAGCATTATCTCCTGCAAATTGTAACCAAACTTGTTTGTCTGAGCTATTGGCTGAAGTAGGACTGAGTAGACTTGTAGGCTCTAAAGTTACACATTTTTTATTTTTGAATGTAGTTATTTTTTCTACATAATTCTACATTTGTAAGTTCAACTTTCATGATAAAGAGATTGCACTACAGTACTTGTATTAGGTGAATTAAAATATACTCTTTCTTTTGTTTTTTACAGTGCAAATATTTATAATCAAAAATAAACACAAAGTGGGCACTGTATACTTTGTATTCTGTGCTGTAATTGAAATAAATATATTTGAAAATGTAGAAAACATCCAAAAATATTTAAATAAATGGTATTCTATTATTGTTTAACAGCACGATTAATCACGATTAATTTTTTTAATTACACGATTAATCGTGATTAATTTTTTTAATCGCTTGACAGCCCTAGAATAATGCTGTCACACATGAATGTGGAGACTTAGTGACCCAGACCCTCAAAATTATTGATACACCTAACTCCCAATGATATCAATAGTAATTAGACACCTAATTAACTGCAAATCTGGGCCAATGTTTATGAAGTATTCTGAGTTCCTCCAATGGACAGCACTATTTAAGGGGAAAATCTTGGTAGTCTGCCTTTCCTCCACAGGGTTAGAAGGCAACGAGTGCAACTAGTATAGGGAGGGGAGAATTTGACATAAATTTACTCACGTGCATAAATTTGTGCAATATTGGGACATAAGGATGAGATCTTGCAAACTCTTGTTTGAAGTAATGGTAGTTTAAGATATGCAAGAAATGTAACATCAGATCAGCGACTGCTCAGGCAGCAGCAAAAAGGGTAATGATCAAAACTGTAAGTTACAGTCCAAATGGAAAAATTACAGGATCACAAAATAAATATTTTTTAAAATAATCTTTAAAAAGGAAGATGCTTGCTGGCTGTCTGCTCTGTAAGAGTCTACTTTTCCCACTAGACATGGAGGGAATTTCCTTTCATGTCAAACTTTGTTTCTGTTTTTTTCCCCATTGATTCTCTTTCATCAAGCATATTTATAGTGTTTTAACTTGAGGGTATAGTTTGGATGACATGCAATTCCATAATATTCCCTCTGTTTATATAATGGTATTTCCTTTCCTATGGTCTCATTTTCTTTTAACATTTCAGAATTTTGTGGTTTGAATTTTATCAGCCTCCAAATGAATGTTTTTGTCAAATATCAAGTAATGTACTGAGCTTTTACGTTTGTTTGTTTGTTTAAGAGTAAAGCTGACATTTAAAAAAGTCAAGTCGAGATCAGAAAAGTTATCAGTAGGACTTTATGCAAAAATGTGTAGTTAGTTGCAGACCAGTTAATGCTTCAATCTGTGAAATAGATGCCGAAAGTATATAAAGGGTGAAATTATTTGGGGTTTATTGCAACGTGTATGTCCATTTTTTTCAGTTTTGTTCCTTATTTGAGATTATATCACCACCATCCTCTTTTCATAGCCCTCCTTGCCATCACAGAGAATTGTGATAGAAAGAAGCTGCAACTTCTATAAGCCTTTCACAAAGACTTATTGTTACCAGAGAGGGGAACTCATAGCACCATTTCATTAACATATTCATTAGACCTTAGCATTAGTTTATTATGAAGAGACCAGCTTTCTATTATAAAACTGATTTTAAAAGACACACACCTCATCCTGCCACCCCTACTTTTGCCAAAATGAAATTAACCCATCCAATATTTTTCCATATGTGACCTGATGCCAAAGTAAAACATTTTCAGGAAGTCTGAGACAAATTTGACAAGATATTTCAGAGATATGAAAATTGTTTTTCACCTCCTATAAAGCTTTTTGACTCTCTTTTATTTCTTTTACTCATCATAGATCAAAAATAGCTTGACCTAGACATTCTAAATTATTTAATTGTCTTGGCTTCAAGAAGGACTGGTGTGCCTCTGGCCCGTTATCTGATTTAAATCCAGCTGGCCTCTCCTCTCCCTTAGTTTACCTTTCTGATTTGCTTCAGGTGCCTGCTCCCTCAAACAAAAAAGCAACAGGCAGAGGGTGATGACTTTTTCTCTTCAATTTTCCACTGACCAGGCAGTAGGGGAGTGACCATTGCTATGTGTTGTAAATGTGTAAATATTTTTCAAAATCGGGAAATTTTTTGAAGAATTATTGCATATTTTATAACTTTCCATAATTTTCTACAGTCTCTGACCTAGACCAGGGTTATCACTGTGATATATTTTTTCGCACACACATGCCCCACTAACTTGGACTTAGTTAGGCGTAGGTTTTCATTACTTCACATTTCTATGCCACTAACGACATTAGTCCTTCATTATGTAAATTACTTATCATTTAAGACAGACTATAGATAACAAAAAGAGCTGTCCAGAAACTGGAATTCCTTTTCTGAGGCATTTTTTAAATTTAGTTCCAAAACCCAACAAAAATTTAAATCCTGAAATTTCCTACAGAATGGGAATTACAAAATTTCATTTGAAAAAGTTGAAATGACATTTTGGTTCAACCTTTTCTAAAATATTTCCAGAACTCTGTGGGTAATCCAGGGAGCCGTCTCCTTGGCAATGTGCTTGGCAGGCTGGTCTGAAACAGGGGACCATGGAAGCCTGGGCTGTTGAGGAGTTGCAAGCCTGGAATTGGAGACCATCCTGGCTCCCCATAAGCCAAGTTCCTGTCTGAATTTTGTCAAAATTGAAACATTCCCACAGAATGTTCTGATGTTGATAAATTAGGATTTTCCAAAAGAAAAATGTTCCCTCCGAAAATTTCCGACCAGCTCTAATAATATAGCCCAAGGCTGAAAACTGATATTTGTGCGATTAGGTGCCATTAAAATCAATGGGGCAACCCACTTGATTAATGATAACTCATGAGAATAAGGGTTTGCAGGATCTGGCTTCTACTCTGAGTTATAAGTCATTTTCATTTAAATCTATTCACTTTTAGTTATCTGAATATCTTCATCAGTTTTAACAAGTTTCTTGAAGCATGCTGCCTCCCCCCAGTAGAGCCTTTCCCAGCTGCTAGAGCCTTTCACTGCAGCAGGGAGACAGTGGGACATTACACGGCTAAAAGTTGCAGTATGGATGTGGGAGGCACGGCTTGGGCATTTAGAGAGCTGTGTAAAATATATATCTTAGGGTTCCGGCATGTAGGGCACTCTACCTGCCTAAGCTGTGCCTTACCATCTACTCTGCTATTTATACCCATGCTAGCTGGGCATGCTGTGTCTGTACTCTGTATGCCACTGTAAGTGTAGACGTACCTTTAGAGGAATAAGCAGTGTCTCTGCTTTTATGCATATTAGTACATATCTAGTCTATTGACTTTTATTTGTACACAAACAACTTATTTTGCTGAGTGAGCTTCAAATACACAGCGTTCTAGATATATAGGCTCATGTACACAAATAAAAGTACTTTGGGATAGAGGGATTTTGTGCTCGTGTATGTGTCTAATGAGGGCTTGTCCACACTGTAAAATTATATTAAGTTAAAACACAACACTGAGGGCTTGTCTAAATGATCAGATAGTGTGCAATACGCTGGGGTGTAAATCTATAGCACTCCAGTTTGCCACATATTGTCAGAGTCCATGTGAACTCTGCTGCTATGCACTAAAAATTCCCTACTGCACATCGATATATTGTGAAATAGAAGTACATCATTGTGCACTAGAGAACTTATGGTGCATGGCAGCAGGGTCCACACAAACAGTTGGTGCACAGCACACTGGAGCGCTGTAGATTTACACCCCAACTTGCCATGTCTAAATGATCAGTTAGTATATGCCCTGAGCAGCGATGATGAATAACTCGATGTTGAACTCAGAGGATAGGATTTTCAAAAGATCTCAGCATTGGCCTATCTCTGCTTTCATTGATGTCCATAGGAGCAGAGTTACCCTATGCTGAGTGTTTAGGAAAATCCCATCCTCAGTGCAGATGGACTGTCTGGTTGGATTTTCAGAAGTGCTTAAAGTGACATAAATCCCATTGACTTTCATTCATCGTAGAGTTAAAAACAAAAGACCCTGTCAATACGGAGCACTAAGTCATATTTAACGTCACATTAGTTACCAGGACTTCTCAAGATCATGTTCTAACATATTGCAATTGTCCACCCTAGACAAGTTGTTAGGGTAACAAAATCATTCACCTGCACTACTTGGGTCTGTCATCCAAACAGTACTCAAGAGAGCTCTCTAAAGATTAAACTCAAAAGACAATGCTCCTATCTGTTCATGAAAAAATAAGACACCATATAATAAAATATTGTATACTTTAGATTTACTGCTGAAAAATGAAAAAATGAAAGTGATGTCATTCAGGAAGAATTGAATGTCTGGAGTGACTTGAAAGTAAAGTTTTAGATGTGAAGTAGTGAAGGTGCTATGAGGTTTAGTATTTCAGTTTAAATGCTTATCTGAGCACCCAACCAGTCCTAGCTCCTCACTTACTGCTGCATTCCTTTGTAGTAAGTTAGGGTAGGGTAGGTGACTGGGGCAATAACCAGGCTTTCTGCTTCTTCCCAAATAATCCATTCAATGTTTTTCTGTGGGTAGCTCTGTCTTTCCCTTCCCCTCACCCTCTTCCACTACCGGTGCAGCAAGACTCAGCAGTAACTCTTACCTAGGTCTGCTGATCTCATCTCTTTAAAAGGCTGTCAGGGGTCCAGTGCGACTGATGCTCAGTGTATCAAAAATAGGGCAGGGAGAAAGGAGAGAGCAAGCAAGATGTTTCCTTCTACCTATGCCAGTGAGAATAGAAAATCTCGCCAGTAGAGAGGGAAAGAGGCTAGAACAGTCCATGAGTATGGGTATGAATAATGAAACAAATGAAAATTTAAATGGAATATCAGAGATGCATTTCTAAAAGTAATATCTGTTGGACAGAAATAGTTTCCAAAAGGAATCTGTGGTGCTTAATTACTTACTGTGCTTTATTGAATAACCCTGTATCGTATGGATCAATCCTGCATAACCAAAAGGATGGACAACAGGATTTTCCATTCCTAATTTTCTGTAGGTGCCTGGATATGGCCAAGTTCTTATATTAGAACATATATCAGAAGATTTTTAATGACTAGATTGCAGCCAGATCCATCTGCATGGCCACAGACAAGTATCGGAGGGCGGGGGGAAGAATATCCTGTTGAAATGGAGAGTGTAACTTCGGAGCAGGTCTGCACTAGAGTGCATGCTTTCTGCTTTTTTCATTACGTGTCATTTAAATGTTGAAATTTTAAAATCATTATTATTAAAATATTGTAAAATGTCCTTAAAATGAAAGTACAAGACTGTAGTGGTACATGCCAGCTAAATGTATAATTCAGTAGAATAGACCTTGCCAATTGAATTAAGCAGATACAGAGCCAACCAAAATATGGTCTTTGTGAATTTTTCTTTGTAGTTCTCCTTTCTGTACAATCTACTGAAGGATGTGCTTCCACTCTCCCGCCTTCCTGTTTTGTTTTTCAAAGAAATTGAAAAACCCTGCATTTTCACCACATGTAGTAATTACATATGTGATTCTTAGCAAAACAAGATTTATTAGACTGATTCCTTACACACGGCCATAATTAGGGTTGTATCAGCATTTCCATTATATCCCCCTTATTTTTCAAGGGTTTTAGATTTCAACTGTGGAAGTTCATTCTGGACTGAAATATGGCTTAGAAAATTGTAGCATAAAGAGGTTTTTGTATTTATAAAACATCTGATCACTTAATATCCCAAAATATTACTTCTTTGTTTGTAAATCAATAAAAGCAACAATCAAAAAGCACCTTTTTAATTTTAACATTCCTCTTGCCTCAGAAATCATGTTTTACTGTGACTCTGCCCCAGTGCCCTCTTCCATCCAGGCAAGAGACCTAATAGCTCTTTTCCATCTCTAGTTTCTGTAATCCTGTGATTTAACACAAATGGGATTCTGTCAGAAGCCTGACTTTTCCAGAACTGGTGTGTTTGAATCCCACCAGTTATGCTGATTGACCCCTGCAGATGTGCCTGAGGCCATAGTAAGCTGTTGATAGGGGAGGAGCTGCTTTCTTGCTGGCAACCAGACTTTTCCAGTCACTCTATTCCCATCCTTTAAATTCTAGTGTTATCTAGATTTGGCTGAATTGGGTTTGTTGGGTTGAACACCTGTTAGGATTGTTTGATGGTTAGATGATAGAGCACATCAACCCTTTCTTAAATGCATAGGATTATACAGGACTTTATGTCTGGAGTTGTGAAGGAATTTTTCCTCATGGCAGATTAGCTTTTTTTTTTTTTAAGGAATGAATTTTTTCCTCCTCTGGAGTATTTTGCAAGAATCATTTGGTAACAACTGCAGTTTACCTTTCCTTCTCATCATTTGTGGTTTGCTTTCATTGTATAGGTGATGCAATGGCCATCAGTCTAGGTCATGCAAGGGTTCTCAAGGCATTATCTTCACCCATGCATTTAAGCCAGGGAGCCTCGTTCTCTTCAGTGGGGATTATACTGTTCTTGTACATGTATTGCACCTTTTATCAAGTAAATTCAAAGCACTTTACATAGTTGTAATATAGGTGGGTTTGAAGTCTCTTTCTCAGTATTGCCAACCCCAAATGTTCAAAAATCATGAGTCGGGGTCATCAAAAATAATGAGATTGGCTTTAAAATCATGAGATTATACAAAATAATAGATCTGATGTTCTTTTTATTTATCTTTTGCTTTTTGAGCCTTTAAGGATCACATTTTGAAGCTTTCTCCATAGCCATGAGGGCTAGAAACTCACTTTTTCTTTAAGAATAAGGCTGAAAACATTACATATCACTTGACTCCGGGAGCTGAGGCTTTAAGGAAAACAATAAATATCATGAGACTCATGACAAAATCTTGAGAGTTGGCAACACTGTGAGTTTCTGCAGACAAAGACATAAAGGTGCCGTGTGGCTTCCAGCTCTTCAGCCAGTGCTAGGATTGCAAGGACTGAGGGTTTTGTTTTGTTTTTGTTTTTTGTTTAACTGTTTGACTTTTGAAAGACTTAATAAAGATGCTGTCAGTAGCTTCTGGGAGTGGTGGTTGTAGTTGTTGGTTGTTAAAAACAATGTATATAATATTGTAAATTCAAATTTTTTCATGAGTCTCACATTATTTGGTGATGTTCTTAAAGCTTCATCTTCTGGAGTCTATAATTAAATGCCTTTTTTAAGGTACATTTTTAGCCCGTATGGGTTTGGAGAAAAGTTAGAAAATTTGAACACTAACAGCTCAAAAACCAAAAGACAAATAAAAAGACCCATAATTTATTCTTTTTTTAAAATCTCATAATTTTAAGCTACTATCTATCTGCAAGGTACCACCAGAAATATTTTAATATGAAAACTCTGTAAGATTATTGTAAAGTTTCCTTTCCCTGTTGTTACTAATGCCAAGGTATTTGTTAGAAAAAAGGAGAATATAATCATTCAGTGATTTTCTGATCTAGTATATGTGACATCAGTTGCTTCCATAGTACAAACTGTAAAATCCTGGAATAAGTTAGGAAAGAGAAGATGCTGTTTTATAAAGTATTTGTTTATATACATAAATCAAAGTAATCAGGAATGATAGGAAAAGATGTATGTATATTAAATGTACATGATAATAGCTTAATTAGATTTTAAGCAAATTCTATAAACATAAGCTGAAAATATTTCAGTAAATTGAACTGCATTGCTAAGCATTGCCTGTATGAAACTGATACTGATTACTTGTAATCCTCTTTTATCTGTCTTCCTAATGTGTTTATTCATGAACTTATTTAATAAAGAACACAGAACTCCTAAGCAAATCCATTTGAAAGTATTTAACAAGAAATATTTACTCAGAAATAACAATAAATGTATAGATTGTGTTACACACCAAAATTGAAATGTCAACTAATCTTAAAAAAATTGAGTCGGATTCTGTTTGCTTCACGAATGTCCAATACAAGATTCTCCTGCTGTTGATGGGGCTTGTCTGGCATTCAAAAGGTTAAAGCGAGTCAGTAATGTATAGGGCAGGAGCCCAAGTTTCATATCTTTGTTCTAACTCCCAGCTGGCAATCCTGTCTGCTAATCCCAGTGGAAACTTCAGTTTGAAATACAAAACTATTTTTGAGCTTGTGTATCCTTCCCCACAGATGTTTGGGGCCTTAATGACGTGTTTCTTTTATGATTCCTTTTAAATTCTTGGAACTGAAGTCTAGAAGCCTCACTATGCTCTGAATCTTTAAATATCCATTTTTAAAACCATGTTTTGTTTAAATAAATAAATAAATAGAGCTGTGTGTGACCAAATATACTTTGAAAGCCTCTCTATATAATTTTATTTTTGCTATATAAAAGCCCATTTTAGGAAGTTCATTCTTTTCTTTGGTTAAGAATTTCTTTGGCATACAGCAGGACTTTGTAATTACAGTATGCATTTCTAATTTATGTTCATATATAAAAATATAGCAGCATGAAAATATTTTAGTTTTGAATCTTGAAATGGGTGAATACAGTTACAAAATGAAATGCTCTGTTTAACTACCAAGTATGAGAATTTCAATAATTTCTTCTAAATAGCTTACCTGTTTCTGTTTCTAGTAGTGACTTGTGCAACCTTTCATCTCATACTATAATTAGTATTCCTCCTTGCCAGAGGCACTCTGAATGTTTGTTTTAGGTACTGTGTGTCTGCAAGAAATTTAACTTAATCATTGCTCTTTAATGGTGGAGATGGTTGACTCAATTACACTAGCTTTAAATGAACTTGAAATTCCTCAGTTACAGAGAAGGGGCCAATGATTGACCTGTATTGAATAAGTATCAGTGCCTGTGTTCTTTCTTGTATGATTACTTATTAACATATCTTACCCTTCAATCCACCTACAGAATTCATATTCATTCATGAATGCAATTGCTTTGATTGTAAAATACAGTATTTGTTCTTAATTTGTGAGCAATCTTACACTAGCTAAAAGTCATTTTAAAAAAACGGATTGCTGGTATTGGATCTACATGCTTATTATTTAGTTTGGCTTTCACGTTGATCAGATTTAACTATACCATGAATCACAATAAATTAGAGAGATTTTTTCAGTAGAATTTTGATGTGTAGTGTTTTATTTGGGGTTATCTGGAAAAATATCTGGTCAGAATGCTGTAGTTAAGGATGTGTGCAGTTTTTTTTAACAATTCCTAATTTCAGAAGTTTGACTCATTGAAAAGGTTTTGATATAATTTTTCAATTCTATGGTTAGCCTGAGAGTATTAGTTTTAACCAACCACATATAAAGGCCTCTTTTACAATAAGGAAATTAAGGAAACATTTTCAACCATTGATAATATCAGTTCATCTCCACCTGTATTAGTAATATGGGCAGTCTCAGCCCGGTTGGGTTGACAGCTGCAACTGGCTTTTTAAGCACAGTAGGTCCAATTTATCATCATTTATACCACTGCAAACTGAATGCAGAATTATGCCAATCAATATGGTATTGGTGTCTGTGCTGGTGACTGCACAAGAGGTGGAACAACAATGAATCAGTCTGTGTTTCTGCTAGACTTGCTGTTTAAAATGCCATTGGCAGCCAGAGTCCCAATATTGCTAACGTGGTGTAAAGTAGAAAGGGACAAAAAGGGATAGGTATTAATGTGACAAATAGGGAGTCAGAAAATACTGATTTCAAATGTCAGCTCTGACGCTGATTCACTGTCTGGTATAGGGTTAGTCACTTCACTTCTCTGCCTCAGTTTCTTGAGCTGTAAAGTGAAGATAATGCTTAACTACTTTAGTTGAGGGTTGTGTGGATTACTTAGTTTTTTAATCTCTATTGATATGATATTCTGATTATGTATATTAAGCTTAAACTGTTTGCATTATTAGCTTCTTACTGTAAAGAATATATAATAAAAGCAGAGCTCTTTCTTTAGTAGTCAATACCATGAGTAAGCTTGCATAAACAGGTGAGACCTATTTTGTGTCCTGAAGATTGCTAAAAATGAGGCCTGGGGGTTCACTGGAGCTAGTTCCACTGGCAAGGGCTCTCTAAAAGATTTCTTCCCAAACAGACAGCAAGAGCATAATTGCAGAGCTGAATCCCTGTAGTGGGACATAGTACTAGACATTGAAGGTCAGATTGTGGGGCCATTTCTCACAGCAGTGGGTAGTTATTCACGGAAGTGGGACTACTCAGCAACGTGTGAGTACAGGCTTCATAATCTGGTCCTGGAAATTTAAGTAATAATGCTCAAGCTACAGATAAAGGCCAATGCTCTGTTATATTATTGAAATTCTGTCTGAGAATTTCAGTATGAGAATATTAAGATTCACTGAAATAGCGGAATTTGGTAGTCTCTATTATTGGAAACTAATTTAACCAAGACATTCAACTTTCTTTTGAAAATCACAAAAGTATTTTATATTCCTGTGAAATTAATATTAAAAATTCCTCGAAGACCCCTGTGGTATGCAAACATTACCTTGTCACTTTGATTGCGTCCTTTTGCTTTATTGGGGAGAAAAGGAAAAAAGTAATTTGAAAGGTTTGAAAAAAAAAGAGGAATACTTTTCCAGAGGGGTTATATATTTTAAGAAGTTAAAAGCTCTCTTGCCAGTTTCTTCATATCAGATTCAGACAAGTTTTTGATAGGAAATTCTATTATCTCTTTGTTCTAGTGTCTTATTTTAATATCTTGAATTTGAACCTGCAAGCACTCTCACTTTTTCCCCTCTTCACTGTCATTACAGATTCTTTCTGCTTGTAGAAGACATTATTGCCATAATAGTGTGGGTTTAAATTTTGGAAATGATTGTGAATGAGATTAAGTGCTGAAGTTCACTTAACTTTTGCCTTTTACTATATTGTCATATCCATGTTTTAGTGAGGACCATATTGGGTGTAACCTTCTGTGACCGTAATAGTATTCTATGAATTCTTCTAGGACAGAAAATGCAGCTTTTACTACAAAAAAAAAGTAGAACCAAATTTTCAAAAAGCAGCCTATAATCTTACATGCACAAAACTAATGTACACATATTTTTATAGTTCTAATAAAAATATATGTAAATGTGTGATGGGAAATTTAGAGATGGGTTTGAGGCAGATTGCAAATTTGACACACACTGATTTTATTGTTCTTTCTTATACTTAGTCTTTCTCATCCCTTATACTTTAGTTTACCTTTTTTTGTTCCTTGACGTGAAATTGCAGGAGATTGAGGAATTTTATGAGAAAAAATAATGTTGTTGTATTGATTATTTTTCTTTTTCCATTCAACCCACTTAACAAATAAATTTCCCAGTGTTATTTGATGAAATTATTATGTACAAAATTAAACTACATTCAAAGAACATTAAGGTTGTAAAGTCAAGCACACCAAAGTTAGGAAATGCTAGTACTCAATTTGCCCATGGACCCTTAATTTGGCTCCTGTGTACATATGCATTACAATACAGTTTAAATTCCATTATTACATGGTCTTTTTCCATAGGACCTCTGCCTCATTTAGTGCACAGGATGGGCAGAAAGCACAGAATAGTCTTTAATTCAATATTTCTTTTTATTTTCATCATTCCATGCTTGACCCCACGCTTTATTTACCATACTCCATATAAACCCTGCACAGAATACAAAATTAATAACTTCTTTATGGGCTTTTCTTTGCTGCTTTCACCAAAATATGCAAGGGCGTCAAAATCATTAATGAATTTATCTTCACAACATCCTGCTGAAGTGATCTGATGATATTATTCCTATTTTAAAACTATCCATGTAACTGCTTTGACTAGTCAAACCCATTTCTCTTTGTACGCCTAATGTGGTATTGTTGTTTTCTGTGTATTATGCGCTGCTTTTGTCTGAAATTTTTATTTTTATTGTATGTTATGATAATCTTTAAAAATACAATAGAAGGGGGAAAGAATGACTTAAGCTGCTTGTGTACTGAGAACAAACATTTCTTAATTCAGTTAAAATGAAGGATGCCATGAATGATGATGTAGGGTTTCAGCCTAGGTACAAAACTTTATTGGCATAATAGCAGTATTAATAACATGGATCTGATTCCTCTTAGAGATATAATTAATCCACTTTGTTTCTAGAATCATAGAAATATAGGCCTGGAAGACACCTTGAGAAGTAATATCAGGTCCAGCCCCCTGTGCTGTGCAGTACCAAACAAATCTATACCATCCCTGGCAGGTGTTTGTCCAACCTGCTTTGAATAACCTCCTATTATGGGGATTCCACAGCCTCCTTTGGAATCCTACTCCAGAGCTTAAATACCTTTCTTGACCTGCTGCTCACGAACAGGGAAGAATTAGTAGGGGAAGCAAAAGTGGATGGGAACCTGGGAGGCAGTGACCATGAGATGGTCGAGTTCAGGATCCTGACACAAGGAAGAAAGGAGAGCAGTAGAATACGGACCCTGGACTTCAGAAAAGCAGACTTTGACTCCCTCAGGGAACAGATGGGCAGGATCCCCTGGGAGAATAACATGAAGGGCAAAGGGGTCCAGGAGAGCTGGCTGTATTTTAAAGAATCCTTATTGCGGTTGCAGGAACAAACCATCCCGATGTGTAGAAAGAATAGTAAATATGGCAGGCGACCAGCTTGGCTAAACAGTGAAATCCTTGCTGATCTTAAACGCAAAAAAGAAGCTTACAAGAAGTGGAAGATTGGACAAATGACCAGGGAGGAGTATAAAAATATTGCTCAGGCATGCAGGAGTGAAATCAGGAAGGCCAAATCACACTTGGAGTTGCAGCTAGCAAGAGATGTTAAGAGTAACAAGAAGGGTTTCTTCAGGTATGTTAGCAACAAGAAGAAAGTCAAGGAAAGTGTGGACCCCTTGCTGAATGAGGGAGGCAACCTAGTGACCGAGGATGTGGAAAAAGTTAATGTACTCAATGATTTTTTTGCCTCTGTCTTCACGAACAAGGTCAGCCCCCAGACTACTGCACTGAGCAGCACAGTATGGGGAGAAGGTGACCAGCCCTCTGTGGAGAAAGAAGTGGTTCGGGACTATTTAGAAAAACTGGACGTGCACAAGTCCATGGGGCCGGATGCGCTGCATCCGAGGGTGCTAAAGGAGTTGGCGGATGAGATTGCAGAGCCATTAGCCATTATTTTTGAAAACTCATGGCGATCGGGGGAGGTCCCGGATGACTGGAAAAAGGCTAATGTAGTGCCCATCTTTAAAAAAGGGAAGAAGGAGGATCCGGGGAACTACAGGCCAGTCAGCCTCACCTCAGTCCCTGGAAAAATCATGGAGCAGGTCCTCAAGGAATCAATTATGAAACACTTAGAGGAGAGGAAAGTGATCAGGAACAGTCAGCATGGATTCACCAAGGGCAAGTCATGCCTGACTAACCTAATTGCCTTCTATGATGAGATAACTGACTCTGTGGATGAGGTGAAAGCAGTGGATGTGTTATTCCTTGACTTTAGCAAAGCTTTTGATACGGTCTCCCACAGTATTCTTGCCGCCAAGTTAAAGAAGTATGGGCTGGATGAATGGACTGTAAGGTGGATAGAAAGCTGGCTAGATTGTCGGGCTCAACGGGTAGTGATCAATGGCTCCATGTCTAGTTGGCAGACGGTTTCAAGCGGAGTGCCCCAAGGGTCGGTCCTGGGGCCGGTTTTGTTTAATATCTTTATTAATGATCTGGAGGATGGTGTGGACTGCACTCTCAGCAAGTTTGCAGATGACACTAAACTGGGAGGCGTGGGAGATACACTAGAGGGTAGGGATCGGATACAGAGGGACCTAGACAAATTAGAGGATTGGGCCCTAAAAAACCTGATGAGGTTCAACAAGGACAAGTGCAGAGTCCTGCACTTAGGACGGAAGAATCCCATGCACTGCTACAGGCTAGGGACCGAATGGCTGGGTAGCAGTTCTGCAGAAAAGGACCTAGGGGTCACAGTGGACAAGAAGCTGGATATGAGTCAACAGTGTGCTCTTGTTGCCAAGAAGGCTAACGGCATTTTGGGCTGTATAAGTAGGGGCATTGCCAGCAGATCGAGGAACGTGATTGTTCCCCTTTATTCGACATTGGTGAGGCCTCATCTGGAATACTGTGTCCAGTTTTGGGCCCCACACTACAAGAAGGATGTGGAAAAATTGGAAAGAGTCCAGCGGAGGGCAACAAAAATGATTAGGGGCCTGGAGCACATGACTTATGAAGAGAGGCTGAGGGAACTGGGATTGTTTAGTCTCCAGAAGAGAAGAATGAGGGGGGATTTGATAGCTGCTTTCAACTACCTGAGGGGGAGTTCCAAAGAGGATGGAGCTCGGCTGTTCTTAGTGGTGGCAGATGACAGAACAAGGAGCAATAGTCTCAAGTTGCAGTGGGGGAGGTCTAGGTTGGATATTAGGAAAAACTTTTTCACTAGGAGGGTGGTGAAGCACTGGAATGCGTTACCTAGGGAGGTGGTGGAGTCTCCTTCTTTGGAGGTTTTTAAGGCCCAGCTTGACAAAGCCCTGGCTGGGATGATTTAGTTGGGAATTGGTCCTGCTTTGAGCAGGGGGTTGGACTACATGACCTCCTGAGGTCCCTTCCAACCCTGATATTCTATGATTCTATATTTAGTTAGTTTTTCATAATATCTAACCTAAATCTCTTTTACTGCAGATTACCCCATTACTGCTTGTCCTACCTTCAGTGGACATGGAGAACAATTGATCACCTCTTCTTTATAAGAGCCCTTAACTTATTTGAAGACTGTTATCAGGTTTCCCTTCAGTCTTCTTTTCTCAAGACTAAACATGCCCAGTTTTAAACCTTTACTCATACGTCAGGCTTTATGAACCTTTTTATCACTTTTGTTGCTCTCCTCTGGACTCTCTCCAATTGTCTACATCTTTCCTAAAGTGTGGTGCTCAAAATTGGACACAGTACTCCAGGTGAGGCCTCACCAGTGCCGAGTACTGAGAGATAATTACCTCCCATGTCTTATATACAGCACTCTTCTTAATAAACCCCAGAATAATATCAGCCTTTTCACAGCTGCATAACATTGTTGACTCTCATTCAATTTATTATCCACTATAATCCCCAAATCCTTTTCAGCAATACTACCACCTAGCCATTTATTCCCCATTTTGAAGTTGTGCATTTGATTTCAGACCAATTCTCCAATTTGTCAAGGTTGCTTTGAATTTTAATTCTGTCTTCCAAAGTGCTTGCATCCCCTCCCAGCTTGGTGTCACCTGCGGATTTTATAAGCCTACTCTCCACTCCGTTATCCAAATCATTAATGAAAATATTGAATAGTATCAGACCCAGGATTGATCCCTGCAGGACCTTGCTAGATAATTCCCTCCCAGTTTGACAGCAAACCATTGCGAACTACTCATTGAGTACAGTCGCTCAACCAGTTATGCACCCACTTTATAGTTATTTCATCTACACCATATTTCCCTAGTTTGCTTATAAGAATGTAATGTGGGACTGTTTCAAAGGCTTACTAAAATCAAGATTTATCACGTATACTGCCTCCTCCCTATCCACTTGCACAGTAACCCTGTCAAAGAAAGAAATCAGATTGATTTGGGATCATTTGTTCTTGACAAATCCATGCTGGCTATTCCTTAAAACTCTATTATCCTCCAGGTGGTTACAAATTGAGGGGGCTTGGGTTTTTTTTTTTTTTTTTTTAATAATTTGTTCTTTCCAGGTATTGAAGTTACTCTGACTGGTCTATAATTCCCTGAGTCCTCTTTGTTCTCATTTTTAAAGATAGGTACAGTGTTTGCCCTTCAGTCTTCTGGGTCTTCACCCATCCTCCAGGAGTTCTCAAAGCTAATTGTTAATGGTGCTGTGATTACTTCAGCTAGTTCCTTGATTACAGTAATATTGTGTTGAGTATCTGGTCACCATTAACCTTATTATTGAAGACTGAAGCAAAATAGGCATTAAACACCTCTGCTTTCTTGATGAATCAGTTATTAGCTCTCCTTCCCCACTAAGTAGAGGACCTATATTTTCCTTCATCTTTCTCTTGCTCCTAATGTATTTAAAGAACCTATTGTTATTGCTTTTGATGTCCCTTGCTAAGTGAAACTCATTTTGTGCTTTAGGCTTTCTGATTTTGTTTCTACATGCTTGTGCTATTATTTTGTACTCCTCTGTCAGGGTTCCCTCCCCACTCTGAACTTTAGGGTACAGACGTGGGGACCCGCATGAAGACCCCCTAAGCTTATGTCTACCAGCTTAGGTTAAAAACTTCCCAAGGCACAAATCCTTCCTTGTACCTTGGATTAGGTAACGCTGCCACCACCAAGTGATTTAAACAAACATTTTGGGAGGGCCACTTGGAGCCCTACCTTCCCCAAATATCCCCCCAAGTCCCTACACCCCTTTTCCTGTGCAGGCTTGAGAATAATATCCTCACTAATTGGTACAGGTGAACACAGACCCAAACCCTTGGATCTTAAAACAATGAAAAATCAATCAGGTTCTTAAAAGAAGAATTTTAATTAAAGAAAAGGTAAAAGAATTACCTCTGTAAAATCGGGATGGTAAGTACTTTACAGAATAACAAAAGACTCAAGAACACAGAGGATCTCCCCTCTAGGCAAAACTTTAAAGTTACAAAACCAGGTATAAACCACCCTCTTAGACAAAGGAAATCACAAGCCAAAATAAAAGTAAGCTAATGCATTCCTTCGCTAGTAATTACTAATACTAATGGAGTTGGATTGCTTGCTTTCTTGATCTGTCTCTGGCAAGCACACAGAACAGACAGACAAAGAACAGACATAACAAAGCCTTTCCCCGCTCCCCAGATTTGAAAGTATCTTGTCCCCTTATTGGTCCTTTTGGTCAGGTGCCAGCTAACTACCTGAGCTTCTTAACCCTTTACAGGTAAAAGGATTTTGTGCCTCTGGCCAGGAGGGATTTTATAGTACTGTATACAGAAAGATGGTTACCCTTCCCTTTATATTTATGACATTCTCCTTAGCAATTTGTCTACGTTTCAACTTTTTTTGTAATTCCTTATTGATTTTCAGGCCATTAAAAAGTTCCTGGTAGAGCCATATTGGCCTTTTACTATTCTTCCTTAGCTTCTTCAGCTCTCAGGCCTCTGAATCCACAAGATAAAAGTAAAAATTTGGCCACCAAAGGAGGAACAGGTACATGCATGTCTGAGATCAACAAGGACATGTTATATGGTAGCAGCCATTTTATGTGTTTGTGTTTATTCTTACATTCAAATTCATGTGAAGATAAATCTGAAAATTGCTGGATTCGTGTATCCTATTTTTGCTTTATTCTCTTAACTCAGAAGTAACTGATCTATCTCTTGAATTTTCATGTGATTGTTCCTCACACTGTCTAACTTTTGTCTTAAAAAATTAAATGCCTCATACAGGTTTATTTTGATCATTCTTTTTTAATTAGTCTAATCTTACAAATAATCTAGTTTTGCCTATCTGGAGAATTTCAGCTAGCATGGAAAGAAATCTTAATTCAGATGCCGCCCAAGAAGAGGGAGGACCTGTTTTGCTCAATAATTGTACTGAATCCAATCAGCGATGGAATGTTTTGGCAGGGAAATTCCAGCTTTCTGTAGGAGCTAAATTATTTGAACACCACAAGAGTTTCATTTTGATCTGAGTCAATAAAGACAAAAAAAATCTGGGGAGGCAAAAGGCCATAGCTACAGCTGACATTCAGATTCATCAGTCATATTTATAGATTGAACTATTTGTATTTAAAATACAATAAAATATCTGTTGTACAAAGCTATCTAGATGGAGAGTGGACAAAAATTAAGAGTAAACCATTACTTTCAAGAAAGTGTAGTGTATTGTGATATTGATAATAAAGCAAATATCCTGTTAATAGACAGAAGTGAGGAAACTAAACAACACCTTTACTATCTTCAGTGGTTGCAAAAAATGTTTAAAGCAATACAATAAAAGCACAGGTCCCTTTTTAAAGTATGTTTTCCTCTTTGCATGATGAGTACTGCATAGAACATTAGCGATAGTTAATAATCTAATTGTTGCATCCCTTTGCAGTAACAATGTTGAGCTGCAGTTTTGCAACTCTTATGAGTAATCTTTCTGGGCTCAGTCATGAGCCATCCTATGTGTCCATG
Source organism: Terrapene triunguis (assembly GCF_002925995.2). Classification (NCBI taxonomy): domain Eukaryota; kingdom Metazoa; phylum Chordata; order Testudines; family Emydidae; genus Terrapene; species Terrapene triunguis. The sequence continues at coordinate 1,900,016 of NW_020664492.1, forward strand.
CAAGCTTTGGTTCCATCCCTCCCTTCCATATGACAGCCAGTACAGTTGAACCAGTGCAAAGGAGGAAATAGCTGTGTCAGGAAAGGGCTGGCACATCAAGTTGCCAATCTAGCCCTCTGATGCAAGCAACCCTCTTGATTTTGTATGAGGATTACTCAAGTAAGGAATACAGAATCAGGCCCATCCATCATGTACAGTTCTAGTTAGCTTATACTGTATCCTTTTGTTTTTGCAGAAAAATCTTTTCTAATTAAAACCGTAACAAATGTGTACATTTTTATCAACCAAAATAAATATTTGTGATTTCTGAAGGCTTTTCAGTCGATAGTTTTGTAAGAACTTTGAATCTTATTAGTCTGCACACACATGATAATACAAGCATGCATTGTAGAAATATATATGGGCATACAGACCTCTGTGAAATTAGAACTTTGAAGTACAGGATCTGAATCTGTTATCCTACCATGAAATAGAGAATTCAAGGAAAAAGTGAATATTCTGAAATTTGAGTGTGGAGTGTGATCCTCTGATTTCTATCTTGGCTGCAGCCAAATTTTAAATGGTTAATATTCAGCCTATTCTAATACATTCAATATTTTAAATAGTTAAACTAAACACTAGTAAAAATAAATTTCCTAATAGAGTACAAGAAATAGAGTAAGATTCACAAGCTTTTCAAAGGAAGAAGTTATTGGATACCTTGAATACATTTTGGAAAGGATTTACATAAGCTTTAAGGCTATCGTTCATATTTGGATCTGAACAGAAAACCATCCCAAAATATTCAATCCTTGTTCATAAAAATTTTTCAGGAAAAGAATTTGGCCCAAAGTACAAATCAAACCCAAATATGAAGTCAAAAAAATAACTTGTTCTGCTCTGCATGGCATCCTACCAAGTCCTTGTGCAAACATGACATGACTTTGATTCAAGGGATGGCAGCCCTGCAACAAAATGAAGAAAATATGGCGGTCCTTGAAAAAAATAGATGGGCAGTAAACGTCCTCAGATGTCAGAGGATGCAAAATGAGCTCCTAGAAACAAAAAGTCCCAAACAAGTCATTGCTGCCAACATTATACCCACATTAACAATTATATATTCTCTTTGCCACTGGATTTTTCTGGATGTTCCAGATTTACATGTGGAAAGGCATATTTTTGTGTCCCTATTTCAGTTTAGGTAGGGTTAAGTATATAAAGCCTTTTAAAAAAATCTTTTAATATTCAAATAGCACCCAAGAAGATGCTGTTTCCTATCGGTACACTGACTCTGTCAACAATTGGAGTCATTTAAAAATATGTATTGTGGTAGAAGTGGGCTTGAAAAAGAAGAAATTAAGTTCTAAAGCTTTCTATTTATAAACAAGTATTGCAACATTTCTCAACAAATGATGAATATGTGTATAGTTGTATTTCTACCCTCCACCCCCAAGGGTTCTTGGTACATTTCTTTGAAAAACTGTGTGGGGCACCAACTTGGAAACAAAATGCTTCAAAGTCAGCAGTTGGAGCATATTTGAAAAATGTGGTTTGACATGATGAACTTTTGGATCTAGTCCATGCACACAAATGGCTGTCCTTTTGCAGATGTTAGGAGACAGTCTTTCCAGTGTTTACCACAGTCTCTGGTCATGTTTAATAACGTTTCTTACCTCTTACTCAAAGATCAGGAGAAAGCAGTCAATCTTTTATTTGTGGGAAGATTCAGAAATATGATCAGGATTATTTCTTTTTTCCAAAGATGTTATATCTTTATAGTACTTGTAATGTCTTATCAATTTTGTGTTTTTTCTGTTTGGTGGAGAGTAGGGCAGGAGAGCTTGGAGGGGTGTTGTTTGTTTTGTTTGTTCTCCTTTAAATGAGCATACTCATGTTTTTAAACATTTGCAAATTGAATTCTTTTCAAACTAAAGTTATTAGCACTCATTTGAACCAAATATAGAATGGACAGCTAAAGTGGAAACTTCTATTTATAGTCATGCCAATGTTTCTGTCTTGATCAGCAACACCCTTATTATTCTAATGTGTGGGCTAAGACATTTGAATTCATTTTTATCTCTAGTCTATTCAGGGTTTTAACCTAAACATTAAGATGTAGCACATCACGCACTGTGCCATTTTGCTCTAAATGAAGCCATAATTAACATTGTTTTAATCAATACAACTCCTACTAGTTAACAATGATTTGACTCAATATGTATCTGACTAATGGAATACATTGCATAGAATTCTGAAACTTAGTACCCTTGGTGCTGACATCCCTCGACCCGTGCCGCTTCCCGCAGCCCCCATTGGCCTGGAGCGGCAAACCACGGCCAGTGGGAGCCGCGATCGGCCGAACCTGCGGACGCAGCAGGTAAACAAACCAGCCCAGCCCGCCAGGTGGCTTACCCTGGCGAGACGCGTGCCAAAGGTTGCTGATCCCTGTCCTAGGATATACTGGAACTCAGAGTTTGAAAACTAAATGCAATATTTTTTTTCTGAAATAAAGTGCCTTTTTAAAGTTTATTTTTAATAATGTACAACATTGTGTTCTTTCCAGAATCTCACTGTAGGGTCTTCCCTCCCCGTTCTCCCAGTTATTGTTTTTTAACAGCATATTGGCACCAGTTCAGCAAAGCACTTAAGTATGTGCTTAACTTTAAGCATGTGATTAAATCCATCTCTATCCCAGAAAACATTTAAGCATGTACTTAAGTCCTATAACTTAAGCACAAGCTTAAAGGTAATCACATGCTTCAGTGGTTCACTTAATCTGGGCCATTAAGTTTGTGGGGCTCAAATAAGAGTGTAAGTACATAAGAATAGCCATATTGGGTCAGACCAATGGTCCATCTAGCCCAGTATCCTGTCTTCTGACAGTGGCCAATGCTAGATGCTTCAGAGGGAATGAACAGAACAAAGCAATCATCAAGTGATCCAGCCCCTGTCGTCCAGTCCCAGCATCTGGCAGTCAGCGATTTAGGGACACCCAGAGGATGGGGTCACATCCCTGACCATCTTGGCTAATAGCCATTGATGGACTTGTTCTCCATGAACTTATCTAATTCTTTATGGAATCCAGGTATAGTTTTGGTCTTCACAACATTCCCTGGCAATGAGTTCCACAGATTAACTCTATGTTGTGTGAAGAAGTACTTCCTTTTGTTTTAAACCTGCTGCCTATTAATTTCATTGGGTGACCCCTGGTTCTTGTGTCATGTGAAAGGCTAAATAACACTTCCTTATTCACTTTCTCCACACCGTTCATGATTTTATCATATCCCCACTTAGTCGTCTCTTTTCCAAGATGAATAGTCCCTATCTTTTTAATCTCTCCTCATATGGAAGCTGTTCCATACCCGTAATCATTTTTGTTGTCCTTCTCTGTACCTTTTCCATTTCTAATATATCATTTTTGCACACAGTATTCAAGGTGTGGGTGTACCATGGATTTATATAGTGGTATTATGATATTTTTTGTCTTATTATCTATCCCTTTCCTAATGGTTCCTAACATTCTGTAACCCTGCTGTAAACTAATGAAGGGAAATGCCTTTATCCCATCATCTGAAATCTAAACAATAGATAGACCATGTGCCATAATAATAAAAAAGACTGTGATTTCAGTACAAGGAAAAAGTTTCAACCTATACAATCAGTAAGCATGGAAAATTCATGGAGTAGTATTCCTTTAACATCTTCATGGACATGAGTTTTGAGACATGACTTTAAAAAAAAACCTGTTATCCTTTGGCAAGACACAATGGTACAAGAAAGACCCACATTTTGTCTTATACCCTAGCCTTGCATAGGGATCCCCTAGCATGGACCCTGTTCCTCTGCAGAGTCCCACTGATTACAGTGAGACTTTGCATGAGTACACAGATCCATACTAGCAGCTCCTAATGCAGCCTCAAGGCCTACTAGAATGTTGTAATTATATGAAAACAATTAATTTCCAGACTTTCAATAGCTAATCCTCCACTAAAAGCCTTCCCTCTGTTCCAGGACATCTGAGCTGACCCCCTCTTCACTCTGGCCAAATCCTCTCTCCTTCCCTGACATAGCACTCACTACAAGCCTCCTGAAGCCCCAAGGAAATGGTCACTCCTTAAGGAATTTTTAAAACTTCCAATTAACCATTTGCCTAGAGGTCAATGTTTTCTTAGTCAAAAAGCATGTTCTCTGCAGACTTGCAGTTGGTCAGAATGAACATAATATTTAATAGTAACACCAATTTGTTTTGTGGCCAATACAATTGTTAATATGACTGATCTAAGAGGGCCTGGGATTTTTTTTTAAATACTTGGTGTCCAGAAACCCTACTGATGTGTACATTGGAAATACTATACTCAGGCCATGTCTACGCTACAGGTGCTACATTAATATGCCATGTAGATGCTTCCTACAGTGGTGGAAGGGGTAGATAATCCACCTTCTTAAGCAGCAGTAGCTTGGTCGACAGAAGCAATTTCCATTGAACTAACCATATTTACTCCTGGGGGTTAGATTGGCATAGCTATGGTGCTCAGGGGTGTGAAAAACTCACACCCCTGAGTACCAGAGCTATGTTGACCTAACTTTTAAGTGTAGATCAGGCCTTGGTCTAGAAAAATGTATTTTAAAAGTAATATGCTTTGATAGTTCAAACAATCTAAGAATCCTGTTCTCTCTTATTATCATGTTGCAAACTTAGGATAACAACCTATTACATGTAAGTCTTGATTAGTGATTTTATCGTATTCTGGCAGGCCTTGATCTCCCAACTGAAAATTATTACTATGGATCATTTCTCAGGAAATTATAGTCTTTCAGTTTTAACCAAGGATATTTTCAGGACTAGGCACATTCTACATGTTTTCGTAAGTTAATAAAATGTGGTTTGTTGGGCTTTTTAAAAACTTGCAGTCAGATAAAAGCTCAAACGTCTGTTTTTTTCCTCATGAAAGTTTATGGAATTAATGTAGATTCCAGTGTGCACTGAAATTGATAAGCTGATCTGAATTGAGCCACTGTAAGAAAGCTTTTTTAAGCAGTTATAAGAAAGCATTTAATGAAAAATGAAAACAATAATTGGCACATCCTCAATATATAAGATACCTCCCATAACTGCAATTGGACCTCTTTGACACTAGTCAACTCCTATTCTCTTTGCCATGTAAAAATAGTTATTTTCCCCCAAACCAAAAGGATGGCAGAAATTGTTACTATGGTGGCTGTAAGAGTTGTAATCTGTGTATAACAAACCATCACTATGTGTACATAAAGTCCCATCACAGTTGAAAATCTGGAGTTTGATCCTTCTGACAGCCTTGGTGTCTGTGTGTATATGCAACCAAGTTTAGGACAAAATGGTGCTTCTAATGGACTTGAATTCCTGTGGACCTCTAACTGACAACAAGATTCCTTAACAGGGGAGCATGAAAAAAATGGCCTAGTGTGTGACTGTAACTCCTGCTAGTGGGTGGTCCCTTTAACTATACAATTAGCTACTTTCTCAAAGCTAGACAAATTTTCCTGTAGCTCAAGTAGCAAAGGCCTGTGTTTTGGTGCTAAAGGTCCTGGTTCAATCCTCCCTGACAACCAGGGTGTCTATATGTATGCGGCTACAATTCATTATATGCCCATTTAACCGATTGTGCTATTTTATAAGTGTCTGCACCTGGCAGCGTAATTGAGAGTAAGTAACATAACTGAGGATAAGCTATATTAATATTAGTTATACAACTTTGCTGTTGATACATTAGCAGATGGAAAGTCCTTTTTTTTCTGTGCTAAGAGCCTGTTCTAGTTATATTTCTTGGATTTTCCATATACCTAAACTGTCCACACAGCATGCCTTACCTATGTGCTTAATTATATTTTAGGTACTATCAAAGTGAATCTTGTGAAGATCCCATCAACTGCTTCCAGTCCTCGGGATACTGCTCTAGCAGCTGTTATATGCAGTGCACTGGCCACAGTGCTCTTAGCTCTTCTCATCCTCTGTGTTATTTACTGTAAGAGACAGTTTATGGAGAAGAAGCAAAGCTGTGAGTTTCCAACTATTTTTTTTGTTTGTTTGTTTGTTTGTTTTAAGAGTAACAAGATTGTGCAGTACAACAGATCCCTTTGCAGGGTCAAGCCTTTGGCAATATGGTGTGAATGTAAGCCTGTTTAAAATAGTACAAAATGTACAATGAGAGACTTGTCGCTTTAAAATTTCAGTACTAATATTACTATATTATTGAAGAAAAAATCCCAAGTTTGTCACTAAGGATTTATCTATATTTATAGACATATTCAAGATGAATGAAATGCCTTAATCAGCTATGTTTTTAATTAATAATTTTGTCAACATTTCATCCATATTTTCAGATTGCTTAAAATTAACATTAAAATGAGAGCAAACTTAAAGCATGATATTTTGCCCTCATTTTAAAAATATCTTTAATTAAGATAAAAATGACTTTAAATGATCCTTAGATGTATAAAGAGGAAATATCAGGTAGGAGTAGGGAGATATTACCTCTGTATATGGTATTGGTGAGGCCACTCATTGAAAAATTGGAGAAGGTTCATAGAAGAGCTGCCAGAATTATTTGAGGGCTGATCTTATAATGAGTTTTAAGGAGTTCAATCCGTTAAACTTACTGTAGTGAAATTTAAAAGGTGACTTCACCATGGTCCATAAGTACCTACATTGGGTGGAGATTGCTTATAGTAGAGGGCTCTGTAATCTAGCAAATAAAGACAAAATAAATATCCAGTGGCTGAAGCTAAAAATATTCAAATGGAAAATACTGCATACATTTTTACTAGTAAAGGTAATTAACCATTGGAAGATCTTACTAAGGAAAGTGATGTATTCTTAATCACTTGAAGTCTTTAAATCAAGATCAGATGTCGTTCTAGAAGAGATTCTAGTTGAACCACAATTTCTTGGGCTCAGTGCAAGAATACAATGGCCTGTGTTATGCAAGAGATCAGACCACATGATCATAAGGTGCCCTTCTGGTCTAAAATCTATGAAACTAGAAATGTGAACATTTTGTGAACTATAATGTTCAAATACTCCATAAGTATAAAAAATTGTGAACAAAAACAAATACAGCATACTGATACATTTTCTCTTCAATTTTACTCAAAGGGTCTATGAGATCACAGGATATTCATTACAATGGTTCTGAACTGTCGTGTTTTGATAGACCCCGGCTTAATGAATATGCTCACAGAACATGTTGTCAGTGTCAACGAGATGCATCACAGACATGTGGTAAGTTAGGTCTCCATAAGGCCTTATGGAAATGAGAAGTCTAAACATAAGGAACACATGGAATGCTGAGCTTTCATCTAGCAGATGAGTTGCTTTGGTTGGTTTCCTAGTTATGGTAGGACATTATCAGTCTTTCTTAAGGTTAGGATTGATTGTAAGTGTTAAAAGAAAGTGGCCTTCTCATTATAGGCCTAGAATTTTCCAGAAGCTGTTGAGGTAGGTTTTGTTTTATTGTTTTGGGTCAGTTGATCCTTCATGTAAATAATCTGCCAGTTTAGACATGTGAGAGACAAGGTGGATGAGGTAATATCTTTTATTGGACCAACTTCTGTTGGTGAAATAAACAAGCTTTCGAGCTTACACAGAACTCTTCTGCAGGTCTGTTTAGACATGTTTGTTTCCTGTTGCTCCTAAAAAGTACTGTTAGCTCAGGCTTTGAGATTTAAATTGATGTGTGTGATCAGTCAGCCTGAACTTCAGCATTTTCACAGTGAACCTAATCCCAAGGTTACATTAAGAATATGTCTACACTGCAGTAAGACACCCACAGCTGGCCCATGCCAGCTGACTAGGGCTCACAGGACTTTGGGCTGCACGCTGAGCTCTGGGACCCTCCCATCTCACATGAGCCCGAATGTCTACATTGCAGTTAAACAGCCCCTTAGCCCGATACCCATGGGCCAGCTGAGGGATCTTAATTATAGTGTAAACCTACCCTAGGAGGCTTGAACATTCAAAGTTATTCACATGTGGTAAACTAATATCAGTATAGACACAGTTAAAATCACCACATGGTACTGATAGGTTATATCATCTAACACCATACTAAGAGATCTGTTTTTCTATGTACATTTGTAATTACCATTATAGTGTCAGCATAATAATTTCCTCTCTTATCCCCTGTTTCTAGTGGCTCAGAGTTTACTAAAACTTTTCATTTTAGACTGAAATTTTACAGACATTGGTCTCTGCCCAAGGATGAATGTGTAAAAGAAGGAAAGAAAGAGCGAACAGTTCAAGGATTGCTTCAGAAGGATAGTAATTTATTGCTGGCCTGTACCAATATTAAATTGCTACCCACAGCATGGCAGCTCAGTGCCCTGCCTCTTTACTGCATGAGTAACCTTAACTGTGGCCCATTGTGCGTATGTTGAAGTAACAAGCCTTGTGGATAGGGGGGAAGTGGTAGGTAGATGTGGTATATCTTGACTTTAGTAAGGCTTTTGATACTGTCTCATGTGACCTTCTCATAAACAAACTAGGGAAATACAACTTAAATGGAGTTACCATATGATGTGTGCATAACTGGTTGGAAAACTGTTCTCAGAGAGTAATTATCAGTGATTCACAGTCAAGGTGGAAGGGCATATCAAATTGGGTCCTGCAGAGATCAGTTCTGGGTCTGGTTCTGTTCAATATCTTCATCGATGAATTAGATAATGGAATAGAGAGTACACTTATAAAGTTTGTGGATGATACCAAGCTGAGAGGGACTGCAAGTGCTTTGGAGGACAGGATTAAAATCCAAAATGATCTCGACAAACTGGAGAAATGGTCTCAAGTAAATAGGATGAAATTCAATAAGAACAAATGCAAAGTACTCCACTTAGAAAGGAACAATCACTTGCACAGATACAAAATGGGAAATGACTGCCTAGGAAGGAGTATTATGGAAAGGGATCTTGGGGGTCATAGTGGATCACAAGCTAAATATGTGTCAACAGTGTAACATAGTTGCAAAAAAAGCAAACATCATTCTGGGATGTATTGGCAGTAGTGTTGTAAGCAAGACACGAGAAGTAATTCTTCTGTTCTACTCTGCGCTGATTAGGCCTCAACTGGAGTATTGTGTCCAGTTCTGGGTGCCACATTTCGGGGAAGATGTGGACAAATTGGAGAAAGTCCAGAGAAGAGCAACAAAAAATGATTAAAGGCCTAGAAAACATGACCTCTGAGGGAAAATTGAAAAAATTGGGTTTGTTTAGTCTGGAAAAGAAAAGACTTAGAGGGGACATGATAACAGTTTTCAAGTACATAAAAGGTTATTACAAGGAGGACGGAGAAAAATTGTTCTTCTTAACCTCTGAGGCTATGACAAGAAGCAATGGGCTTAAATTGCAGTGAGGGTTGTTTAGGTTGGACATTAGGAAAAACTTCCTAATTGTCAAGGTGGTTAAGCACTGAAGTAAATTGCCTAGGAAGGTTGTGGAATCTCCATCATTGGAGATTTTTAAGAGCAGGTTGGACAAACACCTGTCAGGGATGGTCTAGATAATACTTAGTCCTGCCATGAGTTCAGGGACTGGACTAGATGACCTCTCAAGGTCCCTTCCAGTCCTATGATTCTATGCAATGCAACAGTCTTTAATGATTTTGTGCAGTTTCCCAAAGGATAGGCACAAAAGATTAGCTGAGAGTGCATGGGCAGTCCTATAATTTTTCTCCAGAGACTCATTTTTTTCTTAAATGAAAGCGAAGTCTCTCAGTTATTGTTATTGTTAATGTTACTGTTGTGGAGAAAACCCTCAAAATAAAACCTAAAACAATAGCTATGAGGAAAGGACTGCCCATTCTTTTCAAGAGGCGCTAACTCAGATGCCAGTGATGACGGTTGAAATGTCAGCGTTTGTTAGCTATTTTACTCTTCATTAAAACATGTAAGAAAGGAGAGGAAGTATCAGATTATGAAGAACTAAAGTAGTGGTAGGTCGAGGCCCTTACTAACCCACCTTGGGACTGAAGGAGGGCACAAATGCTTTCGTTTTCCTGAAGGGGAGGTTCAGCTTTTAAAAGATTGGGTAACACTGGTTTTAAAGGAATAATAAAAAAAAAACCATTTTTACAATGACATCTCACATCTTCATGAATTAATTTATGTAAAATTGGGAAAAAATGATAAGTTTACAAGAATACAGACTTTAAACTTATGGCCCTGTTGTGAATTAATTGAGGACATGTTTTACCTCTATTAAAATAAAGTTTTCTTCTGTAGGCCCAGTTCATTTGATTCCATCACTGTGCTGTGACGAGACCTGCAGCATGGAGCACAGCGGTCACAGCTGCAATTTCCACTCTCACACTACACTTTATGAAAGGTAACACCGTTTTTTAGAGTGTATCGAGGATTAACTATTTTGCACGTTAGACAAATTAATATTTATACAGGCTACACAAGTTCCAGTGGAGCTTAATGAAAAACTTTGAACTGCTGGCAATCCTGTTTGCCAGATTCATGAAAAAATCATGTTATGGTGAAACAAATTCTGCATTTTCACCCAGAAAAAAAACTATACAAGATCCAAGCCTTAAGTTTGGACACTAGTAAAATAAAATCTGGAGAGTGTCCTAATTTCCTCCCCAGATGGATTTTCTTCCCCTCTCCCAATCCACCTGTAGCCTTTTGGTGACCCTCTATTCCCCAATGGGCTAGCAGGATGTTGTGTAATCTCATTCCGGCCTCTGGTTTGCCTGGAACAGTTACTACAGTGAACCAGAATTCTGGAAGCCAGTGGTATGGCTTGTAATCTCCATTAACTCAGTTTATATTTTTTTGGTTCAGAAACTTTAAGTTGCTCTCCGAATTGGCTGATCTGTTCTAGTACTTTTGAGATTGCTATGAGATTTTGTTTAATCATTTATGTACAAATGCCCAGTACTGGATTAATGTAATGTTGATGAGTCCCATAGTACTAACTATTCATCTACTCCTAGTCAACTTTGCATCTGGCCAAATATAAATACAGTAGTGGTACAGTTATTTATGCATCACAAATCCTATACAGTGAGGAAAAATAGAAAGCTTTTGATGTCATCTGATATTTCCTAACTGTAGATTTTAACACTGAATATTTTCTAACCAGAATTGTTTTCTATATGAGGTTTTAACTGGCCTTTAGCTGTTTTGTTCCTGTGGTCAAATGTGACTAAAAATTTAGAGGTGGTTTTAAATAGCTGCCCTTGATACAATATGGCTTAGTAGTCTAAGCATCAAATTTAAAACATGTAGGCATTCTGCAGCTACATGTTCAAGTGCCAAGTTGACTCAGCCCCTTTATCCTTCCATTGCTGACAAATTGAGTTCCATGCAGTTTGTGTGGGGTCTTTGGTTAAGACTTTAAAAATAGAAGTCCGGTCTACTCTCTCAGGATATGAAAGATCCCTTGGTGGTTTCCATAAGAGTAGGGGTTTGCCCCAATTTCTTTTCCCAGAAAAGTCTCTTTCCTTCAACTACATTGTAAAAAGAAAAACTGTGGCACAGAGTCTCAGAGTCAGATGACTCAGGCTCACGGAGCTCATGCTACAGGGCTAATAAAAGCTGTGTAGACATTCCTGCTTGAGCTGGAGTCTGGGATCTGAAACCTACAGCCTTGCCTGAGCAGGAACGTCTACACGGCTTTTTTCAGTCCTGTGATGCATGTCCCACAAACTTGAGTCAGTTGACCTGGGTTCTGACAGAGCAAAACCTTTCTTATTAGTCACATCAGATACTATTTTGAAGGCTGGTTTTAAGGGATGAAGAAGTCTAAAGAAGACAGTTACTAAGGAGTACAAATGAGTGTGAGGAACCATCAGCACATCCTCTCTACCTTTCATAGTGTTCCCAATGTCCCTGCTGTCTTCAGATTTGAGGAGCAGGCCAACAGACCTCTGCCAGAGGATCTCTCCTCCAGCAGAACATGGCTACCTCCAGAGTATTGGCTTAACATAGAATCATAGAACATCAGGAGGTCATCTAGTCCAACCCCCTGCTCAAAGCAGGACCAATTCCCAGACAGATTTTTGCCCTAGATCCCTAAATGGCCCCTTCAAGGATTGAACTCACAGCCCTGGGTTTAGCAGGCCAGTGCTCAAACCACTGAGCTATCTCTCTCCCCCATTTTTAATTTTCTTAATGTAACACTTACTAGTGTCATAGTCTTTGGAAAACTTTTTCAAACTTGTTTCTTTTCTCTTTGCAGGACTTTAAATTCGGTTGGAGAAATGATTCCTGCATTCCTCGGTTCTCTTTCACACTCTGCCTGTGGAGACCTTTCAGATGCTTGGCCTCTTATGCAAAACCCTGCTTGTTGCGACAGCATCTCTTTCTGTGAATCTTATCCAGAACTAACTGGAAGAGATATCACTTCCTTCGATCCAGAGACTGAAAACACGGCCAATATAGATTCAGATAATGACCAGGATCTACGTGATGTACTTATTTCAGCTAAGTCTGCTGGAAGCTTTGCAGAATCCACTGAACTTTCCAAACAGAGCATATGTGTGGATGCTTCATTAGTTCAGAACTCATCAGCTGCTGAAAACCTGCCAATGTCAGAGTGTGATGAAACAGTTAATCATCCCGCAGACTGATAATCAGGTAAAATACATATCTGTAAAAAAAAATTAAGAAAAGCTGTTTATTGTTAGAATGGTACATTCTGAGGAAGACCAAGATAAGAATGTATAAGTCCTCCAGCCACACTGAGACAAATATAAATAGAAGAATTGGTGGAGTAATTTATATTATATAATTGCAAAATCTTCAAAAATTTAAATGCATTATGTGAATTTTAAAAGTATGGTATTTTCCCCATACTACAATGTAACAATAGCGTGAATCAGAATGGAGGGTTTGAGCCTTTGTATACAGCACGAACAAGTTGCACTGACAGTTTTCAGTGTTGTGAAAATTTAAGTGCAAAAACTAGTTTAATAATTATATGGTGGAACTCATAGGAAGCCCCTGCTTATGAAATAAGAATTGCAGACTTGTCATTGTTCATCTGTATGAAAGGCTACACAAAGCCTTCTCTATGAAGCCACTACAGCATAAAGAAGAAACAAAGATATAAGAGATCATCAAACTTCTTTTTATGCCAGTCACATCTCCCTGTTGACAAATAAAATGTTTAACCAATTTAATTTAATCTGCATCTTTTAATATTGTGTAATGTACAGAGTAAACAAGGTCAAAATGAAGGGAGGGGAGAAACTATTGTCTCTGCTAGAGCATTGTAAGGATCACAAAAGTTCACAGTACCACTGGATGGGCATTTTTCTTTTAGAATACTTCTGTGCCCTGTATCTGAAAAGTAGCAATTTTATGGCATTTGGAGCATAAAGTACCTAATCCTACTCTTACTTTTAAAAATTGCATGTCACTTATAAAATGATTCTCTTCAATCCTCTTCCCTTCAATCTGAACACTTATTTGTTCTATTTCTTGAATGAAAAATAAAAGGGGTTTAGGAATTAACAAGAATGTGAATATTTTGGAAATGTACAGAACAAATCCTGCCAAAGTCTGTTTAACTGGTTTTTAAACCTTTTGTAAATCAGAGCCTATGTCTCAGAAATTTAGATTTAAGTATAATTTTAAACATGTACTGAAGCTGGACAGAATTGTAGAAAATTGGTAAGGGAAGCAAAGAGAAACAAAGAGGACTCTTTGGCCAGCAGAGTTAAGGACAATAAGGAGTTTTTTAAATGTATTAGGAACTAAAAGAATCCTGACAATGGTTGATTTCATAAAATATCAGGTTTGGAAGGGACCTCAGGAGGTCATCTAGTCCAACCCCCTGCTCAAAGCAGGACCAATCCCCAAACAGATTTTTGCCCCAGATCCCTAAATGACCCCCTCAAGGATTGAACTCACAATGCTGGGTTTAGCAGGCCAATGCTCAAACCACTGTATTGGTCCATTACTAGATGGAAATGGTAGAATTGTCAATAGTAATGCAAAAACGGCAGAACTGTTCAATAAATATTTCTGTTCTGTGTTTGTGGAAAAAACAGATTACATAGTCTCATCATATGATGATGCTAACACTCTTTCCATTGCACGAGTATCTCTGAAGGATGTTAAACAGAAGCTACTAAAATCAGACATTTTTAAATCAGCAGGTCCAGAAAACTGGCATCCGAGAGTTTTGAAAGAGCTGACTTAAGAGCTTGCTGGACCATTAGTGTTGATTTTCAATAAGTCTGGGAGCACTGGGGAAGTTCCAGAAGACTGGAGAAAAGCTAATGTTGTGCCAGTGTTTAAAAAGGGTCAATGGGATGACCAGGATAATTATAGCCTGTCAACCTGACGTAGATCCTGGGCAGAATAATGGAGCAGCTGATCCAGAACTCAATTACCCTCCTTTTTTGTTAATGTAATTAATGCAAATCAATGAGTTTATAGAAAATAGATCCTGTCAAACTGACTTGATATATTTTTTATGACATTACAAGTTTGGTTGATAAAAGTAATAGTGTTGATGTAATAAATTTAGACTTCTGTGAGATGTTTGACTTGGTACCACACAACATTTTGATTAAAAAACTAGAAGATATACAAGTAATATGGCACACATTAAATGGATTAAAAACTGGCTACCTGATAGGTCTCAAAATCTAATTGTAAATGGTGAATCATCATTGAGTGGGTGTGTTTCCAGAGGGGTCCCGCAAGGATCGGTTCTTGACCCTAAACTATTGAATATTTTTATCAGTGACCTGGAAAAAAACATAAAACCATCAGTGACAAATTTGCAGATGACACAAAAATTGGGGGAGTAGTAAATAATGAAGAGGACATGTCACTGATACAGAGCAATCTGGATCACTTGGTAAACTGGGTGCAAACAAACAATATGCATTTTAATATGGTTAAATGTAAATGTATATATCTAGGAACAAAGAAAGTAGGCCATACTTACAGGATGGGGGACTCTGTCCTGGGAAACAGTGACTCTGAAAAAGATTTGGTTTTCATGGTGGATAATCAGCTGAACATGAGCTCCCATTGTGACACTGTGGCCAAAAGAGCTAATGTGATCCTGGGATGCATAAACAGGGGAATCTCGAGTATGACTAGAGAGGTTATTTTACCTCTATATTTTGCATAGGTGTGACTGCTGCTGGAATACTGTCCAGTTCTGGTGCCAACCCTTCAAGAATAATATCTTGGAATAACATTGTTTCCAATGTCCAAAAATGCTTGGCTTGTTTAGCCTAACCCAAAAAAGGCTGAGGGGAGACACGATAGCTCTATAAATACATCAGCGGGATAAATACCAGGGAGGGAGAGGAGTTGTTTAAGTTAAGCACCAATGTAGACACAAGAACAAATGGATATAAACTGAACATCAAGTTTAGGCTAGAAATTAGATAACAGTTTCTAACCATCAGAGGAGTAAAGTTCTGGAACAGCCTTCCAAGGGGAGCAATGGGGGCAAAAACCTGAGGTCCCTTCCAACTCTGATATTCTATGATTCTAGTCTATTTACACTGCATGTTCTTCGGGGAGGGACTGCTTTTTAGTATGTGTTTGAGCACTGAGCAAAATGGGGCTCCAATCTTGGTTGGGTCTCTAGGCACTATTGCAATGCAAATAAATGATCATTAGAATAAAATCATTTCAAATAAGAGTGATTTTTAACAGAGCTTAGAATTGTGTGAGTGTATGGTTAAATTTACAAGTGAATGTTTTTAGGACACATCAATTTCTTGCCTTCTTTAGTGATTTGTTTTGTTTGTTGTTTTTACAGTAGGTGACTGTAAAACCAGCAATAAGTTTTTAACATTTTATTTTGTATAGAAGTACATTCAGTTTTTATGTGATTTTGTGTAACCACTGTTGTTCACTTTCTTTTAGGGAGCCAAAAGGAGTTTTTCTGCCAGCACTAGAACTGAATGCTACCCTAATGCCTGTCTGTTAATGCTTGTGAATTAAACACAGCCTGGTCCTCAGTGTTACATGATTTCAGAAACAGCAGAAATAAATTGGCAGCATTTTGGACCTTTCAGGAAGTTGCATCTGAGCCATAGCAGCTGTAACTGAACCATCAAGGGGCAACTTGAGAGAAGACTGAGGTGGATTCATGATATTAAAAAAAATTGCTGTAGTTCAATAGAAATTATTATGGGGAAGTTCTCTGGCTTGTGTTATACAGGAGGTCAGACCAGATCATCACTATGGTCCCTTCTGGCCTTGGAATCTGTTGTTGGTGTACTTTGCATCTCTTGTAAACAATAACCTTCTGGGCCTCAAAGGTGCTTGAAAAGCCTAAGAAGATTATGTAAATATAACAAAATGAATTAAATTAGTGTGTTTGTACTGATCTGTTAAATATGGCTACAAATGACAGAAGATGTGCGGCAGAAGTTTGCCAGTTACTCTGTTTGCAAAGTTAATCACGTATTAGGAAACTGCCCTGGCTAGATGTAATGTTAATTCACAATTTCTTCTGAGAATGAGTAAAAAAAATTAACACTTCTATTTATGTGATGATCATCTATTGATAAAAATGACGCTTTTATTATGTATTACACTTTAGCCATTAAGCTACTCTTGGGAACTAAGCAATTAGCATGTTACAATAATATGGGTTATTGAAGTGCCCTAAAAACATTACACCTCTTTTTAAACCAGGAGATTTGCCTTAATTTAGATTTAGATTTATAAAAATCAGCCTCATAGATAGGGCTTTTTGTATTTGTTGTTTGGTATGTTCAATATGTGGAAGGGTCAGCATATTGGACTTGTTATATCACATACTTTTTAGATGTTGAAATAATTTTTGTAATAAATTGTCATGTCAAATTACAGTAAACATACCATGAAAGTATTCATATAAATGAGAGCTAAACTATTACTATAGTCATGGATGAGTTTCAGAGGTCATATCATGGTGACCTAGTCCCTTTTCTTCTACTGGTTCATTTTTAAAATTTCATCCAAGCCACTATCCTCTCCTCATTTTAATATCTTTTAAAAATTCACTTCTTCCAAAAAGCAAGTTCACAATAATTATTTAAACATATACCTTAATTGAACCGTCAAGTTATGCACATGACTAAATTGAGTTAAACATATCATCTTACTGGTGTAACTTCTGTTGTTCCTCTCCCTGAAATACTTTGCATCTTACGTTAGGGTTTGAACTGCACACACTTTCAACCAGGTACTGTGCTTACTACCAGTAGTCCCAGTGAACTGAACTAAGAACTACATTCAGCAGGATTGAGCTGTGAGATTTTTGAACTCTTCTTATAAGTGTACTATAAGTGTGGTCTTGGCACAATAAAAGTAATCAGCAAAATGCTGTAGATTTGCCATAAATGCTCCCTCTTGCTGCAAGTATCTACACTGCCATGCAAACATTCAGTTTTTTTAAAAGAAAAACTCTCTTGCTGATGACACACACCAACAGACGTTTGGACCGGCAAAAGAAAAATTATATGCAGTGTTGAATGCCAAAGCAACAAGATGCTTTGGCAAAAGACAATGGGACTACTTGTGTGAGTAAGAGCTACTCATCATGAGTAAGAGTTCCAGAAGATGGCGTAGGGTTACTGATGAAATCATTTGTAAGAATATTTATACAGTAAATGCTACTATATGATCACTGATTTACTGACTACATACACAGTTGTGCCTGCAGTACAATTGTTAATCTACAAATTTGCTAAAGATTTATTCAGATCAGAAAACTGTGGTTCAAAATTCCTTTTGTTACTTTCATACATAAGAGAAAATCAAAATATTACTTTCTACTATTTACCGCATGAACATACATTTGTTTTTGTATATATTGTGTAAAGAGAAAAATCCAAAGTGCATTTCATTATATTGCAAAATATTGTTAGAATAGGTGTGGAGATTAAAATGTTTGCCATCAGGAATTCCTTTTAAAATGGTACTGAAACTTTGTCAGAATCTTTCACCAATAAGTATGTTTCCCATTGGAATTTACACTTCGATCACTTTTGTCCAGCAGCTATATACAAAGCTCCTCTAATAGAGAGACCTATAGTTTAACAGCAAATTGTAAAAAACAAATCAAAACTAAAATAAACCAACACCCCCACCAAAACACTGCCGAATAAGTCTCTTTAAATATATATGTATATTGTGTATATACTTTTGAATAGTTTTTCTTAATTTAACCAAATTGGTCTTGTTTATATTGTATATGCAAGCAACGTATATGCCAATAGAAAACAAATACCAACACATTTAGACAGTGTGCCTAACATACAGTTTTTTCAGTCCTGTTTTACATATTGGACTTTTTAAAAAAATCTGTAAATTATAATCTTATGTAAATTGTTTTGTAATACTTTTTCTATTTGTGAATAAACTGTTACATGAATTGTTCTTCATTTGTTGATTTCAACCAGTGAATATTACTCATTACTATAATGATGGACCATATCAGGCCATAATCTTTTAAACAGATTTCCCCATTGATTTTAGTAGAGTGCTGCTTTAAAAAATGGCATAATCTGGCCCAATATTATTTTGAGGTACATGTTACTTCAAATTAGAATTATTAATTCTCCAAGTTGTGGGAGCTTGAAGATATCACCCATTGAGGGCATGATGCTTCAAATTGGGTATTGGTCCCAAGTGGAGAGAGAATCATTTGGTGAGCTCAACAGATTGCTTTTGTAGTGTAATCCGTTTAAAATTAAATCCAAATACTTCATAGAGTTGGCCGTGATAATTAAGGGAATCCCAACACATTTACATGAGGGGTAGGTACTGTTTTGGAAAGTAGTGACTCAGAAAAGGACTTAGAGGTCATGTTAGATAACCAACTGAACATGAGCTTGCAGGTGTGATGCCCTTGCCAATTTATCAGCATCCTTATAGTAGAGTCAAGGGTTGGGATATTGGGAAGTCCAGTGAGAGATTTTGACCCATAACCAAGCTCAAAACTGAAACTCATTTTTAAACTTAAATAAAGCATGCTGTGGGGAGAGCTTATAAGCTTCAAAAGCCTAATCATTAGAGCCAGGGCCGGCTCTAGCGTTTTTGCCGCCCCAAGCAGAAAAAAAAAAAAAAAAAAAAA